>NC_142592.1:70590329-70890329 GCF_965207765.1 Zootoca vivipara | reverse complement strand
AGCAGCTCTGGCCTCTGGGGGGGGTGGCAATGGGGTCGGCACAGGTGACTCTCTCACGCAAGACCCACATGAAAGAATGGGGCTAGGCGAGCGCGGATGAAAGCTGGAGAGGGAATCGTGTTAAACTGTGGAAGAGCAGCATTGCCTCTCAAAGGGAAGCTGAGCGAGAGAAGCAGCCGCAGAGAGCTCTCTGCTCTCCCACAAACACGGAACGCAGACCCTAATTTCCTCCGGAAAATCGAGCCGGGAGGCTTTCAAAGGCAGCCTCACTCCCCGAGTGAGCAGACTCTTCTGCCTTAAGAGCGCTTTTGACAGATCAGACGTCGGGGGGTGGGGGGGTTGGCAAACGGCCCGCAGGCAGCAAGAGGCAGGCATGTTGTGGGGCGTCCTGGCACGAAAATTTCTGGGGCAGGGACAGAGAGGCCCAAACCCCACAGGGCAGGAAGGCAGGCCCAGCCTCCATCTCCAAAGCTCAGCAGGGCTTGGCCACAGGGAAGCTGCCTTACACAGCCTACAATGGCTGGCAGCAGCAGCAGCTCCGCAGGGTTTCCGGGAGAGAGTCTCTCGCACTCCGACCCAGAGAAGCCGCTGGGGACTGAAGCAGGCGCCTTCAAGGGCGGGGCTTGCCCCCTGAGCCATGGTCTTGGGCACAGATGAGCCACCCTCTGCCCGGGGGCCCCCAAGGTCTTCTGCCTCTTCCCCATGAGTCCCGCCACTGAGCTACGGCGCAAGCCGTGAGAAAGGGAGAAGGTGGGCTCCTCTTGCCCAGGGAAGAAGCCGCGAGGGCAGGTGAGGAGAAGCAGAGGAACCTGATTGGCTGGGAAAAGGACTCGTCTCCTGCCACTGGGGCGGGGGGGGGGGCTGAGAAAGGACTCAACGGATGAGTCAACAGGAGTCACGGAATCCCAGAACTGCAGAGCTGGAAGTGACCCTGAGGGGCATCTAGTCCAACCCCCAGCAATGCAGGACTCTTTTGCTCAAGGTGAGGCTCGAACCCACGACCCCGATAGCTGAGCTATCCCAGGAGGTTACGTTGCAAGAAAGGCGATTCCAACTAAGTATTCGGACAAACTTTCTGACGGTAAGAGCCGTTCAGCAGTGGAAGAGGATCCCCCCCCCAGGAGACGGTGGGCTCTCC
Organism: Zootoca vivipara; assembly: GCF_965207765.1. Taxonomy (NCBI): domain Eukaryota; kingdom Metazoa; phylum Chordata; class Lepidosauria; order Squamata; family Lacertidae; genus Zootoca; species Zootoca vivipara. The sequence continues at coordinate 70,889,191 of NC_142592.1, read as the reverse complement.
TTCCTTGGAGGTTTTCAAGCAGAAGTTGGATGGCCATCGGTCATGGATTCTTGAGCAGTGATTCCTGCATGGCAGGGGGTTGGGCTGGATGACCCCTTGGGGTCCCTTCCAATTCTACAACGCCTCAGCATCCACCGCCAGCTGCTGGGCACCACAAATGGCCTTCTCCCCCCTGGGGCCCCTGAGTCGCCCCCTGAGAAGATCTTGCGGGGCTGGGTGGGCCACCTGGGGCTCTTCTGGCATCCTTCACGGGCCAGCCCCCCCCCTACCCAGTGTCGGATTTATGTATAAGCTATAGCTTAGGGCCCCACTCTCTTGGGCGCCCCCCAAAAATATACTTCTTCTTAATTGTATTTCACTATTAATATACTTCTTCTTAATTGTATTTCAGTTCAACAATTACTTCGATACAGTACATATTTTGTTAGGTATAAATGGCTTGTGATACCTATTAGGTCCATCAATTACCAAACAGCATGGTTCTGTCCTCTCCCCCATGCTTTTTAACATCTACATGCAGCCGCTGGGAGAGATCATCAGGGGGTTTGGGCTGGGTGTTCATCAGTATGCGGATGATACCCAGCTCTACCTCTCTTTCAAATCAGAACCAGTGAAGGCGGTGAAGGTCCTGTGTGAGTGCCTGGAGGCGGTTGGAGGATGGATGGTGGCTAACAGATTGAGGTTGAATCCTGACAAGACAGAAGTTCTGTTCGTGGGGGACAGGAGGCGGGCAGATGTGGAGGATTCCCTGGTTCTGAACGGGGTAACTGTGCCCCTGAAAGACCAGGTGCGCAGCCTGGGAGTCATTTTGGACTCACAGCTGTCCATGGAGGCACAGGTCAATTCTGTGTCCAGGGCAGCTGTCTATCAGCTCCATCTGGTACACAGGCTGAGACCCTACCTGCCTGCAGACTGTCTAGCCAGAGTGGTGCATGCTCTAGTTATCTCCCGCTTGGACTACTGCAATGCGCTCTACGTGGGGCTACCTTGGAAGGTGACTCGGAAACTACAACTAATCCAGAATGCGGCAGCTAGACTGGTGACTGAGTGGCTGCCGAGACCACATAACACCGGTCTTGAAAGATCTACATTGGCTCCCAGTACGTTTCCGAGCACAATTCAAAGTGTTGGTGCTGACCTTTAAAGCCCTAAACGGCCTCGGTCCAGTATACCTGAAGGAGCGTCTCCACCTCCATCATTCTGCCCGGACACTGAGGTCCAGCACCGAGGGCCTTCTGGCGGTTCCCTCGTTGCGAGAAGCCAAGTTGCAGGGAACTAGGCAGAGGGCCTTCTCGGTGGTGGCGCCTGCCCTGTGGAACGCCCTCCCAACAGATGTCAAAAAGGAAAACAACTACCAGACTTTTAGAAGACATCTGAAGGCAGCCCCGTTCAGGGAGGCTTTTAATGTTTAATAGATTATTGTGTTTTATTCTTCTGTTGGAAGCCGCGCAGAGTGGCTGGGGAGACCCGGCCAGATGGGCGGGGTATAAATAATATATTATTATTATTATTATTATTATTATTATTATTATTATTATTATTATTCAACACAAAAAAACAGCGACAATTTGTTGTTGACAAAGAACAGCTGGACATAGAAACGGCCCCATTACTTTCAGTAGCTTAAAGCCGCATCAAAGCTCAATCCGGCCCCTGCCCGGACCCCATACTCACATGCCGCCGATGGTGACGGTGGCGCAGGTGCGCTCCGAGAAGGCGGGGGCCGTGTCCGTGGCGCTGCTAGCTGGCCGGATGTAGTCCACCGTGACATTGACCTAGAAGGAGAGGCAGGCAGAGGTGAAGGAGCAGCAGCGGCAGAGGCTCAAGGAGGGGAGACCTCGTGGCAGACAGCAGGAGACGCCCGTTGCAATGGACAGGCAGAAAGGCGCCTCTCTGCCCGGAGGAAGCTATCCCAGCTCAGTACCAGTTAGGCAGTTCCGCTGCTTCTGGGGCAAGCTGGGGGGGGGGAGGCGGCAACCGTGGACTGGAATGGGCAGGGCCAGGGAGCTGGGCAGGAGGTGGGCACCGCAGGGCTGGCTCCACTTGCCAAACAGAAGAAGCAAGAAAGGAAGGGCCACGGAGTGTGGCAGAAAGCAAACCGTGAGAACAGGTCCCCAAAATACGAGCTTAGTCATTTTGCGAATAAAGTTGAGAAAAGACGGTATAGATGAAGTATAATATATAGTGGCAAAAAATAACGAGAAAACCATGGACGGGTGGAAGGGAAGTCAATTATCTTTTTTTCTGAAAATTGATAAATAGAATCTTTAAAAAGTAAGTGAGGGGTGAGGCCGCGGGAGGGATCTGAAAACATCCCCACCAGAATGGCATATCAAGTTGATGGACTACACCGAAATGGCTCAGGAATCAAGAAGAGAAGAAATTTTAAAAAGAATGGGAAATGTTTATAATGTACTGTACAGTGGTACCTCGGTTTAAGTACACAATTGGTTCTGGAAGTCTGTACTTAACCTGAAGCGTACCTAACCTGAAGTGAACTTTCCCATTGAAAGTAATGGAAAGTGGATTAATCCGTTCCAGACGGGTCCGCGGAGTACTTAAACGGAAAGTACTCAAACCAAAGCGTACTTAAACTGGGGTATGGCTGTACGTATATACAAAATCATTGTAAAAAGGTGAGAGCAGTAGCAGGATTTTAAACACACTTGTAACGTAACAGAAAGTATAGATAATCTGGGGAAATGAAAAATTGGAAAAGTATTGATATGCAGTTGAGATAGAATCAATAGGACCCACGGAAGGGATGGGGGGGAAGTCAGGAGATTCAGAGTCATCTCGGTGATTAGATTTGGAAATGGTTTTGTTGCGTGTTTAAATTTTTGAAAATCAAATAAAAAATTATTACACACACACACACACACACACACACACACACACACACACAAACCTCCCCACCTATTTAGTCTGCAAACCTATTTAGTCTGCATGCAGGGACTCCCTCGTCCTGCAAGAACGGAGGGGAGAGGAAGCACCCATACCCAACTCCTCCCCCTCCCCCCCCGCTGCCTCCCTGCAAGCCTGCTCAATCCTCTGCCTTAAGGCTGGGGGTGGGAAGTCAGAGGACCCTTGAGCCCACAGGCAGGCAGGCAGGCAGGGCAGGCAGAGCAAGAGCCCCCAGCCCCACCCCCGGCGGCTGCCACAGTGCAGAGGGCAGCCCAGGGTACGCCTCCCTGCCTGCTGCCAGCAAGAAGGGCTTTGCTGCGAAGGTAGCATCTGATGTGCCAGCAGGAGGCCCATCAAGGCAGCACATGCTGCAGCAGCGAGAGCCTGCCAGGTTGTGCTTAGACAAGGCGCTCGGAGGCTCAGGCCGGCAGGAGAAGGCGGGCGCTGGCCCAGGGACGGGCAAGAAGCACCAGCACAGAGGAGGAGGAGGAGGAGGAGGAGGAGGAGGAGGAGGAGGAGGAGGAGGAGGAGGAGGAGGAGGAGGAGGAAGAGAAGCTGCAGGCCCAGAGGCAGAAGCGCCCGAGGCTTCCCGCTTCTGCTTGATGGATTGCAAGAGCATCTGAACGCAAGAAAAGCTTGCTGGATTAGGCCCAAGGCCCGACCAGATGCCTCAATGGGAAACCAGGAAGCAGGAGCCGAGCACAAGAGCTCCCCTCCCCTCCTGTGGTTTCCAGAAACTGCGATTCAGAAGCATGGCTGCCTCTGGCCACGGAGGCCGGGCAGAGCTCGCCAGTGCCATTTGGGGAAACGGGTGCAATTGCACCAAGCGCCAGGTCTGGGTCCGGAGCAGCCCACCCCATGCGCCTGGATTCTGCTTAGAGTTAGCACACCAGCTGCCCTGGGTGGCACAGAAGCATGTGAGGCTAAATGGCTGACACAGGACTCCTCCACCCTACCGTCCTCTGAGGAATATGGGGACATTCAGGGCAGGCAGGGTGTTGAAGCCAAGGCTGCTTTCAGAAGCATTTGCAGGAGTGTGAAGCATTCACCGAAATGAGGTGTTGCTGGGTTACCTGAACTGGAACAGAGAGTGGGTCAGTAACAAATGAGGACCCCCTCCCCCCCCAACCACCACCACTCATGGTCAAGATGAGCAGGGAGGGTGTGGGAAGGAGCTCTCACCCAGGAACACCCTGCCTGAGCCTTTCAAGACTCAGAAACTGCAAGAATTGTGTGGTTTCTCCCCCTTTCCCAGAAAGACACATCTGGAGGATTAGCCAAACAAAGAGCTCGGCACTCACATGAACTAACTCTTGGGGAAATGGTGCGATGCAGCCAAGTGCAGGCGCTCGGCTCCTCTGTGTAGATCAGGACTAGCTCTCAGCGCATTTCATGCAAATTATCTGCATCCCGCCTCTTGACAGAAGCATTTGAAGCGGCTGCATGCACAAGTTAAAGGCAAGGCAACAGAGACCAGCCCTGAAAGCGTCAGGGGCGAACTCAATCACTGACCCATTCATTGAAAGGCCACTAAAATGCCCAGAATAAACTGACAAGAGCTTCAGAAGGACGGACGCCCCCAGAGTTAAGTGCTGGTTGAATAGGCAGAGGGAGCAAGCCTCCCAGATGAGGTGCAAGAAGGGCAGGAGGGAGCCACCCTCCTCCCCAACATAGGACCTCCGCAGCCAGCGAGCCGTTCAGAGGGGAGGGACCCAGGCCGCTGAGAGCACAGAGAGACCCCCTTGATGCCTTCTGAAAGCACCCCATTCTCCCACCCTATCAGAATTCCCTCCTTCCCATTTACTTATAGAATCAGAGAGCTGGAAGGGACCCCCAAGGTGCATCTAGCCCAACCCCCCAACCCCCGCCGGCAATGCAGGAATCTCAGCTGAAGCATCCGTGACAGAGGGCCATCCAAGCTCTGCTTAAAAACCACCAATGAATGAGAACCCACCACCTCCCAAGGAAGGCCATTCCACTGCTAAACAGCTCTAGCCGTCAGAAGGTTCTTCCTGAAGCCTCCAGGAAAGGAGGGGGGTGTTTCTCTTCTGAAGCCCTGCCCAGTCAGTTTACAGAGCTTGATGGACCAACTTGCTGTATCACAGGTTCCAAGGTTTCTTCCAAAGGGACGCAGGTGGTGCTGTGGTCTAAACCACAGAGCCTCTTGGGCTTGCCGATAAGAAGGTCGGCGGTTTGAATCCCCGCGAGGGGGTGAGCTCCCACTGCTCGGTCCCAGCTCCTGCCAACCCAGCAGTTCGAAAGCACGCCAGCGCAAGTACATAAATAGGTACCGCTGCGGGCGGGAAGGAAAACAGCATTTCTGTGCGCTCTGGCTTCCATCACAGTGTTCCGTTGCGCCAGAAGCGGTTTAGCCCTGCTGCCCACGTGACCTGGAAAACTGTCTGCGGACAAACACCAGCTCCCTCGGCCTGAAAGCGAGATAAGCACTGGAACCTCACCATCGCCTTTGACTAGACTTAACCGTCCAGGTTAACCGTCCAGTGTTCTCGAAGCTACGAACATGAGTTTGACCAAACTGCGGGAGGCAGTGCAAGACAGGAGTGCCTGGCGTGCTCTGGTCCATGGGGTCACGAAGAGTCGGACACGACTAAACAACAACAACAAAAACAACTGTCCAGGGGTCCTTTACCCTTTTTTACATCTTCTTCTAAACTCTTTCCCCTGGTTGCAGAGAACAAACTGACAATCTTAGCTGAACTGTAGTAAGAAAGGAAGAGAGGAGGCAGGAGGTCTTTGTTCAAGACACTTTCTCCAGGAAAGACCCCCAACAGGGAGACCAGCCACAGCATAGAATCATAGAGTTGGAAGAGACCACAAAAGCAGTCCAGTCCAACCCCCTGCCAAGCAGGAAACACCATCAAAGCACTCTTGACATATGCCTGTCAAGCCTCTGCTTAAAGATCTCCTTGGTAGGAAATTCCACTGCCAAACAGCTCTTACTGTCAGGAAGTTCTTCCTAATGTTTAGGTGGAATCTTCTTTCTTGTAGTTTGAATCCATTGCTCCGTGTCCACTTCTGCCCAAGTGTAGTACTTTACATTTCTCCTTGTTAAAATTCATCTTGTTTGCTTTGGCCCAGTTGTCTAATCTGTTCAGGTCATTTGGAAGTGTGATCCTGTCCTCTGGGGTATTAGCCACCCCTCCCAATTTGGTGTCGTCTGCAAACTTGCTCAGGATGCCCTCAAGCCCATCATCCAAGTCATTGATAAAGATGTTGAATAAGACTGGGCCCAAGACAGTACCCTGTGGCACCCCACTAGTCACTACTCTCCAGGATGAGGAGGAGCCATTGATGAGCACCCTTTGGGTTCGGTCAGTAAGCCAGCTACAAATCCACTGAATGGTAGCATTGTCTAGCCCACATTTTACCAGCTTCTTTACAAGCAGTTTCAAGGCTGTCATATGCAGGGCGAGTTGTCAAGGAGGGGTCACCAATGTGAGCCCCCCTCGCATGTCCTGTCTGCAGGCACCTTTGCAACGCGGAGCTGGTCTGCCAAAGGGCCTGGTGCCCAAAGCCAGCTCCCCACAGAGCACTCACTCACCTCACAGTAGAAGTCAGCTAACGCCTAATGAAATCGCTTGGAAACACGGATGTCGTGTGCAAACACACTTTCCGTGTTGGCGGGCAGAGAAGCCACCCCACAAGGTGGTGCCCACGGCACAGTCCAAAAGTACAAGCGTGCCCACGGGCAGGAAAGCACATGGCGGGTCCTGCGCAGAAGAGCTGTGGCCTCAGAGCTCGAGGGGCTTGGAGAGCCGCCACTCCAGGCCGGTGGTCACAGGGCTTTGCGAGCAAACAAGGACTCTTCAAGCAAATGCTGGGAGGTGGAGGGTTTCAAGAGCATCTCGTGCACTGCCAAGAGGAACACCGGCTACTGGTGCATCATCACATGCATGCACGCGCACACACACACACACAGCGCCTCTCTCTTTCTCTCAGCGCCTTCCGGGTTCATCCCTCTAGCTCCACAGGCTCCCTGCCACCGCGGAGGGGAGGCAGAGACAGGCAGCGTTCAAGCCCATCAAGGCCGCAAGAGCGCCTTTAAAGCCCTTTCAAACTGTCTGGACTTTTACAAGCCCTGAGCATAACAATGCAAAGAGGTGCTGTCGACTCAAGCGGATCACTCTCTCTCTCTCTCTCTCTCTCTCTCTCTCTCTCTCTCTCTCACGCGCGGCAACCTCATCATATTCCGCTAGCTGCGCAGAAAGGAGCTTCTGCCAGGAGAGAGCCAATTAAGGGTAAGGGGGTTAAAGCAAGTCCTGGCGGGGAAACTATTGCCATGACAAGCAGGCAGGGGAAAGAGACGACCCTGATTCCACAAGGCAGGTTTGGGAACCAAAATGGTCACAGGGTCAGCCAGCTCCTCAGCAAAGACAGGGGTGGACAGGCCAGCCCCCCCCCCCAACCTCTCTTCACCTCCCTGGGATTGGGAAAGAGAATGAAGTTGGGTGGCATCTTCAATGAACTCCCCAGCTGAGGCTCACCTTCCCAGGTGCAACTATGCAGAGTTGGCAAGCACCAACTGAGTGGGGCCAGGTCACCAAACCCATCAGAAGATCTGGGTGGATGAGGCCTGTGGCCCCTCCAGTCCAGCATCCTGCTCTCGCACTGGCCAGCCAGATTCCCCAAAGGGAAACAAGCAGGATTCGAACACAAGAGAAACACTCTCCCCTCTTGCGGTTTCCAGAAACTAGGGTGCAGAAACGTTGCTGCCTAAGGTAAGGTAAAGGTAAAGGACCCCTGGTTAAGTCCAGTCAAAGGCGACTATGGGGTTGCAGCGCTCATCTCGCTTTCAGGCCCAGGGAGCCGGCGTTTGTCCGCAGACAGCTTTCCGGGTCATGTGGTCAGCAGGACTAAACCGCTTCTGGCGCAACGGAACACACAGAGCGCACAGAAATGCTGTTTTCCTTCCTGCCGCAGTGGTACCTATTTATCTACTTGCGCTGGTGTGCTTTCGAACTGCTAGGTTGGCAGGAGCTGGGACAGAGCAGCAGGAGCTCACCCTGTCGTGGGGATTCGAACCGCCGACCTTCTGATCGGCAAGCCCAAGAGGCTCAGGGGTTTAGACCACAGCGCCACCCTCATCCCTGTTGCTGCCTAAGCCCTCCCCTTACTGGGCACCTTCTTCCACATGTGGTGGAAGTGGCCATTAGGCATGGGCTTCCCAAGACGTCTCAGCACCAGCCCATAGCTGCCAAGTTATCCCTTTTTTAAAGGGATTTTCCCTTATGCTGAATAAGCTTCCTCGCGAGAAAAGGGAAAACTTGGCAGCTATGCACCAGCCCGGCTGGCCCAGTTCCTTCCCAAAGACATTATTGAGGGAGGAGGCAAGGCCAGCGAAGCACAGACCTCTGCACCTGCCCCCCCCCACCCGTTGCTGCAGGCCCCCTGCCCTGGGACACATCTTAACAGCAGGACAGTCGTACCCTATCCCTTATCAAAAACTTTCAATTAGAGGTTGCACCAAGCATATTACAAAAGAAATCAATAAAACACTAAAATCCCATGACAACAGTAACTGAATAAAAGTGTAGTTATAAGGTAGGTAGCCGTGTTGGTCTGAGGTAGTCGAAACAAAATAAAAAAATTCCTTCCAGTAGCACCTTAGAGACCAACTAAGTTTGTCAATGGTATGAGCTTTCGTGTGCATCAGTCCTTCCACATGGACTATCATTCTGCCCTTCCAAATCCCCACACATGTGGGGACTTGGAAGCATTTTTCTGCCATTTACGCCTGAAGGAGCACTTTCAACACACACAAGAACAAGACAAAGTAGAACAAACAAAATCTTCACAACACAACATCTCTCAGCCTCCTGGGGAACAACCACCAACCTCCCAACACATTAATGAACAGAACATTGATCACCAACTACCACCAAAAAAAATGTTACACAAAAAGGGACTCCACATGGACCCCTCGTGATGGACGCAGTACCACAACAAGGTATCTGAAGAAGTGTGCATGCACACGAAAGCTCATACCAATGACAAACTTAGTTTGTCTCTAAGGTGCTACTGGAAGGATTTTTTTCATTTTGTTTTGAATAAAAGTGTAAAACAGCAGAGAGAAACCTAGAGGCATCTCTGTATAATGTAAAAATGTCATTTCAAAAGTGTGGGCAAATGAACACACTTGCCCCACAGCCAGCCTTGGAGAGGGTTTCCGGGACAGCAGCGCGACCCCTGGCCATCGTCTTCCCAAGAAGAGGCCCCCTTTGGATGATCCCCAAAGGAAAAAACCCCAGCTTCCTTGATAAGCCCGACGCTTGATCCCCAAGGAAGGAACTGAGGCTAAAAGCAAGGCAAGTCACGTGACCCCACCCAAAGAGATTTGAAATCTGGGGAAGACTGGGTTCTTGGCTCAATGCTCACTCCCTTAACCACCATGCAAAACCAGCTCAGTGTCTCCACTCCCTTTTCAACTACCCCCCCGTCTCTTTGACTACCAATCTCACTCCGGCACATGCCCAAATAATTGTGATCGAGAAAAGGGATGTGAATACTTGCATGTATTGCACTGGGGAGTATAGCTTATTTTACATACAAAATGTGTTCTTTCCTTCCCTGAGAGGGGGGGGGGCTTCCCTGGGCTCTGCCTGTGAAATGGCATTTCCATTTGTGGTCTTCCTCACCAAGCACAACCGTTCGTTCCCGTCCCTCCCAATAACACATTGGCAAATCTTCTTAACTTCCACTCATTTGAAAGAGCTGAACAACGTTCAGGAAACAGAGGGAAAACAGCATGAAATTTGCATAATTTAGCCTTAATTTCCATTGTGAGACTCATTATCCATCTTTCTCGGTGCAGAACGTAGCCAGCTTTCTCCAAGGAGCTCCTGAAGAAGCAGCGGCAGGCAGGCAGGCAGCTCTCCCTGCAGCCCCAAGATTTCAGAAAGAGCAAACAAACATTGAATTGGGGTCTCTGTCTCTCCCACACCCCCATTTGCAGATTGGTTCAGTCACTGGAATCTCCCCTGCACCCTCCGCTGTGAGAAGAGGTGCAAAGAACTCGTTCTGCTTCTCCACAATCTCCTTATCCCTTTGACTCTCCTGTCATCCGAGGAGCCAACCACCTCCCTAGACCGTTTCCTGAGACAAATGAATTTAAAGAACGTCTCGCTGGCGGTCCTCATGTTCTCAGCAATGTGTTTCTCAAGGTCTTTTTTAAGCATCCTTTACCGTCTTCTTGCCTTCTCTCCCCACCTGGGTTTGTGTTCCGCTTTCTTTGGCCAGGACCTCTCCCCCCCCCCCCCGGAAGGCTTCTTCCCTCTAATTCCTTCCTCGACTGTGCGCATTAACACACGGGCATCCCCTGGGCCTTCATGGTTACTTTCCAGATCTGTGCTATACACTCCAGCGGAGTCTCTAATACTGTCTTTTTAAAGAACTCCCAAGCACTTGGGACCGATTTCCCCCTCTCAACTTTGCCTCTCGGCTTCCTTGTCACCAGCCTCCTCATTTGGGGAAGTTGCTTCCTCCAAAGTCAAGTGTGATGATGATGTCGGGTTTCCTGGGCAACTGGCCATTGAAACATTTATTTAATTTAACGGCATGATGGTCATGGCTCCCAACAGGCTCGACAACACTTACGTCTCGCACCAGGCCACCCATCCAAATTAATTCAGGGTCGCTGTCTCTCTGGTCGGTCCCATGACCAACTGCTACATGGCACAGTCATTGAGGGAATCCAGAAATTTTAGCTCGTTGACCCCATAATCTCACCCATACACTGAGACGCCCCAAGCTGTGCCTGTCTATTTTTTAAAATATTTTTTTTATTTGGTTTTTCAGATTAAAAAATTACAGTCACCTATCCAACATAGATACAAGATTCCAAAGAATCTCCTGGACTTTCCTCCTCCCCTTTGTGGGTCCTACTGTTAATCATTTCCTCCTGCATCTTTCATAGTAATCCAAATCCTTTACCTCTCCACTGTGTCCAAAATTCACCCTTAAACTACAAGCTGTGCCCGTCAAGCTGGCCCTGGAATTGGTAGCATTTCAGAGAAAGCCACCTTGGAACTCCTGGCTTTCTGTATCCTTCCCCAGCAACCCACATCTGGCACCCAGGACTAAATTTGTAGAGCTATGAAAGCAGCTGCTCTCCAAAGCCGGCAGGAGAAAACATCCAAGGGACAGATGGGCCTCCCCCAGCGAGAGGCAGCACACCCCACTGTGTACCTGCTCAGACCTGAGGCGTCAAATCCATTCTGAGTGTTCACAGAATGCCACCCGCCCTGGGCACACAGCCTAGAAGCTGGAGGAGGTTTTCTCCTGAGCAAAAGTTTCCTGGAAGGGCACGTTCTCGGGAGGTGGGGAGAGCAGGGTGGGCACAGAGCTCAAGCGCCCAGAAGCAGCAGCTCCTGCCTGCCAGCAGGGTGTAGCCCAAGACCACCCCCCAGATACACCACAGAAAAGGTGGTGTACAACAGAAATCTGAGTGCGTTGTTTTTATCCTGTCTGGCATCTCACCTCTTGCTTTTTCCTGTAAGGCCAATTGCAGTCATTAACAGTCATCAACAGCTATCAATCAGTCAATCAATCACCCTTTCCCACCACCCTTCTGAGTAATACCCCTCCCCATCCTCTCACTATATATAAGCATCTGGTGACTTCTGGTTCAGTGTATCTGAAGAAGCTCATACCAATGACAAACTTAGTTGGTCTCTAAGGTGCTACTTAGACCTTGCCAACAAAGGTCCGTATAGTTAAAGCTATGGTTTTCCCAGTAGTGATGTATGGAAGTGAGAGCTGGACCATAAAGAAGGCTGATCGCCGAAGAATGGATGCTTTTGAATTATGGTGCTGGAGGAGACTCTTGAGAGTCCCATGGACTGCAAGAAGATCAAACCTATCCATTCTTAAGGAAGTCAGCCCTGAGTGCTCACTGGAAGGACAGGTCATGAAGCTGAGGCTTCAATACTTTGGCCACCTCATGAGAAGAGAAGAATCCTTGGAAAAGACCCTGATGTTGGGAAAGATGGAGGGCACAAGGAGAAGGGGACGACAGAGGACAGGATGGTTGGACAGTGTTCTTGAAGCTACCAACATGAGTCTGACCAAACTGCGGGAGGCAGTGGAAGACAGGAGTGCCTGGCGTGCTATGGTCCATGGAATTTTTTTATTTTGTTTTGGCAGGTTACCTGTTAATGGTCATTTGACTGGATTACCTGGGGAGCCTGGCCAGTCTTTTGTAATGATAAATACTTTAAAAATTCCTTCAGTAGCACCTTAAAGACCAACTAAGTTTTTATTTTGGTATGAGCTTTCGTGTGCATGCACACTTCTTCAGATACTTAGTTCCTGAGCCAAGTCACAGGCTCACACCCTATTCATATCTTAAATGTGCCCTTAAGACAGGATTTGTGAGGAAAGAGACAATGGGGGGGGGTCCCACTTTGACCTTGCAGAGAAATATTTGAGGTCAATTTGTTCTGGACTTTTTCTCTGTGGGGTTTCAGACATGTGGTTTATATATACAGTTATGAACATTTATCTTATATATATATGTGACCTTAAAATTCTTATAACAATAGTAAATATTTCAAGAAGGGAAACCCTCTGCAAGCAAAGCAAGGGGGTCCCCAAGAGGCAAAGTGCTTGCAGCCTCCATCCCCTTTCCTTCTCTGCATCTCCGCAGAAGAGCATCACTCCAGGCTCATTTCAAAGCAGGCGAGTGAGGCTGGTGCTTGGCAGAGGACTTCTGGCAGCAGGCAGAGATCGGTAGGGGGGGGGCTCCCAGGAAGCCCCCTCCCAGCCCCTCACCAGAAGGGGAACAGCAACTTAGCAACACCCCCCTGACAGAGACTCGCCCCGGAAGAGCCCATGCTGGGGTCTGCTGCCTTTCCTGCTGCCTCTCTCAAGGAGGCCTTCTGTTCATTTGCCCTGCATCAAATTCTTCCGCACTGTTTTAACCTTTTCCTTTAGCATACAAATACCCAAAATGCATCAACGCCCAGCTACTTTTCTAACTCCGTTCTCATCATCTCTGCATTCCGAATTTAGCAAAGGCGGCTGAAGATTACCTGAACAGCGAAGGCTCAGCTAAACTGGTGCAAGGGAGACAAAGTTGGTGCTCTGGGTTAAGTGATCATTTAACATCTCTCAATCCCCCCCCCACACACACACACAATGGACTCTGTGAACATGAGCAGCGCCCGGCTGGCAGGATCTGGCCCAGGCCCGCCCAGCCCAGCCTCCTCTGCCAGGATCCCAGCAGCCAGCAGACAACCCTATTCTGGCTCTGGCTCTGTTTCGGAGGTTCCCATTGATAAGACACCTGGCAGGAGTTTCCAGGAACGCTTCTCTTTTTGCCCCTCAAAAAAGGGCTCGGCTGGGAGCTGTCTCTTCCCAGGACCCCTCGCCCTCATTGTAGCACCTTTAGAGACATGGGGAGGGGCTGGCCTGGCAGAGAGGATGCCCCATTTGCCCCCCCCCTCATCAGACTGGGAGCTGCAGCTACTTCCTAGCCAGGACTCCTGGCCTCTCCATCTTCGGGGCTTCCTGTGTTTCGGGGGGAGCACGATGCCTAAGCTCACTGGCCGATGCTTCTTCGCTTACTGTTTGCCCGTGCTTCCATTCCCTGCCTAAACTTTGGGGACTTTATGAAATTCTCTCTTTCGCTCAGGGAAGTTTTTGGACTACAATTCTCATCCTCCCTGACCACTGGTCCTGCTAGTATGGGATGATGGGAGTTGTAGTTCAACAACAGCTGGAGACCCAAGTTTGGGAAGCCCTGATCTGGCACTCTAACCACTACACCACACGACCCCCTACTCCCCCCCCCCCGGAGGGCCCGGCAGCTGCTGCCCTGCCCAGGGGAGGGATCCGGCACTGCCTCCCCAATCAGAAAGGACTGCCAGGAATCCACAGCGTCCACACAGATAAAGAGGGATGCGTTTTCCCAAATGGGGGAGAGCGGAATGAGAGGAAGAAGGCGCTCTCATTATTAAGTTACAAGAGCAACGGCGCATCGCCTTGCCAACTGTCAGTAAGTTTGCAGACTGTCAGTAACAAACAGAAAATTGCCTGTCAGTAAAAACAAAAACTGTGGGCGCACACAGACACACACAAAACGGAAATTGTGCCCAGCCAGGAGAGCTATTCTAGGGAGAATAGGGAAAGGCTGCTTGCTTCATAGAGCCAGAGGATCGTAGAGCTGGAAGGGGCACCCAGGGTCATCTAGTCCAACCCCCTGCAATGCAGGAATCTCAGCTAAAACCGCCATGGCAGGTGGCCACCCAACCTCTGCTTTAAAACCTTCCAAGGAAGGAGAGCCCGCAACCTCCCCAGGGAGACCATCCCACCCTGAAACGAATCTTAGCGCCAGAACGTTCTTCCGGATGTTTAGCTGGAATCTCCTGTCTTATAACTTGAAGCCATGGGTTCGAGTCCTGCCTTCCAGAGCAGGAGAAAACAAGATGGAGCAAGAACGTTTTCTGACGCTCCAGAGGGTAGGATTCTAACAGATGCCATGGATTCAAATGACAAGGGAGGAGATTCTGATGAAACATTTAGCAATGACCTTCTGACGGTGAGAACCATTTAACAGTGGAACGGACCACCTTGGGTGGACTCTCCTTCACTGGAGGTTTTTGAGCAGTGGTTGGGTGGCCAACTGTAAGGGATTCCTTACCTGACATTCCTGCATTGCTGGGGGGGTTGGGATGGATGACCTTCGGGGAGCCTTCCGATTCTATGATACCATAAATTCTGTAATTCTATAAGGGCTTGCAACTCAGATTCCTGGTTTTCTGTACCCCAGGAGAGCCTGGCAGGGTCACACAGGTTACTGGCCACAGGGCCAATCATTGGGAAAGAAGACCAGGCATGAAAGGACCCACCTCCCTTTCCCCCCCCCATGCTGAATGTTTTTTCCTGAAGGAATTCTGCGCAGAGACCCAACACAGGCACCAGTTTGGGGTCCTGGCTAACAGGGAGTTTTATCGGTTCCCTTTATTACACAGACGCTGAAGTCCTCCAGGGGAGGGGGCCGTGCCAGGCTGCAGGAGAGGCCGCTGGGGAGTGGGCATCGCCAAGGCTGCTTGTTCCTAGGCAGCCCTATCCCAGCCCCCTCACCCTGCGCTGCCAACATGCAGAATACATGCCACGCAGGGCCCAGATCCTCTCCTGACCCCGGGAGCTGCAGGTGCTCATTAGTCGGCAAGTCACGTCTCCGGCAAGCGGCAGAAGGACGGCTCTCCGCCCCACGAGGGGCTGCCGCTCGCCTGCCCACCCCCAGCCCGGCCCCTGGGCTCCCCTCCTCGCCATGGCCTGGACGGTCCCAGAGGCTGTGCTTTATGGACCAGCAGCAACGGTGGCCAAGACCGGCGGAGGAAACAAATGAGGCCTGTTTAGAGGCCGCCCAACACTCCATAAAACAGGGGCTCCATCAAACTCCACGCTACTGTGACAGAAGGGCAGGGGGGGCATCCATCACACTCCCACCCACCCCCCGCCTCCAGGGCCCTGCGGGGGCTTCCGATCTGTTGGACAGAAGCAGATAACCAAGTTGCTTCCCCGTAATGGCCTTCCTTTGGGGGACACACCCAGGCAGCCGGCCAGGAATGCCTCCCCAAGGCCCAGCAGAGCCAACGGGGAAGGGCTCCCCCCCCCTCTCCTCCCTTGGGAGGCCGGCAGCCAAGCACCCAGTGAGAAAGGGGAAGCTCCCCGCAGAGAGGCAGGCAAGAGGGGGCAAGGCAGTCTGGATCTGGCGCTCCCAGCAGCTAGCTGCAGACACTGGGGAAATCCCCAGTCTGGATGGGAAACTCATGAGAGCGGAAAGGGAAGACCCCAAGGGGCAAATTCCTTGGCTGCAGGGAGTGGAGTCCCTCCCAAGGCAGCGGAAGCTCCAGGCCGGTCCCTTCTGCTCCTGCTGCCTCCAGCGCCTCCATTTCCCTCTGCAGGAAAGCCCAATCTCTCCATCAGAGCTGCGCTGGGCAGGGCGGCCTGTGGCATCGCAAGGCACTTGATCGACTGGGAAGGCAGCAAACGGGCACTAAGGAGGGGAGATCTCCGCCTTCCCTGGACCCAACGTGCTGGAGCCGCTCGGGCGGCCCAGGAAGGAAACATGCTCTGCTCTCCGGGAACGGACAGGGCGGTGCCTGGGCTGCCAAGGGAGGCCATTCATGCATTCATGGTCTGTGACTCCCCACCCCCACCCCATGTCCCCTGGACACAAGAGGAGGAGTCGAGTTTCAAGGGCCCCACTCATCTAGTCCAACCCCTGCTCTGTAAAGGATGCCTGCCCTCCTGCGATGTCCTCTACCAGCTCCTGGACAACCCCTGTGTGCCCTGGCATCGTTTCTGGGGCCCTCCTGGGCTTGGAAAGCCACCAGGCAAGGCAGACGGCTCAGTGGAGGGGAGGCACATTCTTGAAGTCCTGCCAAGTGCATGCCTCATAGGAGAAGCCACCCCACCCCCACCCCGCCCTAGCGGGAGCCCCCCCCCCCACTCCCATCAGCTGAGACATTCATCAAGCTGCTGAGCGATTATCCAATGGTTGGCTCCCTATTCCCCTTGGAGGGAGGGGAAATGGCTGGCTGCGCGGGGAGATCTGTCTTCCCTTCTGTGACAGGAGAGTCTTGGGCGGGGGATCACCCCACACGTGCTAGCCTGCCAGTGCTGCTCCCCCCCCCAATACACACATACACAGCAACTGGGCTCAAATCCCAGCGGCAATGGAGGAGGGGGAGCTTGTCAGCCACAACATAGGAAGCTAACAAGAACCTGCTGGATCAGGCCCCTAGGGGCCCATCTAGCCCTGGATCCTGCCCCTAAGAGCCCATCTAGCCCTGCACCCTGTCCTCACAGCCTTCTCCCCTCTTGTGGTTCCGAGCAACTGGGACTCCGAAGCAGAACTGCCTCCGACCACAGAGACCGAGCGGCACATTCGCCCTGGCTAGCAGCCCTCGAGAGCCCTCTCCTCCTCCATGGATTGGCCGGATCCTCTTTTTCCAAAGCCAGCCTAGTTGGTGGCCAACCCTGCCTCCTGCAGGAGGGAGTTCCATAGTTTAAATCTGCATCGCGATGTTGGAACATCCTCAGAACCCGCGGACAGGAGACCATTCTGCGGAAAGCAAAGGCAGGTGCGGACGAAGGAGCATTGAATCACAGAGCTGGAAGGGGTCCCAATGTAGCTCTGTTCCAAGGCCCCAGGGGGGGGCGTTTGAAGGTGCCTCCAAGTGTAAAGAAAGGAAGCCATTCCTCATGGCAGGCGGGGAGGCTGCACCTACAAGTTCTCCCACCTCAACCGACCTTTCGCAGCCCAAGACTCTGCCCAGTTTCTGGCATCTGTTTTCCGATCAGGGATTGGGGGGGGGGAGCAGAAAGGGGAAATGAAAACTGGAAGATGGGTATACAGACACACACACACACACACACACAGCCCCAAGAGACCCTCTGCTCCATCTCTGCAATTGCTTCACTGCCTCCTTCGCCCACAAAGGCCTTCTCAGCGCCAGCAGGAGAATCAAACCGGGGCACCTTTGGGTGCCACAGAAAGATGGCGGACCCCATGAGCGCCCAGGCCAGTTCTGCAACAACCTTGCAGGGCAGACCCAGCACCCTGTCTTGGCAGCAGGAGCTGCTGTTGAAAGCCTCTTTCCTTTCCTGCAGCAGTAAAAAAAAAACCCAAAAACAGCTACCAGTAATGCTATTCTAGGCTGCATCAGCAGAAGAATTGTGTCCAAATCAAGGGAAGTCAGAGGACTGCTCTGTTCTGCCTTAGGCCTGGAGAATTGTGTCCAGTTCTGGGCACCACTATCATAGAAGAGGGAACAAGCTGGTTTTCTCCTGCTCTGGAGGGTAGGACTCGAACCCATGGCTTCAAGTTACGAGGAAGGAGATACTGACTAAACTTTCTGACAGGAAGAGCTGTTCGGCAGCAGAACGGTCTCCCTCGGGAGGCTGTGGACTCTCCTTCCTTGGAGGTTTTTAAGCAGAGGTTGGGTGGCCATCTGTCGGAGATGCTTTAGCTGAAATTCCTGCATTGCCCGGGGCTGGACTGGATGACCCTTGGGATCCTTTCCAGCTCCACATGGGTCTCTGATTCTAAGAATCCTTCTGGCAGAGAGAGCCACCATGGCACTCTCTGCTGGGGCCGTTTGGCAGCCTTGCCCAAGTGTGCCAGGGGAGCACGGCGGCAGTGAGCGCTCCCCTGCCAAATGGAACAAGGAGACTGGAGCAATTACCCCACTGGGAGCCTGGCCAGGAGGCCAGAATTAGCAAGGGGGGGGCACCATGCTGTCAATCAAGCCCACAGGTCACGCCTTTGGCCTCTCGCTCCCTCCTGCAGCAGAGCAGCGCCTCCTAGTGCCAAACGGCAGAAGGGCCCCCAGCTGGCACCCTGCCTAGTCAGGGGGGCTGCGCGGGGAGGGGAGGGGAGGGGGACGGCATGAGGACGTCTTCCTCAGCCACCCACCAGGATCCCGGGGTCCGCCTCTCTGAACCCCCTTGGCCCCCTGCAGCACATCCAAAGCTGGCCAGGCAAGGAGGGATGCTCAGGCGCCAGGGCCCAAGAACCTCAGAAGAACCTGCTGGATCAGGCCCACGGAGCCCATCCTGTGCAGCATCCTCTTTTCACAGTGGCCAGCTGGGAGGCCTGAAAGCAGGATCCGGGCACAAGGGCCGTTTCCAGCAGCAGACACCCAGAGAAACCTTGCTTTCCATGAATGTGGAGGCAGAGCTGAGCCATCCTGGCTAGGAGCCCTCCAGAGCCCTCTCCTCCTCCTTTCCTCCTCCTCCTCCATGAATTTGCTCAATCCACCTTTAAAGCCATCCAAGTGGGTTGCCATCCCTGCCTCCTGTGGCAGGGAGTTCCACTGTTTAACTCTGCACTGCTTGAAGGAGGACTTTTTAAACATATATAGTTTTTATTACATTTTCTGTTTGGCAATTTTAAACACTCATTTTTACATCCTTAAAATATCAATGGCTTCCCGTCTCCTCTTCCCTGCATATTTTACAAAAACAATACAATTCAGTCTTCCATTATTGCATCCTTCAAAGCTTATTTACATTGTTGAATTGATCTTTAATGCTGCCAGCGTTTTCAGCTGTACACAATTATTTCCCATATATTCAATCAACGTTTTCCAATCTTCTCTAAACGTATGTTGTTCTTGTTCTCTTATTCTATAAGACTGTGAGTTGTGCATATTGTGTCAACTTAAGTTGCCATTCTTCTTTGGTTGGGACCTCGCTCGTTTTCCATTTTGGGGCTAACGAAACACGGACCGCAGTGGTGGCATACATAAATAACCTTTTTGGACACCTGGGAATTTCAGTCTGAATTATCCCCAACAGAAAGGACTCTCTTTTTGGGGGGGTGGGGGATGGGGAAGAGACTTTTTACACCTGTCCTGAATCTTCCTTCACTAGCAGCAGCAACCCCCAGTGCCTCCTCCTCCTCCCATGGCATGCTAACAAAGGGTGCGGGACGTGTAGTTCCACGGCAGAGCCCCCACCCTCCATGCGGAAGTTCCCTGCTGCCATTTCCCACTGAAATGTTCTCTGAGCTGAGAGAGACCCCGGCGAGGCAGACCAACCCATCGGTCAGTTCCGTGATCACTGGCACCGGAAGACCAGGCACACACAAACACAAACTCCTGTGCTCCTCTTCCTTCCACCACCACCACCACCCCAATGCCATTTCTACAAAGCCATCCAAATGCACAGGGAAACAAAACCCACAAATAGGTCTCCGCCCTGGCGAGCATACAGTCGGCCGGAGAGGCAAGCGAGGGAAGGAGGCAATGGAGAGCAGAGAAGGACAGCAGGAAAGAGTGGTTTCGTCTCACTTGCAAGAGGGGGTGGGTTAAGAGTTTTAACCAAAATCTTTGCAGATGGGGGGGGGGAGGAAAGGGGGCGCAGTGGGAGGAGGGACCTAAGGGGGTGGGAAAGAGAGCAAAGGCAAGGCAGAGGCTGAAGAGGCCTTGCAAAGCTCACCAGGGACTGTGCTTTGCAAATACAGTGGTACCTCGCAAAACGAAATTAATTCGTTCCAGGAGTCATTTCGTATTGCGAAAATTTCATCTTGCGAAGCATGGTTTCCCATAAGAATGCACTGAAATTTAATTAATGCGTTCCTATGGGGGGGGGGAAATGGTGCAAAAAAAAAGAGGCGCCAACTCACCCGCCATGGCTGGACATTTTAAAGGCTCTGGGGAGAGGGAAGCAGCAGGAGGGCCAGGGAGAGGCTCCCTCCCTCCTTCCCCGCAGCCGGACCCTTGCGCCCAACCAGACAGGCAGCCCGTTCACGCGCAGGCAGGCAGGCAGGCAGGCAGGCTGTCTGTTTGGCCTCTCCTGTTTGCGCGCACGCAGCTCTCCCTTGCACCCGGCCAAGAAGGGGCTCCACTCCCTCGGGGTTCTGCACGGAGGCTTAAGGTGAAAGCGAGGGGGGATCCGGCTGCTGCTCGGCTGCCGGCGGCCGTTTCGGTGTGGCGGCGCCAATTGCCATGTCCCTGCAGAAGCCGGGCGATGGCGGCAGCAGAAGTGCGAGGTGGGCGGGCGGGCTCCTGGAGGAGGCTCGATCTGACTTTCTCCTCCCCGCGGCGCCCCTGCCCTGCTTCGTCTTGCGAGTCTGCCAAAAAATCGCAAAACGTTTTCGTCTTGTGATTTTTTTTCGTGCTGCGCGGCGATCGTCTAGCGAGGCACCACTGTGGTCCCTGCTAAGCTGGTGAAGAGCAGAAGGACACTTGGAGATATTTTAATATATTAAGGAATGAAATAATACAGAAACAATGCAGTGAAATGAACCCATTTGCAGAATTTGAGCAATACACTTAACAATGGACAAATATAAAAAGAAAACACAAATAGGAGGTAAAAATGTTAAGAACAGATTAAGAATACAAGTTTAATTCTAGTATATAAGGTATATAAAATTACAGTGGTACCTCGGTTTATGAACACAATTGGTTCCGGAAGTCTGTTCATAAACTGAAGCGTTCATAAACTGAAGCGAACTTTCCCATTGAAAGTAATGGAAAGTGGATTAATCCATTCCAGATGGGTCTGCGGCGTTCGTAAACTCAAAATTCGTAAACCGAGGTGTTCATAAACTGAGGTTCCGCTGTATAAGCAGAACAAACAAATAAACCAGAAAGGGAAGTTGGGGGAAGTCGCCGGAGGGGGGGGATTGAAACTGTAAAATGCAATTTGAATTTTTGAATATGTTAAAATTTGTTGGAAAATCTTAATGAAAATAATTTTAAAATGAAATGAAATGAAATAATGAGGGCAGAGGGTCTCAGGCAGGTCACTCTGGGCATCTCAAGGAGGAGACTTTGCTCTGGGTTTCTCTCACACAGACTCAGGCCAGCAACGCTTCAGAGACGCAGCTACGGTACCTATCGACCCATCAAACTCTGCATGAGCAATCAGTTTTGCTCCAGGCAAGCTGCATGCCGTTTATTTATTGCGCCGCTTGCAGGTTTATCCCGACTGCTTGACACCTTCTTTAAGCCACTTGGAGACACGCAAATGCTTTTCAAAGAGTTGAGGGAGGCAGATTCATGGCATCAG
This sequence comes from Zootoca vivipara, assembly GCF_965207765.1. NCBI lineage: Eukaryota > Metazoa > Chordata > Lepidosauria > Squamata > Lacertidae > Zootoca > Zootoca vivipara. Next base: position 70,867,738 of record NC_142592.1, on the reverse strand, counting down.
AGCCCCCCACCCCTGCCACCCGGCTTCTGCCCCACACTGCAGAGCCCCTTCCCCCCCCCCCAGCTCCGTCCAGGAGGCGGAAGGGTTTACCACATGCCAGCCAAGCGGAGCAAGCGCATTTCCTAAGGGGCTCCCCTGCTCAAAGGAGGAGCATTTGGGCACAGCTCAGCAAAATGGGGTCAAGGCAACCTTCCTCGGATCTGCCTCACAAGCCTGGCTGGCGCTGGCCAGAGGAGACGCCTCATCTGAAGAAGAGTTGGGGGGGGGGGGTTATTTGGGAGCAATCAGGGAAGGGGTTTGTTCCCTGGTGTGAATTCTGAGGAATGGGGACGAACGGGATTGTGGAATTCCCCTCTGCAAATCGATGGCAAAGGATATTGTGGAGATAGGAAAGGAGATTGAGGGGCGGAGGGGCTCTCCAAGGAAGAAAAGGTACATTTCAGTTCAGTTCCTTTCGGAAGCTAAGGGGCAAAAGGATAAGATTCAGGACAGATAAATGCAAGCTATTTGAAGAGATTTGAAGGCAAGTTTTCAAACAGTTCAACAACTGATGTTTTATGGAGTTTTTAATATTTTGTGGGAGCCCTCCAGAGTGGCTGGGGCCACCCAGTTAGATGGGCGGCATATAATATAGATAAATAAATAAATTTCTTATTCTTATTAAGCCCTTCTTGACGAAGCACACGTTCACCTGTGGAACTCACTCCCACAGGAGACAGTGAGGGCCACTAACCTGGTTTTGGCTTTGAAGGGGGATTAGAGCCTAGGTCACAAGGTCCAGGTGGATCTTCCAGGTTCAGGGGCAGAATACACCCCCAATCTCCAGTCACTGGGGAGCAGCTATTCCTTCTTGCTTGTGGGCTTCTGAGGCAGCTTGGCTGACCAGTGCGGGAAAGAGGAGGTTTGTCTAGATGGGCCCAGAAGGGCCCCAAAGGGAATGGCGGACTCGGCGGCAGTTTTGGCGGGTCTCTGGGACACCGGCAGAAAGGTGAGATTTGCCACAAAGGATTTCCCCCCAAGTTTCCATCTAAATGCAGGCACACAGGGTGTGTTTGCAGGCAAGGGGAGCACAGGTGTGTAGCTGCAGGTGCGCCAGCAAGAGACGGGGATTCGGAGGGGAGGAGCAGCTGCTAAAAGTCTGGAGGCTGCGAGGACAGAGAAGGAGCGTCCATCCGTCTCCGTACACAAACACACACTGGTTCCAGTAGCCAGTCCAGGAAGCCCTCAGCACCACCCAAAAGTGCGCTCTGGCCAAAAGCGCTGATCTCGTGCCGCCTGCCCTTGCCAGCAGCGTGAGAGCAGGCCGCTCAGCTGCCCGAACTCAGGATGCCAGAGCCGCGCTCACAAAGCCTACCTCGCAGGCAGAGCGGAGAAGCGGGTGCAGCCACCTGCCCCTCGGGAGACGAATGGCCTTCAGAGGCCAGTGGACCCGCTCAACTTTCCCACCGTGGGAGCTCAATTCGCGTGCTTTTGGGGAGCGGGGAAGGAGGGGGAGCCAGCAGCCCCAGCCGATCGATCCCAGCAGGCGGCCGGCGGGGCAGAGGCAAAGACGGGCAGCCCTGGCTGGGCCTGTCGCTTCCAATCAGGCGGCAGCGCCAACCTCCGGGGACTGTTTTGATCATTAGCGCAGAGGACTTTTTCATCGCTTAGCTCAATCAAATTAATCCGAAGTGAAAAACGAGGTGCTGACAAAGGAACTGCGCATATAGGCAGCCCTGCGACATCGGAGGCGAGCGGCACGGGGGCTCCCAAAGCGGCCCCCGTCGCAGCCAGCGCCAAGCAACCTGAGCCACCAAGGTCACGGGGAAGCAGAGAGAGAAGAGAGAGGCCCTTGCCCACCCCCTCCAGCCTCCTTGGCAGAAGCCTCTGCAACAGCTATGGGGAGCCAGGCCATGGTCAGAGCCCTGCGCCTGGAAGGAAGCACTTTCGAGCAGCCCTGAGCACCATGCAAAGTCACTGGCAATGAAGGAGCCGCAAGAGGCCTTATTTGGGGAAGGGGTGGGGCTGGCAGGCCGCCACAGCCGCCTGGAATGTGAGGAGGAAGGGGGAAAGGGGGACCATAGTGGAAAGAAAAGGGACCTTTGGGCAGTCTCTCTGGCTACCGTCACCCCCTCCCTGCCCCGGTGTAATAATAGCTCTGGATATGGGTCAAGAACTCCTCCGTGGGTGCCCAGGCTGCCCACCCACAAGAGCAGGAGCAGACAAGGCAGAGGAAACACACTAGGAGCTGGGCACGACCCGAAGGCCCCCCCCCCAGCCCCAAATTCCCCGCCAGAGGGTCTGTCGTCACGAAAGGGGGTGGGTGGGACCCAGCTGTCAAGGGACGGCCAGAGGTCCCCTCCCACAAAGGGGGCTGGGAGCGCCCCACGCCAAACCCCGCAGAGCCCACTGCTCAGGCAACCCTGACTCCGTGACCCCAAACAACGATCCCCATTCGTGCTGCTAGTTCTGTGTAAGGAGGTGAAGTTCTCCAAGCCGCCTTCCACCCACACCGGGAATGCCAGCAGCCCCTCCTCCAGATTTGAGCCCCCTGGCGCCCACCAGGTTGAGGGCTGAGCCAAGGCAAGGGGCCAGAAGCAGAGCTCTGCCTCTAAAGGATCCAGCAGGACACAAGCCCAACAGGAGAGTGGGCTGGGACCCCCCCCACACACACACACAAGACAGCTTCCTCGCTGCTGCCGCCAGCCTTCTTCTGCACCCAGGGAAGGGGCCCTGCCGGCTGGGGCCAGGCCCATTCAGGCCCCGCTGAGCAAGCCAGGAAAGGCCTGCTTTGCCCCTGCCTGGGTCCAAAAGGAAGGCGAGCCCAGCAGGGGCTGCCAGAGAAGATGAGAGACGGAGCCCCCTGTCTAGGGCAGACCAGGCAAAGCAAAGCCAGGAAGAAGAGGCCGGCTGGTTTGCGAGCGGCACACTCAACTGCGCAAGGGAGCCCCCGGCACCCGGATCTTTATCCCCAACGGTCTTCTCGCAGATTGTTGATGAGGGGAGACAGGAGTGGGTCCAAGGAAGACCCCAGAAGCCACAAAAAAACCTTCCCTCCCTCCCCACTCGCGTGCAAAGGTGCCCCTCGCCACCCCCAAACTGCCTCTTGCAGCAAACAGTACGGCAGAGGCACCCTCCAGTTGCCTCCCCGGGGTGGCTGAAAACAAGAGCAGCTCACCTTGAACCTCCGGCTGGGCACCAGCGAGCCCACCGGCCTCAAGTTGGGCCAAATCGCCCCCTTCGAAGCCTTGCTCCTTAAAGGGCACCCCATGGCTGTGCCCAGAGCAGCACCCATGTTTGGAAGGAGCAGCAGAAGAACACCATGGAGGCTCCCCAAAGAGGGGATTATCATCATCATCATCATCATTTCTATTTATTAGATTTATCTACTGCCCTTCATTTAAAGATGCCCAGCCGTTCTCGGCAGGCTCTGCCCCGGCACCCGCCTGCCCCCTTGCCTCTGCCCCCAGCGGGGCTTACCTTCTTCCCAATCAGCTTCTTGCGCAGAAACTCCCGGGCCTCGAACATGTAGGGGATGTCGTAGAGGGGGCGCAGCTTCCGGTTCTTGTCCTGCAGAGGGAAAGCAAGAGAGGTCAGGGGAGTGGCAGAGTCCCCAGGAGGGGCGGCGATGGGAGCAGCAGCCTGGCAGCCGTTCACGGCTCAAACGGGACATTTCTCTCTCTTTTTGAAATCCTTTTTTATTTGATTTTACAAATGTAAATTAGTTATAATACCAAATACATATCCCCCCCACCTCCTTCATGGATCCTATTGTCAACTTTTCCAACTGCATATAATTTCATAATCTGTATTTTGTATCCCTCCATATTGTCCATAGACAATGAGATTAAAAGCCTGCTAATGTTTTCATCTGCTTACAGATAAAAATAATAAATAAATAAATTGTGAACTTTTCCCATTCTTTCTTGAATTTCTACTCTTCAGATCATTTCAAAAAGAGAACCAGCCCAGTCCCCTGGTCATTTCATTTATTTATTTGTAATAAAATAAAATAAAATTGGGGACCGTGAAAATCATTAAAAAGAAAAATCAAAGCAGTATACAATTGTACATCAAACAAATACCGAAAAGTTAAAAACAGACATCAGTTAGCCATTGCGGAAAGATGAGTTTCCCCACTGCCTGCGTAGGGTTCTGGCAGAATAGGAGTTTTCATCAGGCATTTAAAAGTTGGCACCTGCTGGATCTCCAGTGGCAGGGAGTTCCACAGGACTAGGTCAATGACATTAAAGGCCCAGCTCCTTGCCACGGGAGCCTCACCAATTTGGGAAATGACTGGTGACATTCCTGCAGGTGATCTGAGTGAATGAGCCAGGATATAAGGGTTGGGGAGGGGGCGGAAAGCTGTCCAGGGCTTTGTAAATTAAGGCAATGCCCCTAAACCTGGCTGGGGAGCAGATGGGCACCCAGTGCAGAGACTTTAACACAGAGATCACTTGTTTCGCCACTGCCTGCCCCCCTCCCCGGCCGCTGCCTCCAAGGCGAGCTGCTATGCTGCGAAAGGCCCCCCCCCCAATTCTCCTAGCACATGTCAGCACAGAGGCCAAGTCATCCCTGGAAAAGCAGGTCGCCTCTCCCATCCGGAGCCCATCGGAGCCGCCAGCCAGCCCATCACGGCTGAACGTCTCTGACAGCTGCCATGGGGAAGCCCTAGGGCACAGCCAGTGCTCAAAGGCCGGAGGCGGGGGCAGCCGCTGGCCATGGCAACGTCTGGCTCAGAGCCAGGCTGGACACAGCAGACTGGAGGAAGCCTGTTTCGATCTGGGCACAGGCCTGGGTATGGCACCAAACCAGAAGGGCACCGTCTTGCCCCAAATGCTGCCCGGCGTCTCTATGAAGCCCCTGGGAGAGGTTATGGGCAGATTGGGGGCAAAGCATCATCCGTAAAGGGATGATATTTTTCTGGACCAGCCTGACCGTTCCCCGTCCAGTCATCCATGCACGGGCCACTTCTGGGCTTGAACACCACAAGGTAGGGCTGCTCTGGTGCAAATCACCCAACTGCTCGCTAGGGCAGGATCTCGCCAACACTTTCACTTGCCGCTGGAAAAATTGCACTGGCTGCTCGTTGGGGAGCAGGGAATGTTCAAATATATGAAAGGATGTCATATGGAGGAGGGTGAAAGGTTGTTTGCTGCTGCTCCAGAGAAGGGGACACGGAGCAATGGATTCAAACTACAAGAAAGAAGATTCCACCTCAACATTAGGAAGAACTTCCTGACAGTAAGAGCAGTTCGGCAGTGGAATTTGCTGCCAAGAAGTGTGGTGGAGTCTCCTTCTTTGGAGGTCTTTAAGCAGAGGCTTGACAGGCATATGTCAAGAATGCTTTGATGTGTTTTTCCTGCTCGGCAGGGGGTTGGACTGGATGGCCCTTGTGGTCTCTTCCAACTCTATGATTCTATGAAAGTTGAAGTTGCTCATTTTTGGTGTACAAAAACCCCAGGCAGCTTGGGACCAGGAGACCCCAAAGATGCTCGATCGCCCCTTCTCTCTGCCCAATTGAACACGGAGCTCTGCAAGCAAGAACGTCCTGTAGTGACTCTCTTACTGGGAGGCCTGTGCCACCCAACTCAACTCTTGGGCTCGAGTGTGGCGGCTCCTCTGTCCTTTTAGGATTCCCCCCTTGAAGATGAGGCAGGCGGAGAGACTCTGCTGCCTTCTGGCGGCTGCTGAAGACCTTCCCCTCCCAAGGAGGCGTTTGTAAGGGGAGACCTTTCCCAGGATGTGTCTGTTTTGGAATTGTCTCTAAGATGCTTCCTCCGCGCTTGTTTGCTGCCCTGGGCTCCTTTGGGAGGCAGGGCCAGATATAAACGGAATGAGTAAATAAGAGAGCAAATAAGCCCTTTTGAGCAGAAGCTACTCAAATCTAACAGCAACAGTCAGCTGGGCCAGGAAACTCCCTGAAGCTCAGGGCGGGGGCAACCTTTTGCTCAAACACTCAGCCAGGGAGGGGAAAGAAAGGCCTTCCTTCTGGGAGCCCAGAGAGATCTGGGGGGGGGGGCACACATCCAGCCTGCAGATCGACATCTCCCCCCACAAATGCCCCACACATGGCACAAAGAGCTGCCAGCTGAGTGGAACAGGTGCCCACAAGCTGCCTAAGGGAGGGCACACCCCTGGGAGAAGACCTCCTTCTGGGCTGGTGGCACTAACGGTCATAGAATCAGGGAATTGTAAAGATGTAAGGGGCCACGCGGGTCATCTAGGCCAACCCCCTGCAATGCAGGAATCTTTTGCCCAACGCGAGACTCGAACCCACAACCCTGAGATGAAGAATCTCACGCTCCACCAACTGAGCAAAAGAATCCACGGACAGAGAAAACCTCCTCGGGCAACAAAGACCTTTCCCACAGGGGCTGCCTGGCTAAAGCAAGGCTGGGGGGTGGAGAGCATGAGGGAAAGGACCAGGCCACAATCTGCACCCAGCATTTGGAAAATGCCACCCCCTCCCCCTACGGATAACTTGGGAGTTAGCTCAGCTCTCCCTCGCATTGTCTAACCTTTATTTATTATAAATGCTTCTCTCCTCCTCCAAGTAATGCAAAGGTCTGCAGAGTTGCTGGCGCAGGACCCTCCTCCCCTGCATTCTCCACGGGGGAAGAGGCTGCAGGCAAACAGGGCAATAAATTATTACATATATGCGTGTGTGACTCGGTGCCTGCAAGACAGAGCGGCTTTCCAGACTCAGACTCGCCAGGTAGCAGAAGCGCAGAGGAGCTCAAGGTGCTGCAAATTAACCCTCACTTTAATCCAAGCTTAGCAAGTCCATTAGCTATGCAAACACCTCTCAGCCTGGCTCCAACCCCCACGGTGCCCGCTTGCCCCCTTTCGGCTGCTCTGAGCCCCTGCGACCGATGCCAGGGGGGAGGGAGAAGCGTAGGTCAGGGAGAAGAACTGCCTGGGCTGCAGGAAGCTCAACAACTTTGGGGTAAAATTGTAAAAAAAAAAAAAAGCTCAACAATTTCAATCTTAAAAAAAGTTCAACAACTTTGGTTGGCCCTCATGCATGTTCAGATCATCAAATCTGGCCCTCTTTTGGGCCCACCCCCCTGACATAAACCCTCCAAGCCCCCCAATTTTGAGCACAGTCCCCTTTTCCCTCTGGAGGACAAAGTGTCCTTAACCAATGCCCTCCTGGGAGAGAGGAAGGGCTCCAGACGCCCCCGGCTGATTGTGGGGCAGCAAATCAGTGGGGACGTTGTGGAGGCCAAAAGGGCTCCGTGGACTGGTTGTCTTATCATTATTGTCCTGACCTGGAGGCAGCGTCAAAGCGAGACTCGTTTTGCCATGGAGATGATTCCGATATTTGTGTTAATTGAGTTGTTGGCCATTTGCCACTTTAGGCTTCCCTCGAGAGGGAGGAGGGGGGCAGAGGCAATAAATGAAATGCCGCAATTAAAGGAGGCTTTGCCTTGGAAGCAAACCACCCCCACCCCCCAGCAGCCGCCTCCTTCTGCTCCCCCTAAGCCCAGCAGCTGATGCAGCACCCAAAGGTCTCTCCCCAAGGGGCCAAAGCCCCAAGACTTCCCAAAAAGGAGGGGACAGCTCTGGGCCCCGTCTTCACTCCTCTAGTGAGGCTGAAAGTGCCATCAAGTGTCCAGTTCTGGGCACCACAGTTCAAGAAGGATACTGACAAGCTGGAACATGTCCAGAAGCGGGCAACCAAAATGGTCAAAGGCCTGGAAACGATGCCTTATGAGGAACGGCTTAGGGAGCTGGGTATGTTTAGCCTGGTTAGGGGGTGATATGATAGCCATGTTCAAATATATGAAAGGATGTCATATGGAGGAGGGAGAAAGGTTATTTTCTGCTGCTCCAGAGAAGCGGACACAGAGCAATGGATTCAAACTTCAAGAAAGAAGATTCCACCTAAACATTAGGAAGAACTTCCTGACAGTAAGAGGTGTTCGGCAGTGGAATTTGCTGCCAAGGAGTGTGGTGGAGTCTCCTTCTTTGGAGGTCTTTAAGCAGAGGCTTGACAGGCATATGTCAAGAGTGCTTTGATGGTGTTTCCTGCTTGGCAGGGGGTTGGACTGGGTGGCCCTTGTGGTCTCTTCCAACTCTATGATTCTATGATTCCTTGCCTTCTCCTCTCACACACCACAGAAGACAGGTCGGAAGTCCTGAGCCGGCCAAGAAGACCCCACAAGCCAATCCCAGACCAGCCAAACCAAAGGACATGTCCACATGTGTCTGCTTGTGTGTGCATGAAACTCGACCGGAGGGAGGCAAGGAGGCTGCAAGGATCTGTCCTCCAGGAGGGTGACTAGATCAGGGGTAGGCAACCTAAGGCCCACGGGCCACAAGCGGCCCACGGGGGTCGTTTAACCAGCCCATGAGCCGCCCCCGAACCAAGCCGCCTGCTTGGCGAGTCCCCGCGCTAAACCGGCACAGCACAGCACAGCACAGTGTGGGGACTCGCTTCTGCGGCGCCGGAAATCACATCTGCGCAGATGTCGGAAATCGCAGGCGGGCACGCAATCCAGCCCATGGAGGGCTCTCTGCTGGAGTGAACTGGCCCAGGCGAGGTAAGCCTTGTCGACCCCTGGACTAGATGACCCACTGGGTCCCTTCCAACTCCACGGTTCTGTTTTAGGATTCTCAAACCTACCTCTCATGAGCAGAGTGCCTGTGCCTGTCCCTCCTGAGCCCTGAGGGCCAAGGATGCTCTACCCCAGGGCTCCTGGAGCCTCCTGCCCAAGGGGAGCAGCCATGCCCCCCCCAACCAGGGCATGAAGGTCAAAGCAAGGCTTCCCCTCCCCGCCGACCTGAGCCGGCTGCTCTGATCCTTGCTGGCCAGCAACCTAGGAAGTCCTGCCATCTCTAACCTAAATTAGCAGCCTAGGCTGCAGCTTGCCTCCCAACCTCCCCTAGTGGAATGTGGGGTGGAAGGAAGGAAAGCAGGAGCCCCGTGGCCCCCCCTCTGCAAAGCCAGGATGGGGAGGGGGCGCAGAGGCTGCTGTGGAAAGCTGCCTGCAGAGTGAGACCTTGAGGCTGCCTCCTGGACGCCCCACAGGGAGGCTGCAGAGGCCTTTGTTGCGGAGAGGCTTGGCTCTGCAGATACGGAGCCAGTGCCCCATTTGCTTCAAGGCAGACACTTCATGTGTAGCTCCAACGAACAAACGAAGCCGAGGAGGAGAAAAATAATTAGTGTTACTGCAGAGAAGGCTCCTTTCATCCCTCCTGGCCCCTTCCAGACCCCTGCAAGCAAGCAGGGAGAAAGGCAGGGAGGGCGGGGGGCAAGAAGGACCTTCATTTGGAGGGGCTCTGGCTTCCCAAAGTATGGGGGGGCAATGGCAGCAGCAGCCAAGGAAGCCAGCAGCCCTGCAGCATCCCCTCTTTGGGGTGCCCGCCGGTGCTTTCTGAAACTGGATCCAGGTCAGCTGGGCAAGCCAGAGCCAAGCTTTCTAGTAACGATCTAATAAACCTCCCCTCGCGCATTCAAGTGATGTGGGATCCCCAGTCGGGTCAGAGGGAAAGTCTTGCACCTCAGAAAGGGCTGCTCAGGGAGTGGGGGGGGGCATTCGGCAAGGGGGGGCTCTCCCCTCTTCCTCTTCCTCCTCCTCCTCCATCAGGACAGGCTGGCAGGGGAAAGAGGCCTGGAGGATGGAAGCGCTTCTATTATTTAGCTGGTGCCAGAATAATTTACAGCCGGACATCAGAGCTTGCGCTGAAGAAAGCCAGCCATAAATACACCGTGGATCTGAGCAAATCTGAGTTATGCCGCCGCAAGACAACCCGCCTTCGCCCCTGGAAGCGTCTCCTGGGCTCGCGAGTCACAGAGCCCAAGGCTTAAATCTCAGCAAACACATATCTCATCCCCCAAACACAGGAGATGTTGCAGGCCATACTTAAAAACCAACTAAATTCCCCCTTCCCTGGAGGCGGCAGGACAGATCTGGCTTTAGCCCTGAGGGGTGGAAAAGGCTCCTTTGCCCCAAAGCCAGCGCCTGACTCCGAAGGAGCAGCAAACTCCACACACCAGGCATACTCTGGGGGAGAAGCAGAGCACCAGCGAACCTGGCCAGGCCAACCTGCTCCACACCTGGCCCAACCACCCCAGCAGGGCCTGCGGAGACGAGGGCTGGCCGGTACCTGGTTTCCAACATTGCGTTATATCACCCAGCTAAACATCGCAATATACTGATATATCTCGATGTCTGAAATAAGGATGGAGCTATGGAGCATCAGCTGGCTTCACGATTTCCCCCACATTGGGATTTTTGCATAGCACACACACACACACACAATTTGCAATACTGCATGTTGCCAGGTCAAAAAATTATGAAACAGATATCACAATATGGACTTCAAACCAGTTTTGGAGGATATATCACCCAGTCCCTAACACACGTCATGTTTCACAATATATTGCTAGCTAAAAAATTATGAAAGTGATATCACAATACAGGCTTCAAACCAGTTTTGGGCGATTGACATATTGCCCAGCCTTAGCGGGACAAAAAAAACAACAAAAACCTTCCAGTAGTACCTTAGAGACCAACTATGTTTGTTATTGGTATGAGCTTTCGTGTGCATGCACACTTCTTCAGATATTTGCACAGGTATCTGAAGAAGTGTGCATGCACACGAAAGCTCATACCAATGACAAACTTAGTTGGTCTCTAAGGTGCTACTGGAAGGAATTGTTTTATTTTGTTTCGACTACGGCAGACCAGCACAGCTACCTACCTGTAACTAGCCCTAGCGGAGACATCCCTATAGAATCACAGAATTGTAGAGCTGGAAGGGACCCCCAGGGGTCCTCTAGTCCAGCCCCCTGCAATGCAAGAATCTCAACTAAAGCATCCCTGACAGGTGGCTGTCCAGCCTCTGCTGAAAAACCTCCAGGGAAGGAGAGTCCACCACCTTCCACCCCACAGGCAGACAGCTCTTCCTGCCAGAACATTTCTCCTAAGGTTCAGTCGGAACCTTCTTTCTCGTCCTCTTAATTCATTGGTTCGGGTTCTCGCCTCGGGAGCAGGAGGAGACAAGCTTGCTCCACCTTTGATAGGAAGCCCCTTTGGGTACTGGAAGGGGGCTAGATGGCTGCCTGTTCTGTTCTGTTCAGCATCCCCGGGCTCCACCTAGGCCAGGGCTGCAGGAGCCAGCAGCACCACGGACAGCTCCGCGCTGAGCCCAGGCTGTTGCTTCAGCACCAACCGCCCTTGAAGAGCTCGCTCTGCCTTGGGGAGAGAAGCCTCTTCGTGGAAAGGGCTCCGACTTGCTTGGATGGAGCTGGGGGGAGGCTGTGGCTCCACAAACTGTGGCCTGGACCCCTGGAAGTCAGAGGAGGGACACACTATCTGGGGATGGAGTGACTCCCCTTTGAGGAAAGGTGGCAAAACAAGGGAGGGGGGAATGCAGAAGGGGTGGCAAAGGACCGCCTTGCTTGGCACTTGCAGGGTCCCTCCCCCTCCCCCTCCCCCCCCTCCTCCTCCTCCTCCTCCTCCTCCTCGGTTTTGGCTCTTGTTCTCTCCTAAGAGCCCCACCTAGTGAGCTTGCAAAGGCCAATTAAGGCAGGCAAAGGGCAATCGTGTGTCAGGTCCAGAGAGGCCAGAGCCTTTCCGGAGGCTTCTCAAAAGCCAGCCTTTTGTAGCCCCGAGAACACGGCAAAAATTCAATGATCTGCGCCAGGAGAGACATAATAGAACCGTTTAAGTGCCCGATACAGATTGCCCTTAAACATGTCCCTGTCAGCCGCCATTAAATGCTGCGCGGCCGGCCGGTAAAATCGGTATTTCATATTGGGGGGCAGCACACTGCGAGGCGGCTTTCTGGGAAGCTGTTCAAGAACCTGGAAGTGTGTTTGGAGGTTTTGCAAATAAACATTAAAAATCAATATAACAGCAAGGAGGCTAACTAAATTCAGCCACGATCCAACGCTGGGCTATTATGTCACGCTGCCTATAAGCTGCTTTCGGCGCCAAAAGTTGCTACGGCAACTTTTACCCAGGAGGGAAGGGGAAGGCTTGCACTCCCTCTTCCTCCCCCTCCCCCCAAAAGCCATTCCAACAGTGCCAACTCTCCTCCCAAGTAGCTAGTCCTCAGCGAGGAATCCAGAAAGAAAAGGCTGCGGCGGTTGGAGCCCAGCATTGGCCAAGGAGTGCCAACTGGATGGTGAAGTTGGCGAGTGGCTCAACGGACCCGGAAGGGGTGCGCACACACTGCGTTTATTAATATTGTAATTAATATGCCGCCTATCTGACTGGGTTGCCCCAGCCATTCTGGGCAGCTCCCAACAAAAATACAGTCAAAGCACAATATGGCATCGCACACTAAAAAATTCCCTGAACGGGGCTGCCTCCAGAGTTGCCGTGATGGGCCCAAAGCAAGGAGGGCAGGGGCCCCCGCTCTGAGCAAGGCACCTGGAAGCTGAGCTGGCTGGCTGAAGCCCTCTGCCCAGGAAGGTGCCAGCCACAGCGGGAGGCAGCCATGCTCCTGAATGCCAGCTGCTGGGAACCGCGGGACAGGAGAGTTGCTCTTGGGCTCGCAGCAGGCTCTCCGTAGGTTCTAAAGCAGTGCTAGAAACTCAGGTATATAAGCAAATCGCCCAACGGCACCTTGAACTTAGGTTTCGGTTGTCATAGAATCATAGAGATGGAAGAGACCCCAAGGGCCATCCAGTCCAACCCCCTGCCAAGCAGGAAACACCGTCAAAGCATTCCTGACATATGCCTGTCAAGCCTCTGCTTAAAGACCTCCAAAGAAGGAGACTCCACCACACTCCTTGGTAGCAAATTCCACTGCCGAACAGCTCTTACTGTCAGGAAGTTCTTCCTAATGTTTAGGTGGAATCTTCTTTCTTGTAGCTTGAATCCATTGCTCCGTGTCCGCTTCTCTGGAGCAGCAGAAAACAATCTTTCTCCCTCCTCCATATGACATCCTTTCATATATTTGAACATGGCTATCATATCACCCCTTAACCTTCTCTTCTCCAGGCTAAACATACCCAGCTCCCTAAGCCGTTCCTCATAAGGCATCGTTTCCAGGCCTTTGACCATTTGGGTTGCCCTCTTCTGGATACGTTCCAGCTTGTCTGTATCCTTCTTGAACTGTGGTGCCCAGAACTGGACACAGTACTCCAGGTGAGGTCTGACCAGAGCATAATACAGTGGTACTATTACTTCCCTAGATCTAGATGCTATACTCCTATTGATGCAGCCCAGAATTGCATTGGCTTTTTTAGCTGCTGCATCACACTGCTGACTCATTTCATCTTAACGGAATGCCTAGGCACCTTTTTTGCAATGTGGATTCTCATCATCATCATCCATTGCATTTCCAGACTGCTTTATATTTTAAAGAAAAAGCTCAACGCAGCTTACAACACATTCAAACATCAAACAAATTCACGCTTCCGGGAAAAGCTTTCAGAACCTGTGAGCCAGTGGGGTGAGTGTGTAAGATTAGGACCTGGGAGATCAGGGTTCAAATCACATGCCTTCGTGTGTTCTCACTCGCCTGCAGACAGGCTCCCAGCCCACAGCACTGGCTGGGAAAATACGGCTGTAGCTGGGAAATTCAGGATGCTCCTTTGAAAGCTAGGTGGGCTGGAGGAAGCTAGGGGGAGGCAAGGCAGGCAAACGTCCTCCCTGAAATGCAGCCGATTGCTTTGTCAATACAATTAGACTGCTATTCTCACAGCCCATTCATAATCCGTATTATCTCCTAAGCAGCGCTGTGTTGCGTTGCATTTTTCCTGAATGCCTCTTACCCCCTTTAAATTTATACACACACACACATCCAGGCACATAATTATGCACCCATTCCAATTATACATGTAATCAAGGAGAACAATAATTCAGTTAATCCATACATCATATTACAAAAAAAGGACAGAGCCTAATTATACAATCAGCTCCAGTCAATTATTTTTCCATACGGAGATAATATTGTGCCGCAATTGTGAACCCACAAACCAACTTATTACTTTCAACACTGGCTATGCTTCGTAACGCCCCCCCCCCCCCCGGAGGAGGGGGTCAGGGGCAAGAAGCAGATTGAACCCAGATGAGACTGCAAAATGCACAGCTGCCCCTGCGGCTACAGAGGCATTTTGCAGCGGCTGACGGGTCTCCTGGGACATGTGCATTGATGCCCCCCCCATTCAAGGACAGCCCCCCCCCCAAAGGCTCCGGGACAGAGTCTGGCTTGCCCCAGCCTCAACTCCACTGGGCAAAGGCAGGCGGCCCCAGCGGGACACAGTGGGCCAAGAAGGGGGAGATCACAAATATCCCACTTGCCCACCCAGCCTTATGAGGAGTGGTTGAAGGAGCTGGGTATGTTTAGCCTGGAAAAGAGGAGACTGAGAGGAGCTATCAGAGCCCTCTTCCAATATCTCAAGCGCTGTCACATGGAAGAGGGGACAAGCTCATTTTCTCCTGCTCTGGAGGGCAGGACTCAAAGCCATGGCTTCAAGTAACAAGTTTCTGACTAAATATCAGGAATAACTTGATATTTCACTGCCCAACAGCTCTTGATAGCAAGAGCTGTTGGGCAGTGAAATGGACTTCCCTGGAAGGTGGTGGACTCTCCTTCCTTGGAGGTTTTTAAGCAGAGGTTGGATGGCCATCCAACTCTACAATTCTGTGATTTTATGGACGCAAACAAGAAGGGAGACAGTGTCCTGGGTTTGGGGAGGCTGAGGAGCGCAGAAAAAGAGGCACCTCCTAAGGGGGCTTCCATCTCCCATATGGAAAGGGCTTCTTGGCCACTTCATCTCTTTGTCTATCTGAGAATATCAGTGCTCCCAGAGGCAAGGAAAGCACTGCCCATTTCCTGGGAGTGGAAAGGTGGAACCCAGCCTTGCAAAGGAACTCCCAGCTGGGGAGAGCAGAGGCCTCCAGAGATCTGTTTGCCTGGCTTGGATGGGGGGAGAGCCAGAGAGGTTGGAGACCCACACAGCACAAAGCAGGAAGCAAAGACCCCAAAAGCTCCTTCTTCCCTTTTTATCCCTCTTTCTGAGTGCTGCAGGTAATAATAGAAGAACAGCACCTCTCTTCTTCCTCTTTAATCAAACCGATAAAAGGATGAAAAGCTCCATCCATGGAGAAGATGACTTCTGCCCACCTAGTTACAGGTAGGTAGCCGTGTTGGTCTGGATCGAAGTAAAATAAAAAAAATTCCTTCAGTAGCACCTTAAAGACCAACTAAGTTTTTATTTTGGTATGAGCTTTCGTGTGCATGCACGAAGAAAGAAGTGTGCATCTTATCTGAAGAAGTGTGCATGCACACGAAAGCTCATACCAAAATAAAAACTTAGTTGGTCTTTAAGGTGCTACTGAAGGAATTTTTTTTATTTTACTTCTGCCCACCTAGGCAGCCAACGGAAGGAGGGCAAGCCGGGAGAGATTTCGCGTTTGATATTTCAGTGGGAGGAATTGCTTCCCCGCCAGCCAGTCCCCTTGAAGGGGTCCTGTGCCCGAGGCACTAAGGAGGGGGGGGGGTGTAAGAGGCTACGCCAAGGAGGGGAAGCGGATCTCGCCTGAAGGCCTTGCAAATGTGCCCCAAAGCTTTGAGGCGGTTTGTGTGCCATTTCTGAGCCTTTGCCATTGACATCTGGGCCTCCCCAACTCAAATCCAGTTCTGGGGTTCCTGCAGTTGGCAGCAAGGGAGCAAAGCATCCCCTTGCACCAAAGTAGGACCCCCCTTCTCTCCTTTTGGAAACCAGCATTTAATGCCAACCATGTGGATCATCTGATACTGGGACCCTCCCCTTACAATAAGAAAGCATTGCTATTTTTGTGCTGCGATCCACTTGATTTGGGGGTGAAAGAAAATTCCAGCGACTGAGCAAAACTGGCTGATGGGGCCAGGGCCTCCTCCCCAGCTTGGCTGCTCACCCAGCCCTAAGCCCTGCCAGCCAAAGGATAGAAAGCGCCCGCTCATCTCTTGAGCAGCCAGGGTGTGCAGGAGAGATTTTGCAGGAAGGTGAGCTTCCATCAATTCTCGGGAAATTAAGACATTTCAAGTTCACTGGCCAGCAAGGAAGAAGAAGTCAGTGATGGGGCACATGTTCTACGTGTAGAAAACACCTGCCCCCCCCCCCAAAGCATCCCAGTTTGAAAAACAAGCAAGTCCCTGGCCTGGTGCAGGACATGGGTACTTATGAAGCAATGGCTTCAAGTTCCAAGAAAGAAGATTCTGACTAAACGTCCTTGTCACAGGAAGAGTTGTGGGGCAGTGGAACAGTCCAACCTCAGGAGGTGGCTGACTCTCCTTCCTTGGAGGTCTTTTAGCAGAGGTTGGAGGGCCACCTGTCACCGATGCTTCAGCGGAGATTCCTGCATTGTAGGGGGTTGGGCTAGATGACCCTCAGGGGTCCCTCCCAACCCTCCCGTTCTCTGATTCTCTGAGTCCTGCGCAAGGCGTGTCCTGGAGAGTGTCCAGCTACCAGTCTGGCCTCTCCGCCCCGCCCCCCCCGGCTGCCCTTTGAGGCCTTTCCAGGGAGGAGGTGGACTGCGTCTGTTCCCCCTGAAGCTCTCTCTCTCTCTCTCTCTCTCTCTCTCACTCACTCACTCACTCTGGCTCCATTTCCTGACAGATGCTCTCCAAGCAAACCTTTTGTCTCAAAACTGTCACCTGAGCTACTTGGCACTGCTGGTTAGAAGCCGCCTCCTCCTCCTGGCCAGGATTGCTGGACCCACACGCTGGGACCCAGTGGGGCTCAGAGAAAGTCCCACTGCTGCTCTGCCCTCCTGTTTTATGCCCCCAGAGCTGCTCAGACCCACGGACCGCAGCAGGGAAGGGGGCACCAACTGGGATTGAGGATGGGAGGACTGGGGGGGGGGGTCCTGAGTTCCCTTTCCTATTTCCCTCTCCTGGCTCCTGGGCCCAGTTTAGAAACTGGCACCTGGGAACACTTTCCCTGCCCCCCCCAAGAGAAAGAGGCTCCAAGAGGGCCAACCCCCCCCCCCCCCGGATTTCTCAAGAAGGAACAGCTACAGAGCCAGACACTGGGGGGCTAGAACTGAATGACTCCCATAATGTTGGGTCAGCGCAGGTTCCCATCGGTAAAATGGGCCACTGCTGAAAAAACAAGGCTTTGGGGCGCAGGAGACCGTGGCCTGCCAAAGCTCTCACACACCCCACTCCCAGGGGGCTGGCCTGTTCTATTTCTGCCTTTGTCGTCCGTCCGTCCGTCCCCCCCACTACCACCCACCCTGGCTGAAATCCCCAGGCACCTCACAGAGGTGGCATCTCAGGCTGTCAAGACTGGCATGCAGGTGGGCAGTGCCCCCCCTTCACACATGAGCTAATTACAAAGCCCATTAGCTGTTAAGTAATTAACATAACAAATCAACTCAAAGTGACATAGGAGGCTAGGCTGCTTGAGATTAAGCGGGTAGAATTATGGGAGTCACTTCCTGTGGCAGAATAAAAAACATGGGGAGTGGAGGAAAGTTTTGCAGGGCGACAGAGGGGATCTGGCTGGACTGAGACGCTTCTGCTTCCCACCCGAAACGGAAGGTGCAGAAGGCAAGGCAGCCCCACAGAGAGGGACCTCCAAGCCTCTTCTTTTGGGGGCAGGGGTTGTGTGCCTCAAGTCCCCTGAAGGAAGCAGCCAGACCCCAGGAGGCAGCCACGGGGGGGTGCCTGGCATCTCGGCAAACGGGCTTCGCCAGCAATGCCAAAGTGGGGAATGTTGAACATTAGCAACTAGAAGACCAGGCCAGTGGCCCATCTAGTCCAGCCTTCTGTTCTCACAGCGGCCAAACAGATGCCCATCATGGGGAAGCAGGAAGCAGGATCGGAGCGCAAGAGCAACTCTCCTCTCCTGTGGTTTCCAGAAACATGGCTGCCTCCAAGTGGGGAGGGCAGAGCAGAGCAGAGCCATTGTGGCGAGCAGCCATGGGCAGCCCTCTCCCTCCATGGCTCCTCTTTTAAAGTCGCCTCGGTTGGTGACCATCCAATGCTGCCTCCTGGTTGACTCTGCCCTGCGTGGAGAAGTCAGTTCCTTTAGTGTTCGAAATTCCCTGGGCGGGTCCAACTCCGTGGAGATTTCTGGGCGCCAGGTTGGCGACTGGCACCTCCCTCAAGACAACTGACTCATGCGCATGAATCCTGGGCCCCTTGCTGGCCCCTTCATCCTCCATCATCCCATCAAGGAAAGTGAGGGCTGAGCACAGATGCACCTTGGAAGGTGAACGGAACCCCTTCTGGAAGTCTGTTCAACTTCCAAAACGTGCAGCTTCCGACTGGCTGCAAGAGCGTCCTGCAGCCAATCGGAAGCCGCGCCAGACATTCGGCTTCCAAAAGTCATTCGGAAACCGGGACAATCACTTCTGGTTTTCGATCGTTCGGGAGCCGAGGTTCCACTGTGCAGAGATATCTGACTGCACAGCAGCCCTTCCACGCGCCACTCAAACGGATCTCACAGACCACAGTTTAAAAACCTCTGCCTTAGTCCATAGGTAATGCCATTTCCATTTTCACTTCCTGTGTCTCTCCTTCTTGCATCCCAGGACAAATGAACGGCTGCGAGCAACAGTCAAGCAATGTAGTTGGGATCGTAGAACTGTGCTGCTGGAAGGGACCCCGTGAGTCATCTAGTCCACAGTTCCATTGTGCCGACTGGATCCCAGGTTAAAGGTGCCATTAGCTAATTTATCTGAGCTTCTCTGTCCTGAATCTCCCGACCTTCGGCTTCATCCGTCGCCACGAAATGCCTTGACTGTGTCCAAGAAGGGCTCATCTCCAGAGCCGCCCCTGGGAGGTGGGACAGGACACCCCCTCCCCAAATGAAAATCTCTGCCTGGGAGGCAGCAGGTCCTCCCTCCCTCCCTCTCCTTGCTCCAGGCATCCTTGGGCGGATTGACGTTGCTTTGACACCTCTGGCCCCCAGGACCCTTCCTTCCTCCCTCCCAGCGCAGCCTGTGCCATCAGCCTTTTCCAGGTTACTGGAGATGCCATCTGTCCTCGGCTCCTTTTAGATCGCTTCCCCACCCGCCACATTCCAACCTCATCAAATGTTCCCTCGAAAACTCAAATGCACCACATCTCCCCAGCGCCTGCCTGATCTCTCCTGGCACCCATCTCCTCCTCCGAGGGCTCCAGGCACTTAGCTGAGCCTGGCAGAGGCCTCATCCGCCTCCTCAGCTGGAATCCAGGCTGGCTCCCCTCCAGGCAATCTGCACACCGCCCCACCCCCACCCCAATCATAGCCTTCAGCTGCTCAGCTTCCTTGCAAGACACCCATCTTCACGCATCAGCGCAGCTCCGTCAAGGTCCCTCTGCCAGCCACAGCCACAAATTTCCTCCTCCTCCTCCTCCTCTGATTTCCCAAGCCCTTGCCAGGCCTCCCACAGCAGCCCCTTGCCATGGCGTGCCTCTCCAGAGAATCGCAGAATTGGGAGGGACCCCAAGAGTCATCTAGTCCAACCCCTTGCAAGGCAAGAATCGCACAGTGCACAGGAGTCATGTTGCCACCCCCCACTGCCCACCGCAGACCACCAGCTCATCATCAGGACCCCGCCACCACCAAGAGGGGTCCTGCAAGAGTCCCGGTGGCAAAGGATGGGGGCCTCATCCATCCCTGCTCATCTTCCAGGGGGTGGAGGCAGCAGGAGGAGGAACAGGATCCCGCCGTTGCCTCACAGACAATTTCATTTCCCAGAAGGTGGGAGAACCAACAAGGGTATCATCTATCTTGGATCTGGTCCTCACCAAGAGGGAGGAACTGATCGACGAAGTGGAAGGACCAGGAAACTTGGGAGGAAGTGATCATGTCCTCCTGAGTGTCAGGATACAGAGGCAATGGTAAACCGAGTGTAGCCAGACACACACTCTGGACTTGTAAGAAGGCCAATTTCAGAAAGCTGAAGGAGCTACTGGGTGAGATCCCGTGGTCAGAAACACTCAAAGAGAAGGGAGTCCAAGAAGGATGGGAGTTTCTAAAAGGGGAAATATTGAAGGCCCAAATGTAGACAATATCAAGAAAGGAAAGTGGGAGGCATCTAAGGAAACCGGTGTGGCTGAATAAGGAGCTGACAGATGAGCTGAGAGTTAAGAAGGGCATGAGAAAGAAATGGAAGAAAGGGGAAATCACTAAGGAAGAGTAGACACAAGTAGCTAACAGTTGCAGGGGGAAAAGTCAGGCTGGCAAGAGAGGTTAAAAATACTAGAATCATAGAATCATAGAGTTGGAAGAGACCACAAGGGCCATCCAGTCCAACCCCCTGCCAAGCAGGAAACACCATCAAAGCATTCCTGACAGATGGCTGTCAAGCCTCTGCTTA
This sequence comes from Zootoca vivipara, assembly GCF_965207765.1. Classification (NCBI taxonomy): domain Eukaryota; kingdom Metazoa; phylum Chordata; class Lepidosauria; order Squamata; family Lacertidae; genus Zootoca; species Zootoca vivipara. The sequence continues at coordinate 70,847,498 of NC_142592.1, read as the reverse complement.
AAGACCTCCAAAGAAGGAGACTCCACCACACTCCTTGGCAGCAAATTCCACTGCCGAACAGCTCTTACTGTCAGGAAGTTCTTCCTAATGTTTAGGTGGAATTTTCTTTCTTGTAGTTTGAATCCATTGCTCCGTGTCCGCTTCTCTGGAGCAGCAGAAAACAACCTTTCTCCCTCCTTTATATGACATCCTTTTATATATTTGAACATGGTTATCATATCACCCCTTAACCTTCTCTTCTCCAGGCTAAACATACCCAGCTCCCTAAGCCGTTCCTCATAAGGCATCGTTTCCAGGCCTTTGACCATTTTGGTTGCCCTCTTCTGGACACGTTCCAGCTTATCAGTATCCTTCTTGAACTGTGGTGCCCAGAACTGGACACAGTACTCCAGGTGAGGTCTGACCAGAGCAGAATACAGTGGTACTTCCCTTGATCTAGATGCTAGACTCCTATTGATGCAGCCCAGAATTGCATTGGCTTTTTTAGCTGCTGCATCACACTGTTGACTCATGTCAAGTTTGTGGTCTACCAAGACTCCTAGATCCTTTTCACATGTACTGCTCTCAAGCCAGGTGTCTCCCATCCTGTATTTGTGCCTTTCATTTTTTTTGCCCAAGTGTAGTACTTTACATTTCTCCTTGTTAAAATTCATCTTGTTTGCTTTGGCCCAGTTGTCTAATCTGTTAAGGTCATTCTGAAGTGTGATCCTGTCCTCTGGGGTGTTAGCCACCCCTCCCAATTTGGTGTCATCTGCAAACTTGCTCAGGATGCCCTCAAGCCCATCATCCAAGTCATTGATAAAGATGTTGAACAAGACTGGGCCCAAGACAGAACCCTGTGGCACCCCACTAGTCACTACTCTCCAGGATGAGGAGGAGCCATTGATGAGCACCCTTTGGGTTTGGTCAGTAAGCCAGCTACAAATCCACTGAATGGTAGCATTTTCTAGCCCACATTTTACCAGCTTCTTTACAAGAATATCATGGGGCACCTTATCAAAGGCCTTGCTGAAATCAAGATACTAAAAGAGGTTTCTTTGGCTATGTCCTAAGTTAGTGGAAGAACAAGCAAGTGAAAGTTCCTCTGCGTGGGGAAGACGGAGAAATGCTATTGCGTGACAGAGAGAAGGCGGAACTCCTCAACACCTCCTTTGCCTCTGTCTTCACCCAAAAGGAAAGTGATGCCCAACCTGGTGATAACAGACTAAAGGATGCAAGGAGGGAGCTGCAGCCCAAGATAGGAAAAGAGGTGGTAAGGGAAGACCCGGATACTTTAAAGGAATTCAAATCTCCAGGGCCTGATGAGCTGCATCCAAGGAGCTTGTGGGTGTAATTTCAGAGCCTTTGTCTTTGACCTGGACAGACTGGAGAACTGGACGCAAGCTAACAAAATGAATTTCCATAGGCACAGATGTCAGGTTCTGCACTTAGGCAGGAAGAACCAGATGAACAAATAGAGGACGGGGGACGCCTGAAAAGGATCTAGGGGTCTCGGTGGACCACAAGCTTAATATGAGTCAACAGTGTGATGCGGCAGCAAAAAAAGCTAACACTATTCTAGGCTGCATCAACAGAAGCCTAATGTTCCAAACATGGGAATGGTACCACTCTATTCTGCCTTGGTCAGACCACACCTGCAGTCCTGTATCCAGCTCTGGGTACCACAACTGAAGGAGGATGCAAGGGCCTGGAAACTAAGCCTCAGGTGACGCGCTGCAGGGAGCTGGGGACGCTTAGCCTGGATAAGAGGAGACTGAGAGGAGATATGATAGCTATGCTTGTTTTCTCCCGCTCTGGAGGGGAAGACTCAAACCAATGGCTTCAAGTTACAAGGAAGGAGATTCCGACTAAACATTCGGAAAAAACTTTCAGAAAGTAAGTAAGAGCTGTTCAGCAGTGGAACAGAATCCCATGGGAGGTGGTTTCCAATCAGAGGTCGGCTGGCCATCTATCATGGATGCTTTAGCTGAGATCCCTGTATTGCGGGGGGGGGCTGGACTGGATGACCCTCAGGGTCCCTTCCAACTCTGCCATTCTATGATTCGAAGAGCAGCCCCACGATGGCCCCACAGAACTGGAGGCAACTGGCCGCCACAGCCTCTCAACATAGAAACAACCAGTTTGCTCAGTTCCCATCCCACAAGAAGTGCTGGGACAATGAGATTCCAGCGCCAGGCAGAATGACATGTGGCAGGCAGACACACACACACACACACACACACTCACTCAGCTCCCTCCCGACTCTGAAACGCTTCCTTCTGAACCCCGACAAGACCCCAAGTAGTGCGAAGAGCAGAGAGCTACCTTCAGAAGCTAGAAGATGCATTACAGGGGGAAATAATTACTATTCGCAGATTAGGCATCTGAATGTAAGAGGATCGTTTTGCTGGCTCTAAAATGGATTTTTTTTGATTTAGTGCAGCCTGTTAAATAAGATTAGAGAGTTGAGGAGCTGGGCTGCTTGGATTGCCATCCCGAGAAGGCAACCGGACGGATGGCAGGCCCCTTCCCCGTCATCGGCCAGAGATGGAGAACCAGATTCTCCCCCCCCCCCCAAGAGACGGAGCCTGCCACATCAACACACACGCTTCCCGGGCTTTTCTTTCTTGCCAGGATTGGTAAAAGTTCTGATCTTTCGTTACCCTCCTAATTGCTAGCTTCCTTTCATGCTTAAAATAGTTTCATTCATTCCTCCTGGAGATTCTCTGCTCCTGTGAAATATTCTCATGTCAGGCTTCCTCCGTTCTTCAACAAGAAAGGCTTCGGATTCTGATAGCACCTTTGTGTTCAGCCTTAGGGGGGGCAAAACCCAGTCAGACATCGGAACTTTCAGCCACTGACCTCAGCCAGTCTCCCTGATCCAAGAGTCTCCCCGGATTGCTGGCAAACAGCATCAGTGCCCACCTCAAGCAGGGTGCCCAGAATCAGAGAGGTGGAGGGAGGGACCCTGAAAGCAACCTATTCCCACCCACACCCCAGGCAGAAAATGCAATGCAATCCCTACCCCCCAGGCAGATGGCCAGCCAGCCTCTGCTTCAATGCCTTTCCAACTCCTCGAAAAATTCCATCAATGGTGTCTCCGAAAAAAATGTACACATCACTTGGGAAGACAGGCGAACTAATGCCAGTGTACTGGAAGAAGCAAAAATCACCAGTGTCGAAGCAATGATTCTTCAACATCCACTTCGTTGGACTGGCCGTGTTGTGCGGATGCCTGATGATCGTCTTCCAAAGCAACTCCTCTATTCCAAACTTTAAAATGGAAAGCGTAATGCTGGCGGTCAACAAAAGAGGTTTAAAGACTGTCTCAAGGCAAATCTTTAAAAATGTAGTATAACACCAACAATTAGGAAACACTTGCCTGCGAGCGCTCCAGTTGGAGAACAGCCTTTACCAAAAGTGTCATGGGCTTTGAAGACACTCGAACTCAGGATGCAAGGGATAAACGTGCTAAGAGGAAGGCAAATCCACACTGCGATCAACTCCCGCCCGGAAGCCTATGTCCCCACTGTGGAAGGACATGCGGATCCAGAATTGGCCTCCCCAGTCACTTATGGACTCACTGTTAAAACTGTGTTTATGGAAGACAATCTTACACGGTTACGAGGGATTGCCAAAGAAGAAGAAGAAGCTTCTATGCCTCCAAGCCAAGGAGAGGATCAGCACCCTGTTCCACCATCCCATGGCTTATTGGGAAACAACTTGCAGCCAAAGGAAATCCCTCTTCCCCCGCCCGCCCCCCGCTCTGTCTGGGCAACACAGGGCAAGCCAAAAGCCCTTCAAATATTTCCAGACCACAATCCATTCTCCCCTCCACCTTCTCTTCTCCAAGGTAAACATGAAGCGCTCTGAATTATCCAGCTCAATTGGAAGTGACCGGCATGCAACGTCTGCCAACAAAGTGCAGCTGTCAGCCAGAAGCTAACTGTTTCGGACCGGCCTGGCACCAAGCTCCTGCCTTGGCTCAGAGGCAGGGGACCTGCCCGAATTGCAGTAGACCTCCGAGTCAAGGCCTGGCCACACCTGAGCTACGGAGGCTGAGAAAGGGGCCTCCGCCTGAGATTCCAAAGAGCCACGGAGAATTCTCAGCGATGGGCGAATGGCCCGATTTCGCCAAAGGCAGGATCCGACCTCTTTGCAGAGGGCTGGGCAGCACAAGGGAGAGGCAGTATGTGATGGGTGGTCTGTCTCAACCAACTGGGGCTCCCGTGGGGCAGCCCTTCGAGCCAAGTTACACAAATTATCCGGCTCCTTTCTAAACTGGCATAATTACCTGAACGATTAAAGTATAGATTGCCCTGTAGGCATCTTAAGAAGGGATGAAGCAGGCCAGACGGGATCTATAGCAATCAATAAGGACAGACGCAAAACAGCAAACCGCAAGTTCCCCGGAGGGGCTGTCCGGGGAGCCAGTATTAGCATTGCAACCTGGAAGGAGGCAGAGGACTTTGGCGGGCAGCCACCTCCAGCCTCGCCCCTCCCTCTCCGCAGCAGCTGGAGCACATGCACACAGCCCACTCCTCCCCACATCAACCGGCAGGGGCAAGTGGGTCACCCCACTGGCAAAAGGACTGGGGGGAGGGGCAGAAGGAGAGGACCCCAGAACAAGGAAAGGCCGACCTAAAACGTCAGCCAGCCTCTCTCCGCAGGGCAAGCCAAGAGGGCCTTGGGTGGAAGGCACTAGGGGCGCAGAGCCTGTCGGGTGCTGTGGGGGACTCACACAGCCCCCACCCACCTGGGGAGGGAGCCACAGGCCTCAAGACCTCAGCAGAGCACAGCCGGGAGCAGGTGCGCAGCAGAAAAGCCGGGAGCGATGGAGGGCCCAGGGAAGACTTTGCAGAAGGAACGGCTTTCCACAAGAGGTTATGCAAATCCTTTGCGCATGCATTTGCATCCTTTGTCCTAGTTCCCCGATCTGAAGTTCCTCGTCAAGTGGAAATTGGGGCACTTAGAGCTTCCATCAGGTGTGGCCAAGCCGGACGGTAGCCAGCCAGACATTTCTTTCATGTGGCAGGCGATTAAGAAAGGGAACGGCAGAATCCGCAGCGGAAAGCTCTCGGTTGAGGCAGGAGGGGCTGGAGAGGCAGGAGAGGCTGGAAAGGGAAGCAGGGGGCTCACCTGGCCCTGGGATGGGCCAGCCCTCCCCGGGGCAAGGCACAGAGGAGCCTCGGAGGGAAATCCCTGAAGCTTCCGGCTGGGAGCAGGCACTCACCTTCCTCACGCAAATCCCCTTGCACACCTGCCTGTCCCAAAGGTACCTGAGGCACTGTGCTCCTAAATCTTCCCACCCGGCCAGGAGAAACAACCTTGGTGGAATAGCCAGGGGGTGGGAGGTCTCCTCCCCTACAGACCCCAACCCATCGCTGCGTTCTTCAGGAGAAGGGACCCTGCAGACTCCAGCCTACCCAGGAGGCCCACGACTCACAACGTGGAAATCAGTGGTGGCCCTGCCCTTCGGAACTCCCTGCCACTGTATATCGGCGGCAGAGGCCTTTGCTAGGGCCTTTCCAACAGCCTTCCCAAATCTTTATTCCAGCCGGCGACCGCCTTGGCCTTGAACCGGCTCTACATATGTGCTCCTGTTGTTTTGAGCTGTTTCTGTATTCCTAACTGCGATCATATACGTTGACACGCCGTCAATTGCTTCAGGGTGCCTCGTGGGAAGAGAGGCACAAATGAAATGAAGGCAGCCACCGAGGCAGTTTCCCCCTTTCCCTTGCTCCTGCTATTTAAAGGGGCAGCCTGCCTGGCCAAGGCACACAAGATGAAGGCAGACACTGCAAGGGGGGGGGGGAGGAGGAGATGAAGAAGAAGAAGAAGAAGAAGAAGAAGAAGAAGAAGAAGAAGAAGAAGAAGAAGAAGAAGAAGAAGAAGAAGAAGAAGAAGAAGAAGAAGAAGAGATCCTGCGCATCCCAAATGCCAAGCTTTGTCTGTCAAGACAGGTGACAGATTACAGGAAGGAAAGGAGAAGAAATAGAAGATTTACCAGAGGAAAAAAAATGGGGGGGGGCCTAAAATTTTGGGGTGACAAGGCACTTCACAAGCAGCTAGAAAGGAGCGCTCCCTAACTCAGCCAGAAGGTGCCTTCCTGCAGGGCTTGGCCAAAGTCGCTGCCTGGGCCTAACCTCCTCCAAGGCCCCGGAAGATGGAGGCTGGCTCCACCTCCAGCACCCTGACAGCAGGGGAGAGTAAAAGACGATATCAAGACATCTACCTGCCCAGGGCCAGGTGCAGAAGCCTCCCTTGCTTGTCTTTGAATAGGAGGAAGGAGGCAGAGAGGCACGGCTCACCTCTGGAACTCTCTGCCACAGGAGGCAGCGATGGCCACCATCCAGGTGGCTTGAAAAGAGGACGAGTCAAATGCAAAACAGCAAGGCACCTGAATCCCAGTTGCTGGAAGCCACAGGAGCAGGGGGGGGGGCGGCTCTTGAGCTAATATTCAGCTTCCAGGTTTCCCATAATGCATTGTTTAAATATTTGATTGGCAGCCACCCAGAGTGGCTGGGGAGACTCAGCCAGATGGGCGGGGTACAAATAATATATTATTATTATTATTATTATTATTATTATTATTATTATTGGCATCCGATTGGGCACTGTGAGAACAGGAGGCTGGACTAGATGGGCAATTGGGCCTAATCCAACAGGCTCTTTTGTGTTCTTATGTGCACCGGAGCAGAGGGTGGTCCTGGGTGCCCAATTCAGCAGCCTCAGCTCCCCGGCCTCCTCCCCTCCCGATTTCCAAGGGGGCTCTTCAAACATGCATCCAGTCACGCCCCCCCTGCAAATCTCTGCACCGCTTTGGGCCCAATTCTGCCCGATCATCGCAAGGGGGCAAGCTGGAAATATTCCGGGTGGCATCATTGGCACAGGTGAGATTTCATCTCATGACTCTGCCCCCCCCCCCAGTGTTTAGGCCCCCGATTAGAAAAGGCAAGTCGAATCCTCCAGAGTCTTGGGGGATTCAGGGCTGTGGGAGAAGCTGCAGCATTTGTAGCTTAGGAAAGAAAGGTGACTGAAGGGGGAAGCGAGGAGAGAAAATTACAATTTTATACGTGGGGTGGAGAAAGGAGATATAGATCATTTCCTCTCTCCCACGCGCCTAATTCTGCACTGAACTGAGAGGCGCCCAGTGAAATCAATCAGCAGGAAATTTGGACGAGGCAAAAGGAAATCCTTCTTCACGGATCACGCAATTGATTTACGGCCTCAGCAAAACATGATAAATGTCAGGGGCCTGGCACAAAACGAGGCAGTGGCGTTCTGCGGCCATGGCCAGCCGGCCGGCACTCTGCCCTCTCCGGAAGACGCCATTCCGCCCTACGCTGGCTTTCCAGGCTCCCGCCACCCGCTCCATTCAATCAGTCACCATTTCATGGTCGACAGACACACCCAGGGCCCAGCACCACCAAGGGCTTTCTTTCTCCTATAGGCTTCATGTCCAGCGCCTGCAAACTTTGGGGATTCCTCTAAGAGGACCAGCAGCCGGAGAACAGAGATGGTTGCTAGGAGGAGACAGGAGGATGGAAAGCCTGTAGACCTGAAGGAGCGTCTCCATGCCCATCGTCCAGCCCGAACACTGAGGTCCAGCTCCGAGGGCCTTCTGGCAGTTCCCTCCCTGCGAGAAGCCAAGTTACAGGGAACCAGGCATAGGGCCTTCTCAGTGGCGGCACCCACCCTGTGGAACGCCCTCCCTTCAGACGTCAAGGAAATAGACAACTGACTTTTAGAAGACATCTGACGGCAACCCTGTTTAGGGAAGTTTTTAATGTTTGAGCTTTTATTGTCTTTTTAATATTCTGTTGGGAGCTGCCCAGAGTGGCTGGGGAAACCCAGGGGCATCTCAAGGGGGTGCGGTCTGGCCCGGGTGTCGTACCTGGAGTGTGTGTGACAAAATTCCCCCCCCCCCCCGGTGGATCAGCATGGCAGCGCTCACACACCCCGGCGGGTGAATTATTGTGATTGCCGCGATCGTTGTTGTGAAAATATGCCCGCCTGGGGTGTGAATGCCGCCTGCGCAAACACCTTCCCTTACAAAAGCTCAACAACTTTGGGAAACATTCCCTAAAATTTCAATGTGGGGGGTGACACACACAAAAATCACACCCGGGTACCACCTGACCTTGCTACGCCTCTGGGGAAACCCAGACAGATGGGCGGGGTATAAATATTATTAGATATATATATATATATACCGTGTTTCCCCTTTTTTAATACATAGTCAAAAAGTAAGCCAGGGCAGGGTTTTTAAGCATTTGAGACATATAAGACATACCCTGAAAATAAGCCATACTTCAGTGCCGCGCGGCGCAAGACCACCAAGTGCCCCAGCCAGCTAGTGGGACCCAGCACGCCGGCCGCTACAGGAGGGGGAAGCCTGCCGGGTTGGGACAGTGCCCGGAAGCGGCTGCGCAGCAGCCGATAAAGCGTGCAGCAGCCGCACGGAGCACCGAGGGCACAAGCCAGCAGGATCCAGCTCCTGCAATGCCGGCTGCGGCAGGAGGAGGAAGCCTGCCGGGTCGGGTCGGCGCCCGGAAGCGGCGGCGACTGCAGCGCTAACAAAGCGCGAAGCGGCGCCGCACGGAGCACCAAGGGCACGAGCGGCAGGAGGAAAGAGAGAGAGGCTCGTTACTTGCGGCACTTTAAGAGAAACGATCTCCACATTCCGAGCTTCCCTTTTGCGCGTGCGGGCGTGTTAAAGCCCCAGTCGGTTCACTCCCCGCTTCCTCATCGCCATCCCTCCCTTTCAAACGTTGCCTCGGCCCCGCAGACCCCTCCCTGGCCATCTTCCCCTAAGTGCGGTGCTGCTTCGTGCTTTGACAACGCTGCAGCAACCGCCACTTCCGACAAAGCGCAAAGCAGCACCGCACTCTCTCTGTGTGTGCGCGCGCGTCCGTCTCTGTGTGTGCGCGCGCGTCTCTCTCTCCCCGTGCTGGTCTGTCTCTGTCTCTCTCTGTGTGTGTGCACGTCTGTCTCCCCCCCCCCCCGTGTGCACGTCTGTCTCTCTGTGTTTGCGCGCGCGTCTCTCCCCCCCCCCCCGTGTGCACATCTCTGTGTGCATGCGTCTCTCTCTCTCTTCCCCCCCCCTCCACAATTCCCTGTTCAAGAGCTGAGTGAATTCACAGTTGAATCTTGCTTCAACACTGATGTTTACAATATACCATAGTATCCTGCACTGCAGCTGAGGGCTAGAGTAGACAGGGCAGGTGGTGTGACATACACAACATGAAACTTCCAATAAAGTAGTAAAGGAACTGACAGTTCAAATGTGAAGATTGTAGAGGCAGACTTGGCAAACTCTTCTGTGAACTGTCATGGCATGTAATCTGATGCTTTTGGAAGCATAAAGTGGCTCCAGTCGGGTGTACATTTGCCCAATGGGGAAGGTAATGGTATCTTCCTGGGCAATGCTGCTTACAGATGTTCTATGGCCATAGGGTGGTTCAGAATGGCTTCACCTTCTGGCTTTTTAAAAAACTGACATCCCCTCCCCGTCTAGTTTTGCCAAGAGACCCACTGCAAATCTGGAGGAGGAGTGGCTTTGGCGGGCTCTGAATAATCTCTCTCTCCCTTTCTCCTGGAGGAGGATCTGGTGTGTAGGACTTACAAACCTTCAGAGACCCAGCTCTTGGGGGGGGGGCTTTTGGACACCACGCTTTGCCTCCCCTCCGATTGGGAACATTCTGGCATCACAGGAGGTGGCCAAGCGGGTGGTGTCACTTCCGCACCGCCCCCCGCAAGACTTGGCAGTTCTGGAGGGCACCAAGGAAGAGGCGAGGCTGGACACTGCGCCTCCGAGCAACAGCTCCAGCCCCGCCGGCAGCACCCTTAAGACAGCCCTGGATAAATGTACTGTAGATTGCTTTACCATACCGGTACTTATGTGGTAATAAAAAAATAAGACACCACCTGAAAATAAGCCACCATGTGTTTTTTTGAGGAAAAAAAGTTATAAGACGGTGTCTTAAAAAAGGGGAAACACGGTATATATATATATATATATATATATATATATATATATATAATCAAAGGATGTCATATAGAGGAAGGAGAAAGGTTGTTTTCTGCTGCTCCAGAGAAGCGGACACGGAGCAATGGATTCAAGCTACAAGAAAGAAGATTCCACCTAAACATTAGGAAGAACTTCCTGACAGTAAGAGCTGTTCGGCAGTGGAATTTGCTTCCAAGGAGTGTGGTGGAGTCTCCTTCTTTGGAGGTCTTTAAGCAGAGGCTTGACAGGCATATGTCAAGAATGCTTTGATGGTGTTTCCTGCTTGGCAGGGGGTTGGACTGGATGGCCCTTGTGGTCTCTTCCAACTCTATGATTCTATGGGTCTCCAGGTGTGGCTTGGCAAAGTCACCCATCCTTGCCCTCCCTGACCTTTGGGGCCACATCCTGGCCGGAGCCGAGAGGAGCTGGAGCCCCAGAACATCTGGAGAACCACCGGCATCCCTCTCCCCCATGCCTGGTCTATAGGATAGCTACACAGAGATAGTTCAGGAGAAGTGTGCATTCAAGTACATCTCCCCTTGGCCGGACGCAGCCGGGCTCTCCTTGGCAGGAGCTGAGCCAGCTGCTGTGGGCGCTTATGCAGGGAAATCAAAGCATGGGTTTTTTTGTTTTTTGCTTTTCCACGCTTTTAATCTCTCTCTCTCTCTCTCTCCCTCTCTCCTGGGGAACTTTCTCGAGAGATCTCCCCAGCCCTTCTCCTGCCACCCCACTCTTTGTTTGGGGAGGATCATCTCCTTTCCAGCCACGGTCACCGCAGCGTCCGGCAAACTCATAGATTTCTTCAGACCCAGAGACTTATTAGAAGCTCATTAGCAAAGTCCAATTAAAAGGAGAAAATCGGCTGCTTGAGCCGAGCCAAAAAAAGAACTTCCATCTTAATCACTTTCATTATCAAAACAGGCTCCCTGCTGGAGCCCAGTAATTGCAAGCCAACCATTTTAACAAGATTTGCTTGTTATCAGGCTGTATTGACGGTGCGAATACTAGGCGGCTCTGCTCTCGGGGCCCCTCCCCAGAATAAGGAGGCGGGCGGACCAGGGAGGGCAGAGACCCACCCACATGCCCACCCCAGGGAGGCCTCTGGCACCCAGCCCTCCCTAGCCCCCACTCATCCACTTGAGAGGAGGAGGAGGCTCTTTCCAGGGCTTTGGCAGCCATCCTAAAAACATGAGCGCTTGCTGGATCAGGCCAAAGGAGGCCCATCTAGGCCAGCTTCTTCTCCCAGGGGCCAACCAGTGGCCCCAACGGGAAGCTCCCAGGCAGGGCCTGAGCACAAGAGCAACACTCTCCCCTCCTGCTGGTACTCGGAAGCATTGCTTTCTCCAGCTGTGGAGACCCGGCAGAGCCCTCCTGGCTGAAAGTCCTGGGAGAGCTGCTCCCTGCCTTGCAGGCCTTTCGCCCACCTGGCCTGGGAGGGCGGAGCCTGGACTGACTCCAGCTGCAAAAGCTGAGGCTGCAGAACAGACTCCCGGGCTGTGATGTAATTTGGGGAGAGGGGTGTTACTGTTCTTGATCTAAACTTTTTGAATCTGTATTTTAGATATTATGATTTTGGAGGAAATTGTTAATACTAATGGTAATATAATAATAATAATAATAATAATAATAATAATAATAATAATAATAATAATAATAATATATTTATACACCACTCATCTGGCTGGGTTTCCCCAGCTACTCTGCGCAGCTCCCAACAGAATATGAAAAACACGATGTTCAATTTGGTTGTGTACACCTTGATGTTTTGTTTGCGGTTTATAACTACTTTTGCTGTATTTGCAGTTATGCCATTTTTTAACATGCCGCAAGCCACCCACCTTGAGCGTGCTTTTAACTTTGGAAATAAAATGGTTGGTTATCCCCTCCATAAATTTGTCTAATCTCCTTTTAAAGCCATCGAGATTGATGGATGCCCCTGCCTCCTGTGGCAGTGAGTTCCACAGGCACACGGGAAGAGCACCTGCTGGATCAGGCCATTGCCCCACCACCACCAGCCAGCCCAGCCTCCTGTTGTCATAGGGGTCAAGCAGATGCTTCATAGGGCATTTTAGACTTCCATTTGAACTTTTCCATCTCCTGTTCTCCGGCCAATCAGCTTGAGAGGCAGCCCTCCTCCTCCTCCTCCTCCTCCTCCTCCTCCTCCATCTCTCGCTACGCTATGCGTCCCTGCATGGAGAGAGGCTGCTGCTTGTTGCCATTCTCCATCCTCCTTTACGGAGTTTGCATCTATTCCACTTTTCGTCCAGGGACCTCATGGCGGCACCAGCGATTTCCTTCCCCCCATGCTATCCACTCCACAACCCTGCGAGGTGGGCTGGGAGACAATGAGCAGCCCAAGGCCACAAAGCGAACTTCGGGGGGCTGAGGGGGCATTTCAACCCTGATCTCCCAGGTCCACCACATGTCTGGAAGGAAGAGGTGGAACGGCATGACCTGGGGGAGGGGGGTAACCTTTGCGGGGTCCCTTGCCAGCAGTCCTGAAGGCAAAGACTCAGTGCCCACTTCTCAGGCAGCAATCCCCATGGAATCCCTCTCTTCTTCTTTATTGCAAAATCTCAACCCAAAAAAATGAGTTTTAGATCATCGCCAAAATCGACACCGCCAACATGGGCTTCCATGCATCCGAAATTTCCCAGACATTCCGGATGCATGGCAACATTCCCGACGCGTGGCAACACGGGAGGTGTTGACAGCAGCAGGGACCACACCTGAACCAAGGAAAGACACTTCTCTCTGGCTGTTAAGAAAACTGCAATGTTGAAGAGTCGGCTGTTTCTTTGCAAAGGCGGAGAAGGAGGAGTAGAGCAGCCAAGGTGGGGGGGGGGGTGAGAAACTTTCCTTTCAGCAGAGAAGCCACTGTTAAAGCAGCAGCAGCAGCAGCCCCCCCCCCCCCAAGGCCAGGAGACACTTTCCGGTTGAGTTAGAATGATGCAATGGTGGGGTTGGAAGGGACCCCATGGGTCATCTAGACCAACCCCCAGCAACGCAGGAATTGCAGCTAGGCATCTGGTGCTTGACTGGCTGCAGCATCTTTGCAAGGGAGGAGGAGGATCGGCAGAAAACCAGACCAGCTTGGCCACCCACCCCCGTGACCTCCTGCAAGCCCTCCAAGTCCCGTGGGTGCTGGCTGGCCCTGCCGCCCCCAAACAGGCATGCAGAGTGACAGTGGAACAGACTCCCTCCAAAGGGGGTGGGCTCTCCTTCCCTGGAGGCTTTTAAGCAGAGCTCGGATGGCCCTCTGTCCTGGATGCTTGAGCTGAGATCCGGGCATCGCAGGGGGTTGGACTAGAGGACCTTTGGGGGTTCCCTTCCAACTCTATGATTCTATGGCCGCGTGGCTTGCAGCCGCCAGCAGCTTCCTGCTCCTCCACGAATTTGCCTACATCCCTCAAAGGCAAAGGCAAGCTTCGTGGGGCAGCCAGCCTGGGATGGGGAGGGTCCAGAATTCTCTTCTCCACTGCGAAGGGACCCTGTGGCGGGGGGGGGGGGGTCTGCCTTGCTTTTTGGTTCTTGGGGCAGAGAAGGAGGGAAGGGCTCAATCCTGAGCTGATCTGTTCTGCAGAGAGGCCTTTCCCCGCCACCCGCTCTCCACAGGCCACTGATCTCAACCGTTTCTGCAGCAGCCAATTAGGAACAGAAAGCCCAAGACCCCTAATTTCGATGCCAGCTGCCCAAGGAGGAGCCTTTTGATCACTAAGCTGGAAATCACCTTTAATCATCCAATTTAACGTGTTTTAAGACGTGAAAGGCCCAGCAAAGCGCCCAGCTGTGCCCTTGATGCCACGCCAGCTCTCGCCGGGATGAAAGCAACCAGCCTGCCCTTTAAGGCTCTTCCCCCCCCACCCCCCAAAGACACCCACAACCTCGATCTGGGCACTCCAAGGACTCCTCTGGGGCGCCTGTGATGCTCTCCGCCGGGTAGCTGGTCAAACAAGGGCTCCCCACGAGACTCCTGGGCAAGGCAGGCAGGCGGGGCAACGCAGCCACACGCACAGAAATAGCCGATAAAAAGAACCCCCATCAGCACCACAGAATTTGAGGACAGCTCCACATAACAGCACTGAAACCCCAAAGGAATCAGGAATTCCTTTTATTCTTGTTATTGTGACTGCCCCCCCCCCCAGCTCCTGCAAAGAGCACAGGGGCTTTCGAGGGAGGCAGGACCTCCTCACCCACCACTGTCGCCATCGTTTTATTATTTATACCCCACCCATGCCGAGAGCTGAGTCCAGAGCAGCCCCCACCCAGCCGAGGAGGAAGCACATCAGGCCAGAGCAGACTTCCTCAAACTCGGTCCTCCAGATGTTTTTGAGACTACAGTTCCCATCATCCCTGACCACTGGTCGTGCTAGCTAGGGATCATGGGAGTTGTAGTCCCAAAACATCTGGAGGGCCGAGGTTGAGGAAGCCTGGGCCAGAGGCTCACCTGGCCAAACATCCAGTATTGGCAGCGGTCAAGCAGGTGCCCCCAAAGGGAAACCCACAAGCACAAGAGCAAAAGAAGGGGGCATGCGCACAAAAGCTCATACCAATGACAAACTTAGCTGGTCTCTAAGGTGCTCCTGGAAGGAATTCTTTTATTGGGATTCAGAAGCAACGCTGACCCTCCCAGCCCCACGGCCGGGGCTGCCCGTTCCTCTCCAGCAGACCTGGCTGATCCTAGCCAGAGCAGGACGCCGCTGCCAGCCTGGCATAGAGGAGGTCCCTGGCCCCCCGAGCTGGAGTTTGAGGGCCGCATTGATGCTCGCAGGGTCCCTACGGACGCACGCACACACACACACCCCGCCATCGCCTGAGTGGCAGCCGCCTCAAATCAATGGAGTTGTTTGTCTTGTCAGCTTGCGTTACACGTCGTACGACTTGTTAGATAATCAGCCCAGGCAGGGCAATCTGTTATTCCCAGGGGAGCCCGGCCAGAGAACCAAATGCATCCGCCTCCCAGGGAGAGATCTGTGGTGGCAGAAGCCAATTAGCCAGTTGCCCCAGCTGGACGGGATCTCCGCAAGGCCAGCACAGCCACTCGGGGACCCCGGCCACATCTTCATCAGCAGGAGGCAGCCGAAAGAGGGAGGCAACAACCTAAGGAGAACCAGTAGAAAGGTGCGGGCTGGGGGTGGGGACACCCGTCGGATCCAGCGAGCCTGCACCCCCTCGCTGCTTCTGGGCAGACCCAGCAGGATGATAAAATCATAGAATCATAGAGTTGGAAGAGACCACAAGGGCCATCCAGTCCCACCCCCTGCCAAGCAGGAAACACCATCAAAGCATTCTTGACATATGGCTGTCAAGCCTCTGCTTAAAGACCTCCAAAGAAGGAGACTCCACCACACTTCTTGGCAGCAAATTCCACTGTTGAACAGCTCTTACTGTCAGGATCCATGGGTGCTAGAGAGCCATGGTTTGGTCCCTGGTCCATCCCTGGAGCAGCCTAACTCGAGGGAAGCAGCGTGGCAGTCAGGTTTGCTGGGGCTGCTGCCCAACTATTCTGCATGATGAGCAGTTTAGCTGTGGAACTCACTGCCACAGGAGACAACTTTCAAAGAGGACTGGACAAATCCAGGGAGGGCTCTGGGTGGCTCCTCGCCATGACGGCTGTGACCTTCCCTCCACAGCGGGAGGCAGCCATGCTTCTGAATCCCAGTTGCTGGGAAAGGGAGGAGGGGAGATTTGCTCTGCTTCTCGGGGACCCATTTGGGCATCTGGTTGGGCACCGTAAGAAGAGGAGGCTGGACTAGATGGGCCCCCTTTGGCCCGATGCAGCAGAGGAATTCTTACATTCTTATCTCTGCCTACGGCCTCCGAGAGGCCAATTCCTCATAGCAGGGAAGACCCCCCCCCTAGGTGCACAGAGACCCACAGCAGGACCATGAGCCTCTCAGTGCCCAGAAGGAGAGGGTGGGACCCCCTTCCCATGGGCCTGGGGCAATGGCTGTGGGCAAGCAGGTCAGGAGCCAGCAAGGGGGGGGGCACGTTGCAGGCAGAGCAGGGAGTTTGAGGAGCGGGGGGGGGGGCTGAAGGTCATTGGTTTGCGAGAGGCATGCGTTCCTGCGAGCAGCTCAGAGCTCAGTGCCACATTTCTGGAAAGTGCCTGATCTGGCTCAATGGAGCCCAGGAATGAGACAAAGCAGCGGCAGGAGGGGCGCTGCCCCCCCCCAGCACCTCTAGCCCCACAGAAACAGCTGGCTCCAGGGGCCATTGCGCTTCCTGATGAGCCAAATCCCACCCAAGCAGTGAGGTGCCCCTCCTGGCTCGCAGGGAGCCCCCCAGCTCCCCCGGCCAGCAGATGCTTGAGGAAGAGAGAGAGAGATGCCTCCTATCCGATCCCCTCCGAGGCGGGAAATGGATTCCTCCTCCCTTCCGCTTTGCCACTAAGGACTCCCGCTTTGTGCTCCAGAACGATGGAGAAGGGACCCATTTCAGGCAGGCCAGCAGAGAGGCAATGAAGAGCTTCTGGAGGAGAATTCAATTTATCGGATGCTGGCGCACTGGCTCCCAGCGGTGAGCCCCTCGCTCTCTCGCTCTCCCCACCCCCGGCTCCTCTTCCCTAGTGCCAGCACAGGGGCTGGAGAGGCGCAGAAGGGGCTGAGAGAAGAGGGCTTGGGCGAACCTGCATGCCACCCCCAGGGCGGAGCGAAGGAGGCCTTCCGCAAGAGGGAATCCCCCAGCACCCAGGGCTATGGGGGTGGGGGGTCAGCGCTTGGAAGCCAGCTAGAACTGGGTCAGAGGAACGCAGTGGCTGGTGGGGTGCCCAGGCAGGGGGCCAAATCCAGACAGAGAGACTTCAGGGCAGGGGGTCGCCCTGGTTGATGACTTAAAAGGCTTTGCAAAGGGGCCAGAGTAAACAAATCGTAGAAGTAGCAGCAATTCAATACGAACCAGCATTTTATTAACCAACACGTCAACATTTCAATAACCATATTGAACGTTTCAACTAGCGAAGGCAAAGGAGCACCTCAGAGTTTTAAAAGAGCCTCTCGAGCTCCAGGAGCCACACGCAGGGAAGGTCTGGCACAAACCTCAAAGGCAGCGCATGGAGCATGAGGTTTGGGGAAGGAAAGTAACAAGGGGGCAAGCCAACAAGTGAGATCAGAAGCACCCGGGACACGGGGGGAAAGCAGTGCATTTTAAAAGAACCGAGAACCGCTCTGCATGAAGAGGGAGGGGCACCTGGCACGATGCCCCCCCATGGCAGGCAGGGATGCTTTAGCCGAGATTCCTGCATTGCAGGGGGGTGGGCTGGATGACCCTCGGGGTCCCTTCCAACTCAACAGTTCTAGGACTGTAGGATTCTTGACCAGCTGGTATCTGCAGCAATGCAAAAAGGGCCCCCCATCATGTCCCGACCTGCAGCAGGCCTGCCCCCCAAAAGCCTCCTCTCCCCACTCCCTCCATGCCCATCAAACGGGAAGGGTCATTGTGCAGGAACCGCAGGGAGGGCGACACGCCTTGCGCCACCCTCAGTGTGCCCTATGTTGCCATACGTGCGTCGTACATGTGGAGGAAAACCTTAAACACGTTGCAGAGTTCTGCAGAGTTCCCAGAAATAGACCGAGGCTACCGTACCTCATTCAGCAGAGCTTTCCTTGTGCTGAAGGCAAACGTAGCGTAATGGTTATCAAATGCAATACAATCAGGATTGGCTCAGTCCATGCAAAATCCAGTTGCAGCATTTCTAAACTTGACTCATAATAAGACTAAACCTTAGCACTAAGCATCCTATGTACATAAACAGGAACACCATACCGGAAGGAGGAGAGAAAGAAAGAGAAGAGAAGAGTAAAACCCAGGCTCCTTTTGGCGTATACAGTGGTACCTCTGGTTGCGGGCGGGATCCGTTCCAGAGGTTCAGTCGGATCCTGAGGTTTCTGCAACCTGAGGACTGCTTCTGCGCATGCATGCACGGCGAAACACTTCTGGGTTTGCCGCTTTTGCAACCCGAAGTTTACGTTACCCGAGGGTGACATTAGCCGAAGTGCTACTGTGGTCAGCCTGACCTTAATTGGAAGAGAACGAATTCAAAGCAGCTTCTCTGAAGGTATAACCCAAACAATCATTAAGCCTTCTGCCTCTGCTTCTCTCACACAGAGAAGCTTCTGGAATTAATCAGAATGGGAAAGAAAAGGAAAGATATCTACACATGAGACCAATACTTTCTGCACTAAGAAATGCAAACTGGCACCGTGCCCCCTGGAGGGCTACACAGAAGCTCCCCCCACAGCCGCTGCAGGGAGCACAAGACCTGCCCCCCATTGGCTGCTGCAGCAGCTTGGCACCATCCTGCTGCCTTCACCACTCTGCAAAAAAATGGGGCAATGGGGGGGGGGCGGCACTGCCAGAGCAACACACACACAAAAAGGAGTCAGCCAGCCCAGAGCTATCTGCCGAGCTGCGTGTGCGAGTCCGCAGGCACGAGGCCGCTTCCCAAGGCAGGCTGGCAGGATCTGAACTGGCCTGACCAACAATTGCCAGCTTGGCTGGGCAGCTCCTCCTCTGAAAGAAGGGAGACACAGACAAACACACACACACACACACACCCCGCGCTCTAAGAGTGAAGGGCACCTGCCTTGGCCAATGTGGCATGTGGGCAGGAGCAGCTGGGCCAGCGAGTGACAGCGGCACCTGCCCACCCATCAGAGCCTCTGCCAGCCCTGGCATCGGGGCACAGCGGCACCTGGCAGGCTTGGCCACCAGATGGGTCCAGGGGGTGGGGAGGCCGACAAGCTTCGCCAGGCATGGCAGAAGCAGCAGTAGCAGGACTTGGGAGGCTGCCCAGCACGGGAGGAGCGAGGCTTCGCAGGAAGAGGAAGAGGATGGAAGCTTGGGGGGGGGAGAGACTTGGGTTCTCCTCAAGGAGAGGGAGAAGGGGTGGTAGCAGTGGTGGAGGGGGAGCAAGGGCTGCCCCCCACAGTGGTCTCAAGGCCATCTGGTGAAACACAGAAAATAATTCAGGAAAACCCACCAATGGGAAGCACCAATGGTAACAAAGCAGGATGGGACCAGCCCCCTCCTGCCATGTCACCAGGTGGTCCTAAGCCAGAGGGGATTTCCCGAAGGCCCACCAAGCTCTCTGAACAGGGCAGCTCTCTCTCTGGGGGATGTTTGGCCAACCACCTGCAACAGACGCACCGGCCTTGCAGTGCTGTGAAACAACCGTCTCCCAAAGCCGCAGGGTTGAAAGGGACTCCCAGGGGTCATCTAGTCCGCCCCCCGCTGCAAGGCAGGAATCACCCCTGAGCTAATTCAAGGGAGCCCCATCCTCTCTGTCCCACTTTGGCCGGCACTTCCCCACCTAACCTGGCTGTGGCGGGACGGAGAGGGAGATCTCCTCAGTTTAAGCACAGCTTTCCCTGCAAGGGTCCACCATGGAACCGAGAAGTTCGGCCGGCCGGCATTCAGAGGCTCCCTTCCTGACGCGGAGCTGTGCCATTAAGCCACCTCGGCCCAATTCTCCCTTTGAAAGGGAAGCCATCTCTTGCCTCCGGGTCCTCAGATCCTCTGACAGCCCCTTAACTGACCGGGCTCATTAGCAGAGGGAGAGAGGCAGAGGCGGAGACGTCAAGACAGGAAGAGCATTTAATTTGCTGGAAATTGAGGTGAACTGCAGATCCTCAAGTTCTGACGTGCTGGTTAAGTTCTGACACCCCCAGCACTAATTGGGATGCCATTTCAACAACTGGGTTTATTATCATCGTTGGGGGTTTTTCAATAAAAAAAAATAAGCCTGTGTGCAAAATCTGGAAAGTATGAGGTGCACATCCTTGATTTTGGCCTGGGAGGTACATTCCCCTTGAAAGGTTCGCAGAGAAGAAGGGCATCAGCAGCTACGAGTGTCAGGAGTATGGGCAGGAGTCCGGCTCTGGGGCCTGTAGTGCTTTGCAGGACTGGGGCATGCCTCAACTTGTGCTGGAGAAGCAAGGAGTGGCCACTCAGGTGAGGCCTCAGCTTGTGCTGGAGAAGCAAGGAGTGGCCATCCAGGTGAGGCCACTTGATACCTCACTGCACCTGGTGGCAGGAGCTGGGAGGGATAAAAGCTCGGCATTTCCCTTCAGCTCTTGGCCACAGCAACACTATCCCTGCCTGGTTGCCTCTGGCCTCTTGCTCCTTGGACCCTCGCCTTGCCAACGCCTTGCTCCTCGACCCTTGGACCTTTGCCTTGCCGACGCCTTGCTCCTTGACTCCCAGACCTTCACCTCTGCCTTGCTCCTTGACCCTGCAACTGCCTGCTGCTGGACCCTCAGCCCTGCACATGTTCCTGCTTCTCCATCACCATCTTGCCTCTGGTCCTGACGTCCTCAGTCAGGACTTCAACCGCCCGCCGACCGGGGCGTGACAGTGAGGAACGGTGGTGCCCTCCTGGGCTGGCTCAAATGAGCATCACTCAGAACTGAGTGCAGAGAGGAGAGTTGGGAAAGTGCTCTTCAGCCCCTGGGCAGTGGCATTATGGGGTGCCGCAGGGCACAATTCGATCCCCGGTGCTATTAAATATCTATATGAAGCCACTGGGAGGGGTGGTCAAGGATTTGAGAGTGAGGTGCCCTCCGTGTGCTGCCGACACTGGGCTCAGTTTCACCATAGCATCTGAATCCAGGGCTGAGATTGATAAGGAAAAACAAGCTGAGCTCGAATCCTGGCACGGCCCCGTGTCTAGGAAACCGGTCCACTGCCTTCCCTGGAAAGCGTTGGCCTCCCTGAAGGAGCAGGGGCACAGTCTGCGTCAAGCTCTGTCCCTCCGTCAGCAGCTGGTAGGAGCTGCAATCGAAACATCTGGCAGGTGGCAGGTTGGCAAAAGGTGGCCGGGGGCTATGCCAGCCAAAGCCAGAGAGAGAGCACGGCATCCAGCCAGGCACATGGCTGGCGTCCTCAAGGTGAAACGCCACGCGGCTCACATCCAAAGGCAGAAGCCAGGAGGACTCTCCTCCCAGCAGGGAGCCTGGTGCCAGCGTGGCACACGCAGAGCAGACAGGAGGAACTTGGGCTGCAAACTCCGCTGCAAATAAGTCTGGTGATTGCAGAAGCCTCTCCCAAAGCCAGCCTATGACTCCACGGGCCGACACTGTGTGGGCCTCACTCTGGGGGAGCCACAAACGCTTCCCCTCTACTGCACGGGGCTGGCTTTGCCCTAAGCCTCCTGCCCCCTGGCATGCAGCCTGGCCCCTTCCACTCCCAAAGTGGGCAGGCAGGCAGGCAGGCAGCTGCAAGACACTGGCAGGCAGTTTATCAGGCAGCGAGATCCTGAGCGTGTGCTCAAGGGCCACCATCCAGAGAGTCGGGGCTGGTGCCGCGAAGGCTGCTTCGCTTCCAAGTGACAGGTCCCTTCGGTTGCTATGGCGATGGTGCTCCTCTCACCCATCCCTCCCTGCCTTGACGGAGCCTTCTGCCACTCTTTCCTGGAGGAGGAGACTTGCTCCGTTCCCCGGGTGCTAAAAGGTGATCAGCATGCGTTAGCACAGCGGCTTCCCAGTTCAAATTCTCAGGTACGCTGCAGGGCCAGCCTGGACACCGCCCAGGATAGCTTCCTCCTGGATTATCTGCCTGCCTTTTGCCACTTTGGGGCTGCCAGTGCCTGCCCGCACCCAGGGCGGCCAGCGTGGAGCCTGCCTGGCACGGCAAAAGAGCAGGAAGGAGCCTTGGGGGGCCTGGCCTCTCGCTCTGAACGGCAGACTCTGCAGTGGCGGCTGCTCCTCCTACGCTGCAGAGGCCCTCTTTCCTGGCTCGCCTCATCCCCTCCTTCGCCTTAAAATAGGTCAGGGCTTGGGCTGCCTCCTCTCCCCAATGGCAGATCTCGCTATTAATTCACTCGGAGAGAGACAAGGCCCCCGGCTTGCTCAGCTCGAAAGCGGAGAGGCTTTTAGCTATCTGGAGGACGAAAGTGGCCTGTAGCCAGAAATCCCGGCCTGAAGCGAAAATCAGATGCTCAGATTTGGACGCCCCGGACGGCAAGGGAGCCTGCAAGGCCCACTAACAGCTCCCAGCCAGCTGCACCCTGCAGCCCCACGAAGCATCCAGCCTGTGGCTTGTGGGGGGGGGGTTTGAGGAAATGGGGCTCACATGGCCGCTGCCACCAACAGCAGCGCCACTCCTCCCTCGGCAAAGGCAGGCCACTCCATGAGGGCTGCTTCAGGGCCAGAGTCTGTGCCAGGATTGCCAAGAATGCCCATCTGTTGAGCAATGACCCCACATTCACCACCACCCCAAACTCAACAGAGGCTGCCTGGAACCAGAGGCAAAAGCTGGAAGGGGGGCAGAGGAGGAGGACCGCCGAGGTGGAGATGTTTGGAGGAGCTGGAGGTGTTGAGCCTGGAAAAGAGGAGACGCAATAGCCACCTTCAAATATCTTAAGGGCTGTCACACAGAGGAAGGAGCAAGCTCCGGAGGGTAGGGCTTGAACCCATGGCTTCAAGGGACAAGAAAGGAGATTATGACTAAACATCAGGAAGAACTTTCTGGCGCTAAAAGCCGTTCAACAGTGGAATGGTCTCCCACAGAAGGTGGTGGACTCAGCTTCCTTTTAAAGAGATACTGGGTGGCCCTCTGTCAGCGGCTTTTAGCTGTGATTCCTGCAATGCAGAGGGCTGGACTGGATGACCCTCGAGGTCCCTTCCAACTCTGCAATGCTACGATTCTGCAAATTCCTCCTCTTCAGGGATACTGCAGTTCCTAACCAGCAGGTGCTCCCTTCGTACGGTGACTTCATCCATCCTCGAAACGGCTCCAGGTGAAGCACGAGAAAACCCACAGTGAATAGGGTGGGGGGCCCGAAGGCTGCATAACCAGAAGCCCCCAAAGACAGGAAGGCTCCACCTCTTAGCAGAGCCTCTCCCCCTCTCTTGCAGACGACAAAGAGGCTGCCTAAACTGCAGCTCGCATGCCTGCCCCCACCCCCTTGGTTGCACACAGAGACCGAGAAACCGGGGAGAAAAAGTGCAGAGCGGACACAGGAGAGTTGTGCAAACTAATCACTTTTTCCACTAGAGAGAGCAATTCTGCCTCGGGGGCACAAGCAGGTTCGTGCGCAGCAGCTTCCTGGAAAGCGGCTCGGCCGCCCGTTAAATATTGACGAGGCTGCCGCTGCTGGGGAATATTCGCACCCTGCCTCCCCGCCACTCTCCGTGCCCCCAAACACCCGGCACTCGGGCGCAGCCGGAGCGAACGCTTCGGGAGCCACAGCGGCAGATGAGAGGCAGCCGCCATCAGCTCCCTTACACGAGGGCGCGAGCAGCTTCCCGTGATCCTTGCAGCGCAATTTAGCGGAGGCAAGAGGCCGATCTGGTTGGTCTTTCCTCGCTCCGCGAGTGCCGGAATGCCGCTTTGTGGCAAACACTCCCAAATCCAGGGCCTGGCGGAACAGGGCAATGGGCAGTGCAGTCCATCGGAGGGAATCTCTCGGCCGAAGACCGGCAGTGGCAGAGTTTGGCCGGCAGGACGAGGCAGCGCCTAGGGAACCTGTGGAACTCCCTCCCACAGGAGCAGCTATGCTTCTGAATCTCATCTGCTGGGAGAGTGGCTCTTGGGCCGAGATCCTTGCAGGTTCCCCACTGGGGCAAAGGGTCCGCCACTGTGAGAACAGAAGGCTGGACTAGAAGGGCCATGGGCTGGATCCAGCGGATTCTTCTTAGGTTCTCAAGCAAAGGGCCCAGCTGGAATCTCTCTTTCCACACACACATGCAGAGTGGATTGGGAAACAGCAGCTTACTAGTGGCAAACAAAGGTTGCAAGCCCCCCCCATACACACTCCTGCCCCACAGACACCCCCCTCCTGGAGGAAGGTGCTTTCAGGGACACCCCTGAAAAGGACCACTGAGTGTGACTAACAGCAAGTCAGAAGCTTCCAGGTTAATTAATTTGCAGCAAGCGTGAGCATCACAAGCAGAGGAGAACGATCCCCTTTTCAGCGCTGGGGGCAGAAGGCGGCTCCTGCAAGCCAAAGATTCTTGCACGAAATAACCAAGGAGTGGGGGGCGGGCAGCATAGTACCCCCACACACACACCCCTTGTTTCATGGGAGGGCTGCCCCTCCTCCTCCGTGGGGCTCAGAGAGCCGGCGCAAAGAGGCTCCGTTAGCAGGAGCTGGTTGGAGGCGCAGCGATTGCAAGCTGCCCTATTTGCTGCGGGAAAGCGGAAAGCGGAAAGCGGTGGCTTCCCGAAGTAAAGGCTGGCAATTCTTAAAGCGCTGTGTGATTTGAGACCTTCGGAACGGCTATTTTTAAACCGGCAAGGAGAATAAGCCACCACTCCAGAAGAGGCAGCCTGAAGCAACGGCAGGTATCCTGGTCAGCTGACTGCCAGCTGCCTCCAAAGGCTTAGGCGGCAGCTCTAAAAGGAGGCCGGCCCCCACCTGAGCCCCCCTCTCTCTCCCTCCGCCTCATCCATGGGCGCCAGGCCAGGGGGGCTCTGGTTGAGCAACGGCACAGCCCTAAGAGCGCTAGAGACATCCTCCTCTCCGTCAGCCCAGCCCTCGGGCTCTTGAGCCGGGCCTGGGCATCGCCCCACGGCCACCCTCCCCAGGAAGGAGCCCCTTGGCTGGCGCTGCAGAAAGGAGAGGCGAAGTGATCCTCCTCTCGCTTATTTAAAAGAGCGCTCCCAGCGCCACATAAATATCTTCATAATCAGCAAATGACAGGGCAGGGAAGAGACGGCAATGACGGCTGTTTAATGGAGTTTGGATAAAATACGACTTTTCCCCAGACTTGCCGGAGCGCAGCCATCGCCACCGGTTGGAGCAGGCAGCAGAGGGGGCGGAAGAATCCGGTGTCCGAGTCAGACACGCTGCCCGATCCAGCTCAGGGCTTCCCGCACGGACTGGCCCACCCCGGTTGCAAGCAGGGAGCACCCCCAGCTCTGCCCTATAGATGCCCCCAGCGGGGATCGGCCCTGGTGCCTTCTGCAGGCCAAGCAGATGTCCTCGCTGCCCTGTTTGAGCACAAACCCTGCAGAGCCAGGAAAAGGCACCGCTGGGCTCCGTGGAGTGACAGCCTGGCCTGGCGCAAAGCTTTGCCTGCGTGTACACAGAGCCGCACGTGCTCCAGGGGACGGAGGCCCAGCAATGCAACACTTGGGCACAGGCTGGCAGGCCACACCACCTGGGCGCCAACTGCAGTGGGAGGTGCTTGGGGGGAAGCGCTTGAGGGACCCTAGGGAGAGGGGCACCGGAAGTCACTCTGCTCCTCCCAGCCCCCTGCTGCCTCCAAATTCTGCCAGAGAAGTGGGCATCTGGGGAGGGGGGGCATGGGGGCCAGGAAGCCACCTCCAGGCGCCCGCCATGGGAGATCTCAGCCGCTTTGACTGACTCCTGCACTCAGGTTTCATTTAGCGCATGGTGACGCAGGCAGGAGATGAAAGGTGGCAGGAGTTTATTACACCGAATTTTCAGTTTGTCAGTTTCCATCTATGATACCAGAAGCCACTTGCCTTCCCAGGCGCTCGAGACGCTGCGGCGGCGGCAGCAGCCCAGAGTCAGGCCAGCCCAGTGCTTGCCCGCTTGGCCAGACAGGACAGACCATGGGGGGCAATGAACAGAGACCCCACACCAACGTTGTGAAGCCCCCTCCCTGCCTTGCACTGGGCCACCCCTGGCGCCTCCCCACGCAAGCCCCCAGCCCCCTCCCCAACACCACCAGGACTCCTTGAGGCCAGGCAAGGGATCTTTGGGGAAAGTCCCATATGCCCAGAGACTAGGGGAAATAGGAAGGCCCAAACATTTGTTTTTTAGATGCCCCTTTTATGACGAGGTACGCAGAGATACCATTGCCCCCCAACTGGAAAGGCTTGCTGACCTTCCGGACAAGCCTAAACTTAACGCTCTCCTCTTATGCAAAGATTAAAAGATGACCTGGATGGTCGCCAGATTCTGCTCACAGATTTGTAGGCGCAGACCATCCTCCCGGGAAAAAATTAAGTCTTCTGGGAAAACAGTCGAAGTGAGTCTCTAGGGTGATAGGGCCAATCTGTATGGTATCTCAAACTTTAAATTTTAGGTTCTCACGTGTCTATGCGTTTAACTTAGTTTTAATTCTTAAGCTGTTTGCTGTATACTGTTTTAAATGCATATTTCATTCTTGTGAAAGCTGTCCTAGATGTGCCTTTTGAGCTGGTCTATAACCGTAATAAACCAAGGGGGGAAAATGAGGCCAGGCAAGCCCTTGCCATCCACATGCCACCCAGGCAAGGGCTGCTGCCCACCCTCTCTGTGGCCACTGGCTGGGAGGGGGCCACCGGCCAGGTCTCCACAACCCAGAGACCCTAGCAACCCCTCAATTCCTTCATCCAAGTCATTCATAAAGACGATGAACAACAACCGGCCCAGGCAGAACCCTGTGGCCCCCCACTGGGCACCTTTTTCCCATGAAGGAGCACTCTTTGGGTTCAGTCAGTCAACCAGCTACAAATCCACCGAACCGTTACCTCGTTCAACCCACATTTTACCAGCTATCATGGGCGGTTTTGTCAAAAGGCTTGCTTGAATCAAGATATACTCCACAGCGTTTCCCTGATCCACCAAGTTTGTAATTCCATCAAATAAAGAAATCAGATTGGTCTGGCATGACTTATTTTTGTTCTAGGTCCGGACCTTCCCTGGTATCAATGTCAAGCTCACCAGAGTTATAGAATCATAGAGTTGGAAGAGACCACAAGGGCCATCCAGTCAAACCCCCTGCCGAGCAGGAAACACCATCAAAGCATTCTTGACATATGGCTGTCAAGCCTCTGCTTAAAGACCTCCAAAGAAGGAGACTCCACCACACTCCTTGGTAGCAAATTCCACTGCCGAACAGCTCTTACTGAGTTACCTGGGTCTTCCTCCCCCCCCCCCTTTTTGAAGATGGGGACAACATTTGCCCGCCTCCAGTCTGTAGGGACCTCACCTGTTCTCCAAGAATTCTCAAAGATCATAGGCAAAGGCTCTGAAATTACGTCCGCAAGCTCCTTTCGTCCCCTTGGGTGCAGCTCATCAGGCCCTGGAGGTGAGAGTCCTGGCCAGCTGAACAGCAGCAGCATTGTAGTGTTTTATTTGTTGCATTTCAGCAGATCAGAGCTTCCTATCTCTTACCACAATCACAGACTCAAAGAACCATAGAGTCGGAAGGGACCCCAAGCGTCATCCAGTCCAACCCCCGCTAAAGCATCCCTGGCAGATGGCCATCCAGACTCTGCTTAAAAGCCTCCCATGAACACGAGGCCCCCCCTTTCTGAATAGACCCGCCCTGCAAGGGGCGTCCGGGGCCTCTTCTGACTGAGGCCAAAGGCCAGTGAGGATCTGTCCTCGAGAGATTATTGGACATGAGGCCTTCGTGGCCGCAGTTCCCACTCTGAGCTGCTTCTCTCCAGACACCTGGCAGCCTTCCTTGTCCTGGAAACCATGTGCAGAACATCCAGGGGAGTTTCTCGTGGCTGGGAAAGCGCTAGCATGAGCCATTCACACCCCAAGTGGTTACAGACAGGATTGCCTGAATGGCTGCCTGCAAGACTTGGCCCCTCGTCTAAGATGAACGTCTGAGGCCCCACTTACGTGTCCAGCAGGGGGATTGATTAGGCTGGCAAACAGGCCAGGCGGGCCTTCTCAGTGGTGGCCCCGAAGGAGGTGCCTGATCTTGCTCGCTCTCCAAATTATTCCTCAGCACGTCTCAACTCTTCTTTTGCCAACCCCAATGCCTTGCCCCCACCTTCGCGGCATCCAGTACGGCGAGGAAGCAGGGCCCAATCCCTTCCCTTTCGTGGTTCATAGCTGGGCTCCTGACTGTCTCCCTCTGCATTCACAGCCCTCTTCTGCCAGCTACCTACCGTAGTCTCTCTGCCCCAGAAATCCCCCCCCCCGCCCACTATTCCTGCCGCTCTCTTTGCAGGGCACTTCACCTTCGCTCCCCCTAATCCCTGCCTCCTGCCTATCTCCACCATCTCTGGCATCAGCCTTCCACCCCCCCCCCCCCGGACTTAATCGCCTCTCGCCTCCTGCAGCCCAGCCAGCACCCTTCCTTATCTCCATCTCTTAAACCTTTTGTCTCTCCGCATATGAGCTTCATAATCTCTTTCAATATATGCACAGCAACATTTCAAAGCTTTCTCCCTTTAGGGAGAAACCCGCTAAAAATCCATTGTCTTTAGAGCGGATGAGCTCACCGGGTGCTGAGGCACCTTCCAAGGCTCCCGGCAGCGCTCCCCCAACGCCCCACGGTTTAGGGGCTTAGCCCCACGCCAGCCCCCAGCACAAGGGGGCCTCTGGTGTGGAATGACGCCCCTTTCTGGTGTATGACACAGCCTTTCCAAAACATTGCTTTTCCCAGGCAAAGACGGGGCCACGCTACCTACACTGACTGACAGCAGTAGCAACAGAAGAGCCTGGTTGTGGCAGGATCAGGCCAAGGGGTGCCCCTCTAGTCCAACATGCCAGTCCCATAGGGGCCAAGCAGAAGCCTGGCTCCCTGGCCGGCCCCACACTGCGTGTGTTACAACAGCCAAGAAAAGGCAATAAAATACCGCAAGGCGTGCAGAAGCAGAGGGGAGAGGCGTTTTCCTCCATCTCTCCTAACAGGAAAACTTGATTACAGGTAGGTAGCCGTGTTGGTCTGGGTCGAAGTAAAATAAAAAAATCCCTTCAGTAGCACCTTAAAGACCAACTAAGTTTTTATTTTGGTATGAGCTTTCGTGTGCATGCATCTGAAGAAGTGTGCATGCACACGAAAGCTTATACCAAAATAAAAACTTAGTAGGTCTTTAAGGTGCTACTGAAGGAATTCTTTTATTTTACTAGGAAAACTTGAGGCCTTCCCATGGAGCTGTACATTCTTTGTTTCTTCAGCTTGTAAACCACCTTGGAGAACAGGACGATGGCCCTCTTTGGCCTGATCCAAAAGGAGCTTCATGTTCTTATGGAGAAACTCTGGGCACACTGACTGAGGTCTAGAAGACCCTCCCTCCCGCAGCCGCCACAGGCCCAGTTCCCCACCCGCAAAATCCCCCTTGCGGGGAACTCCAACCTTCCTTCCACTCCAAGCAGAGGCTGCAGGAATGAATGTCTCATTATGTTCCGGGCCAAAACACAAGCGAGCGCCAGACACATTCAAATAGCTCCTTGCTCTCCAATTATCCTCGTCCTCCCCTCTTGACCGCGGGGGTAGCTCCTCGCTGCGCCTCCTTCGCCGACCCTCCCAAGCCACAAAAGCGGGAGAAGGAACCTCAGCGCAGCGCCCGGCGCCGAATTTCCACGGAAGCCTCGTGGCAACGGGATGAGCGGATGCTGCCAAGAGGCGCCCTTGGAAACCTCCCGCTTCCTAATCCAAGCGGGACGGAGACAGAGAGCTCCTTCCAAAATGAAGCTAGAAAAAGCAGCAGCTGATCTGCATGTGCAAAACTCACTTGCTCTGATAAGATTTGCACACTGGAGTAATTTGTACGCCTGGGACACTGTGAGGTCAGAGAGAGGCAATGGAAAAGGCCAAAGGCTCTTTTGGCAGGAGATCCCAGGGGAAGCAGCAATGCGGCTGCTATGAGAGTCCAGCGGGGCCCACACCCTGCAAGGGGCCTCAGGCTCCTGATGAAAAATTGCTATTTTTTAATTTTAAAAAGGGTAATTTGCTTTGAGAACCACCCAGCTTTGGCCACTGGGCAAGAGAACAATGGGACATAATTGCACAAATTAAATCATCTGCCACTTGCCAGGGAACAGGGGGGGGGGATGATAGAGGACCTTTGTCTAGCATGAGGCTGCATCTCCTTGTGGTGAGGGAGCCCGGGGTGGGGGGCAGAGACACCCCACACACAATGTGCACCCTTCCCTCATCCCACCCTGCCCCTCCTTTCCTGGCATTTGGCCCCCATTGCTCTCCCCACAACCAGGCTTCCCATACTCAGCCCATCCTCACATTAAATGGGGGGTTTTTAAATGCTCGCCCTGTGAGCAACTGAGCTCCCCAGAGGGGGAGGCTGCACAGACCAGAAGTATCTGTCCATCCTGGGTAATATTCAAAGCAGCTCTCGATAAACACCCAACGGCAGCCAAGGACACGGAAAGCAATAAACGAATCGAGCAGAAACCATTCAAAAGGGCCTGAAAAGATGAGGGGCTTTATCCACTCCCCCCCCCAAAAAAACAGGCTTCCTCCTCCCGCCTCCATGTGCCCCCCCCCACCCGGGTGAACCTTCAAAATCTGCTCAGGAGGGTTGGAGCACTTCTGGGTGGGGGGCAGAAAAGGAAGGGGGGCCCCCTGGGGCAAGCAGAACTCCACAGCCCAATAAAGGCAGCCTTTATGAAGAAAATTTATCTTCCAATATAACGAAATCTTGACTTGTGATGGAGCCTCCAGGAACAGCGAAGGCCTGCGGGGGGTGGGGGGGTGGGGGGGTGGGGAGGCAGTGCAGAGACCGGCCTCCGCCAAGGAAGACCCCCGAGCCCCTCTCTCCCACTGGAGGCAAGCAGGGTAGCTCACCAGACAAGCATTTGGGAAAAGACGGTGGTCCCAACACTCGGGACTTAATTCCAAGGCTTTGGGTGGTTCTCTTCCCTTTACTGTTTTTCAGTTTAAACGGCCACGGGGTGCTTTTCAGGCAGAAGAACGCGAATAAACTCGTGAAACAGAAAACCTAGGGACCAGAAGCAGGCAAGGACCCCGAAGACATCGCCTGCGGCAACAGCCAGAAACCCAAATCCAACTACCGTAACTCAGGGCCAGCGTAACAGAATAATTTCTCCCAAAATCTCTAGGACTCTTTTATGTTGAAACGCAGCCAAGGAGAGAGGCAACCTTAAATCAATGACTTCCCTTCGTCTCCTTCCGTGGTTCATTTTGCACACCATCCATCTCTGCATCTTTTACCTCAACTAAACCATTCAGTAATCCATTGTTACAACCACCAGAACTGACTTTCACTCAATGCCACCAGCGTTTTTAAATGAGCACAATTCTTCTGTGGTCCATGGGGTCACAAAGAGTCGGACACGACTAAACGACTAAACAACAACATCAATTCTTCTTTGGTTGGGACCTCGATCGTTTCCCCGGGGCCGCAGTAGTGGCATACATTAAAAGTCTTTTCTGACACCTGGAAATTTCCCTCTGAATTATCCCCAACACAAAAGACTCTGGTTATTTTTGGAAAGGTACTTTTAAACATTTTTTCCCAATTCATTATACAGTGGACCCTCAAGTTACATAATCCTTGGGTTGCGAACGCAGCAAACCCAGAAGTGTATATTTCTGGGCTTTGCTATGCGCACATGCGCAGAAGTGCTCAGTTGCGACATGCGTGTGCACAGATTGGCGCCTCCGGTTACAAAATTTTGGGGATAAGGCCAGACCTCCGAAACGGATCCCGTTCGTAACCGGAGGTCTCACTGTATATCATTTCCCAATACTCTTTTACCCTTTTACAAGTCCACCACCTATAATCAAACGTACCCTCAACCTCATTACATCTCATTCAATGGCTTTGTTGAGATTCCTGCACTGCTGGGGGCTGGGCTGGATGACCCTTGGGTGTCCCTTCCAACTCTAGCAATCTCTGATTCTATGGTTCTATGGCCTTCTTCTCCAGGCCAGGCATGCACAGTCCGTTTCGAGGCCCCCAGCCAACCATCCCTCTGCCTTTTCTCAGCCAAACGGGGTGGGGAGACGGGGGACTGCCCTCCACCACCACCCCAAGCCAAGGGGGGAGACCACCACTGAGGATTCCCAAGGCTCACAAGCCACGGCTGCCACCGGTGACCACCGGGGAAAGCCGCCCTGAGCTCCTCAATGGAGCAGCAGGAGAACGACAGGCACAAAAAGCTCTACAAAACTGTAGGGTCCCCACAGCAATAATCCAGAATTACTTGGCAGAGACTCCACTGCCAGCCACACACCCCTTTCCCAAGCCGAGATCTGGGATCACTTTGAACAAACGTCCACGGTTCTTAGGCCTACTCAGTGGAGAGACTGAGACATTAGGGGGGGGAAGCAATGGGGCAAACAGTGGGCAGTCCCTCCTCCCCCCAAAACTGCCCCTCTTCAGACAGAGGCTCTCCTGGAAATGGGACGGCACGCAAGAAAGTGGATTTTGAGCCAGCCGGCACAGGCACTCTCCTCCCCTGGCCCAAGAGACGCAGCCTCCCCCCCTGCAGGAGCCCTTCCCTGGGCGCAGCCTACCTGGGTGCCTTCGCCTTCCAGCCGAGGGGGGCGGATGCTGGAGAGGTGGACCGTTTTGTAGTCGCCCGAGTTGAGCTTCACCACGATGGCGTCTGCGTTCAGCACCTGCATCACCTGCAGGAGGAGAGGAACAAAGCCAGAGGTCAGAACCGGCCGGCAGCCACGGGTCTGGGAGAGGCGGGGGTCAGGGGTTCGTTTTGCTCTTGCTCTTGTTTCTATTATGCATTGTGTGTTTCTGCTTTGTGAACCACCCTGAGATCCATGGGTAGGGCGGTACACCTTGGAGGTCCCAGGCCTCAAGGAGGTTAGACGGGCCTCGACCACAGCCAGGGCCTTTTCAGCTGTGGCCCCAGCCTGGTGGAAAGCTCTGTCGCAAGAGACCAGGGCCCTGCGGGACTTGACATCTTTCCGCAGGGCCTGCGAGACGGAGCTGTTCCGCCAGGCCCTTGGTTGGGGCTCACTCTGACCCCTGTCCTTTTACAAGATCCTGCAAATAAGTGGCCTCTCAAACTCTTCTCACCGGCTCATACAAGCTGAGCCTGGTGAGTACTTAAGGTTCCCAACCCCTATAGTTATAGTTATTGTCTTATTTTGATTTTAATCTGATTTTAATCTATATTTAAGTTGATTGCTGAATTTTATGTCTTAATGTATTATGTATTTTGATGTTAGCCGGCCTGAGCCTGGTTCTGGCCGGGGAGGGCGGGAAATAAATAATTATTATTATTATTATTATTATTATTATTATTATTATTATTATTACTATACAATACAATGCCCCCCTTCTATGCCTTCACAGCCCCTGGTCCAGAGGTCCCCAGACAACAGCCCACGAGCCGGATACGGACCAATGGACCAATTTATCCAGCCCGTGGCAACCCCTGCTGCCCACCACCACCCGCTCTTAGCTGCCCACTTCCGGGTCGCCGGAGCACCGGAAATAGCTTGCACGCATGCACAAGCGTCATTTCCGGTCCACTTCCAGGCCAGAGGAGGCCCATGCGCATGCACACAAGCCATTTCCGGAGCTCCAGCAACCCGGAAGTGCGCCAGAAATAGCATGTGCGCAGGCGCATGGGGGCGCACTCCCCCACCCTCCAGCCCGCCGCGGGATCGGCGCTTCGGGCACCGGCCCAAAGCACAGTAAGTCTTGGGACCCCTGCCCTGGCCCTTTGGGAAACAGGCCTGAAGAGATTCCTACAGAGAATGAGAGGTGGGGTGGATGAAATTGACAGAAAATGGCTGGGGGAGGACTGTTCCCCCACCCAGAGCAGAGATCCCCCGCTCCCCCTGTAGACCCACCAACACCATGGATAAGAGCCGTCCTGATCGATAGTGAAGGAATCTCAGCTGGCAGCCCCACCCCCCTTCTGGCAAGAAATTATGCAAGGTGGGGGGGGGTTGCTTTTCTTCTGCTGCCAAACCATCTCACCAGATAACCACACAAGAGTTCCTTAGATCCCCCCAATCCCCCAGAATGATAGTGAAATCATAGCATCGTAGAGTCGGAAGGGACCCCGAGGGTCATCTAGTCCAACCCCCCCACAATGCTGGAATCCTGCCCACAGCCGTCCCGGGGGGGGGGGCTCAAACCACCAGCCTTGTGGTCCACAGCACACAGCACTGACCCATTGCCCCGCAGAGATTCGCACTCAGCTCATTCCCTGCATGGCAAAATCCTCTTTTGGAGCAGCCAGCGCCAGACAGGGTGGGGAACGGAGGCGCTTTCCCTCTGCCGGAGCTTCTCCTGGGGTCTCCTCGTGAGGAGCCTGGAGCCCCATCCGCCGAGCCCCAGAGCTGCCACGTGATCTCCGCTGGGGTCTGGGCTTTGCTTCCGAGAGCAATTTGGTGCCTGCCTGCCGTCGGTTTCAAAGGAGCCTCTCAAGGCTCCTCTTTCGACATTCATGTTATCACACCGTTTTTTAAATGCTTGTGAAATGCTTTCCAAAAGCTTTCCAAATGACTTTGTTTTACAGTAAATTACTACCGTAAATTACTACTTCAAAGCGCTGCTCTGCTCAAAGCGCAGGCAGCTATTTCCATATTCCTGGCGGGAGGAAAGGAAGAGAATAGGAGCAGAGAGACAGGACGGGCCGACACGGAGGCTGCGCTCTGCCCAGGAGGGGCCCACCAGCCCCCCCCCCCCCCGAGGGCACCCCAGGCAGAAGAGATGCAGGACCAAGCCCAGAAGACCCAAGCCACACTCCCCAGCCTCCAATTCCCCCTGCATTCTGGCATTATACAGCTGCAGCTTTAAAGGCAGGATTGGAACCCGTGGCTCTCCAGATGCAGCAGCAGAACAACAACATTCCTGGCCCAATTAGTGGAGATTCCTAACACTGCAAGGGGCTGGACCTGATGACCCCCGGGGACCCCTACGAATCTCACATGGCTTCCCCATCTCCGAGCTTTGGCATTCTTGTTTGTTTCAAGGGTTGAATTAGGATTTTTAATTTTAAAAAATGACGTGTTGCTGGTCCCCATGAAGGATTTGCCCTGGAATAGTGTGCTGGTAAGCATGTGCTCCACCCCACAGCTCAAACCTCCCCTGCCCTCCCCACGCCAAGCCAGCCCCCTCCGGCCACAAGGGAGACCAGGCCAGCAGAGATGGGCTCCACTCTCCTCTACAGGCCAGAAGGATTTCTCTCCTCCTCTTTCAGAGCCACCCACTGCTTCCAGTGGGAGGGAGTTCCACAGTTTAACTACGGCCTGGGTGAGGAAGGCCTTCCTTTTCTCCGGAGGAGGATGCTGTCCAGCCAAAGGTAGCAGAAGGTACCCGGAGGCTGAGAAGACCCAAAATGTAGCTGCGGCCTCCAATCGCCTGCCCAGTGGCCCTGGGGGCTCCCTGGCCCCCCTGCCCACTCCCCGCTACCCACCACAGACCTTGGGGGGCTCTCCCCGCCTCCCCACCAGGGACGCCCCTGAAGCCACCGGCCTGTCCCACCCGGGGCCTGCCAGCTCCCATCATCCGGCCACCAAGACTCAGAAACCCACAGCCAAGCAGAATTGGAAGCCCACGGCTTCCAGCAGCTAGCTGCCCTCCAGCCAGTCGCAACCAGGAGAATGGGGGGGGGCCTTTGGGGAGCGGATCCTGCCCCACCCACCCACCCCAACCCGCCGGAAAGCAGCAAGTGCCTCTAATGTGCCTCTCAAGAGCATCATGAAGATTGATTTGCGCTGGCGGAGACGCGGATGGGGCCGCCCGCTCGCACTCAGAGCGCTCCGGCATCTGTCCTGATTTTCCTTGTCACTCGTAATTCGCAAAGAGGTGGAGAGGGACCCAAAACTGACACTCCAGGATTGGGCGGCCCAGGGGGCTTTGCGCCGCGCCTTCCTTCGCCGCCAAATGAAGTGGCTTTTAGAGGCAGGAGGAGGAACAGACACACACACACACACACAAAAACCACACAGAAGAGCAGAAGAAGAGATCGCAGGATCAGGCCGACAGCCCTTCTCTCCCACACACTGGGAGGCAGAGGGGGACACACCTGGAAGGGAGGGGATCTAGGAGCAATTGTGGGGTTGAAAGGGGTCCCCAGGGTCATCTAGTCCAACCCCCTGCAACGCAGGAATCCCATCTGAAGAATCCCTAGGCAAATTCCTTAATCTGAGGCACAGAGGAGCAGAAAGGGCCAACTCCCTCCTGCCCGCTTGCAGGCAGAAAAGACCACCTGGGCTCTGTGCCTGCGAGGAAGCGGGCTTGGGGCAACAGAAGCTGGGGCCGAAACAAATGAAGATGTCTTCCAGGTGCCACAGAGCTCTGTGGGGTCTTTTTTGAGAGGGCAGCGCTTGGAAGACCAGCCGATGCCTTGTGCCACTGGCCGCCTTCCTGATACCAGCGCATATCCTCCTTCTTCTTTGGCGATCCCTCGTAGCCGAGTAAGATTGTCGTCCATAAACACGGTTTTAACAGTGAGTCCGTAAGTGACTGTGGAGGCCAATTCTGGATCCGCACGTCCTTCCACAGTGGGGACATTGGTTTCCGGGCGGGAGTTGATCACGGTGTGGATTTGCCAAGCGTGCCTTCCTCCTAGCACGTTTCTCCCTTGCGTCCTGAGTTCGAGCGTCTTCAAAGCCCATGACACTTTTGGTCAAGGCTGTTCTCCAACTGGAGCGCTCGCAGGCCAGTGCTTCTTATTTGTCAGTGTTTATACAGCATTTTTAAAAATTTGCCTTGAGAGAGTCTTTAAACCTCTTTTGTTGACAGCCAGCATTACGCATAAGTTCGGAATAGAGTAGTTGCTTTGGAAGACAATAATCAGGCAATAACCACTACATTTTTAAAGATTTGCCTTGAGACTGTCAAGGCCCGGCTCTAGGTATAGTCCCGGTGGCGCGGGGTGCCAGGGTGCCGGGCCGGCAGGCAGGGCGCTGTGCGGCGAAGCCGCATGGAAGCCATGCTGCGCGCTGCGAGGGCGGGGGCACCGGACCGATCTCCGCACCTCAGCGCCAGGGCGCCCGACCGGCTTGAGATGGCCCTGAGACAATCTTTCTTTAAACCTCTTTTGTTGACCACCATGCCAGCATCTGCCACAAACAGCTGGCTGCAATTCCAGCAGTGCAGGGGCTGGAGTAGATGACCCTTGGGGTCCCTTCCATCTGTACTAGCAGGCGAGAGACTCAGCTGAGGCAGGGAAGGGGGGCACCTCTCAAGCCCCCCACTCCACCGGCTGCCCCCTCAGCGTCCACCACGGCACAACAGAGCCAACCTGGAGGTCCCGGGGGCCGCTCCCTGCCTGAAAACCCCGCAGAGCTCCTGCCAGCCAGTGCAGGCAGCCCGGCGGCCCAACTCTGCGCACAGCAGCTCCCCCGCTCCTGTGGCTGCTTCCCCCCCCTTACTTGACAGCCTTCGTGGCAAAAGAGCATTTTTGCCCAGCGGCAAAAGCCGGACACCTTCCGACAAGCTCAGCGGCCGAGTGCTTGGTGGGCACCTCTCCTCTGGGGACCATATGGTGGGAAAGAGCTGCCCTCAGCAGAAAGGAGGGCGAGGGGGGGGCGGCGGGAGAGGCCCGGTGTGGCAGCCGCGAAGGCAGGCCGCCTAATCGTTCTGAAGGGAACAGGCTGCTGAGCTGAGCGGAGGAGACAAGGAGAATCTCCGGCCGTGGAGGGAGGCTGCCAAGGATGCTGGCTCAGCAGGGAGGCAGGCGGGGGCCGTGGGTCCCCCTCACCCACCCGCGGGCTCCAGGTAGGAGCTGGGGAAGGCGCAGCCAGAGGCCCCCACTGCTTCCCTGGGTGCAGGAGGGGGCAAGGGGACCCCGCACCTCCCAGATCAACCCCCCAAAGATGCGCTGCTGCAAGAAACTTAAGGCTCTCTTCCCTTCCGTTTTTAAGCAGCGGTTGGGGGGCCACCTGCCACGGGTGCTTTGGCCGAGATGCCTGGCATTGCAGGATGTTGGACTGGATGGCCTTTGGGGGTCCCTTCCAACACTGTAATTCCACAATTCTGTGTTTCTGTGTTGCTGAGCTACAGAGAAAGGTTTCTGGGGAAACCCAGCAGATGGGTGGGGGATAAAGAATAAATTATTATTATATTATTATTATTATTTCACTGTTTAGGACTTCCTGACTTTGAAACAAAGAGGGCACCTCAGAAAGCTATAAATTTATGCATGCTGTGGAGAAAGGGATGTTTTCCTCCCAGAACAAGAAGTCCTTCTTCGCACAGCACAGAATGAAAGCTCCAGGATTTGCTTCCACAAGATGCAGTTGGACCCTCAAATTTAAGAGGGGATTAGGCAAATCCAGCAGGCGGTTGGGGGGGGCTTCTCTGTGGCCATGGCGTGGGGGGGGGGGCTCTGTCCTACCGACAATGTTTGGAGGCCAAAATGGCTATTGGCAATGATGGCCATGTTCTGCCTCCACAGCCAAAAGCAGAGCATGTTCCTGAGAAGCGCAGGAGGGGAGAGTTGCTCTTGGGCTCGGATTCCACTTTTGGGCTTCCCATCGTGGGCATCCTGAGAACACCATCCTCATCCTCAGGGTCTGCTTAAGTGGCTGCAGGAGTGCGGCTCCTGCACTCGTGTCTGGATACGAAGGGACTAGGACACTTCCAGGAGCTGTTTCCAAAGAGGGGAGAATTTGACCCGCAAGGGGAGTTCCTGCACCCGTTCCTTGAGGTGTCGGATTTGGCCAAAGGACACCCGCCTTTGCTGCCTGCTCTTTGTTGGGCGGCCTTTGAAAAGGGCTCAGAAACTTCAGCTGACTCTTAGAGCTGCAGCCGGACAGTCGACCAGGGCTGGAAACAGGGAGCAAACATCTCCCACTGGGCGGCCAGTCTGCTCCCGGGCACAATGCAAAGTCCTGGTTATGGCCTATAAAGCCCTTCACAGCTCTGGTCCAGGCCATCTTAAAGACCCTCTCCTCTCAGATGAACCTGCCGGGCTCTGAGATCCTCAGGGGAAGCCCTTCTCTCAGTCCGACCCCCCTGACAATCCCCCTGGGTGGGATGCAGGAGAAGGCCTTCTCGGTGGTGGCTTCTCCCAGGCATCTTTGGAACTCACTGCCAAGGGAAGCCGGACAGGCTCCCTCCTTGCTCTCCTCCTGCCAGCTGGGGAAGACTCTCTTGTTCCAACAGGTCTTTCAGAACTGCTTTTAACAAAAGGGCTGATGCTGTGATAGTTTTATTGTAATTATCTGCATGTTTTAATCCCTCTTACACACACAGACAGACATATATTCCCTTCATGCTTAATTGCTCTTAATTACTGCTTTTTGCACTATGTTTTTAGCTGCTCCTACTTTGGCTGTGAGCCACGTTGTGTCCCGATCATGGAAAAGCACAACATTCATCGTTTGTTTGTATGTTTGTTTGTTTTCATTATTATTCCTGGCTAGCATAGAGGAAGAAGAGCCAGAGGAAGGCCGGCTTTCCAGGAAGTCTAATGCCCCATTTCCATCCTGGATGCTGGACCAAGGAGCGAGTCTTGTTCCCGCGCTCAGCCAGACGGGCCAACGGCACCACCTAGAGGCCGTTCCCAAAACCTCACTTCAGGACGGCTTCAGGGCGATCTGAGCCTGGCGCCTTCTGCTTCTGGGGCACCCAAGGGGGAGCTGGTGGGTGGGCACCCAGAGCTCTCCCCCACGGATGCACCAAACAGAAATAGCAAGACTTTGGGGGGCAGATATGTCTGTACACACATAAACCTGTCACACAAAAAGAGGTGGTGAGGCATACAAATGATCTCCCTGCAAAGAGTTTGTCTGGTAGAGGGGGATTGTAATAATAATAATAATAATAATAATAAATGAAAGGATGTCATATGGAGGAGGGAGAAAGATTGTTTTCTGCTGCTCCAGAGAAGCGGACACGGAGCAATGGATTCAAACTGCAAGAAAGAAGATTCCACCTAAACATTAGGAAGAACTTCCTGACAGTAAGAGCTGTTCGGCAGTGGAACTTTCTGCCAAGGAGTGTGGTGGAGTCTCCTTCTTCGGAGGTCTTTAAGCAGAGGCTTGACAGACATATGTCAAGAATGCTTTGATGGTGTTTCCTGCTTGGCAGGGGGTTGGACTGGATGGCCCTGGTGTTCTCTTCCAACTCTATGATTCTATGATTCAATAATAATAATAATAATAATAACAACAACAAATTATTATTTATACCCCGCCCATCTGGCTGGGTTTCCCCAGCCACTTCGGGGGTGCTTCCAACCAAATATTAAAAGCACAATACAGCATCAAACATTAAAAACCTCCCTAAGCAGGGCTGCCTTCAGATGTCTTCTAAAAGTCAGATAGTTGTTTATCTCCTTGACCTCTGAAGGGAGGGCGTTTCACAGGGCGGGTGCCACTACCGAGAAGGCCCTCTGCCTGGTTCCCTGTAACCTCACTTCTCGCAGGGAGGGAACAACCAGAAGGCCCTCGGTGCTGGACCTCAGTGTCCGGGCAGAACGATGGGGGTGGAGACGCTCCTTCAGGTATACTGGACCGAGGCCATTTAGGTTCCTCAAGCCTCTGCTGTTAGTGCCCCAAACGCTTCCAGAATAGATGCCTGCAATGCCCTCTGCATGGTGTGGGCCAGGAAACAGGAACGAGCTCAGAATGCTTTTGCCTGCCATGTGCAGGTCATGCGAGGACAGGCTCCCCGTTTGCTCCCAGGCACATCCTCTGGGGCTGCCGCCTTGTCGCCTTTCCATGCCTCCGTGCCCCTGGCCCTGCAGGGAGACCTGCCTTCCGCTTCGAAGGCCCCTCCCCCTCGCCCTGCCTCCCCCCACCCCTGAACGGGGGCACGAGACCCTTCTCCCCCCCCCCCCGAGTTAGTCAGAGCCAGACGCTCTTCCACCCACTGCTCTTATTCTTAGCACACTGCATCTGAATTTTGTTTGTTGACTTATCTCCTGCCTCCAGAGGGGATTCATCGCAGGAAGAGGAGGCGGAAGCGCAGAAGTAACGGATTAGCCCTTACGAGGCTTAGGGAGGCTCAAGGTCACGCGGGGCCACGGGCAGGCAGCTGTGGTGACCCTCCCCGGGGGACGAGGGCAAGGGCTCTGGAGCAGAAGGGTCCGCCCCAAAGAAGCGCTCTCGGGCGGATCTGCAGGGGGACACACAGCAAAACCCCACCCTGCCAGCCTGAAGATGAAGCACTGCGATCTTCGACTCAAAAGACCCCTCTGCAAAAATCCAGGAAGACCAGAGCCTCCCTTGCGCCATCGCAGGAAGGGGAGAAGCCTCTTGCAGCGCAGAGGGGGGGGTCCCTGCGCTGCTGCTAGAGGGGGGCTCAGCCTCACCTTCTGCCTTGCTCTACCTCTCTTTTAAATCGGAACCGGTGAGGGCAGTGAAGGTCCTGTGTGAGTGGCTGGAAGCGGTTGGAGGATGGATGGGGGCAAACAGATTGAGGTTGAATCCTACAAGACAGAAGTATTGTTTGGGGTGGGGGGACAGGAGGTGGGCAGGTGTGGAGAACTCCCTGGTCCTGAATGGGGAAACTGTGGCCCTGAAGAACCAGGTGCACAGCCTGGGAGTCATTTTGAAGGCGCAGGTCAATTCTGTATCCAGGGCAGCTGTCTACCAGCTCCATCGGGTACGCAGGATGAGACCCTCCCTGCCCGCAGACTGTCTCGCCAGAGTGGTGCATGCCCTGGTTATCTCCCACTTGGACTACTGCAATGCGCTCTATGTGGGGCTACCTTTGAAAGTGACCCGGAAACTACAACTAGTCCAGAATGCGGCAGCTAGACTGGTGACTGGGAGCGGCCATATAACATATGTACCATATAACAAAGTGCTGGTGTTGACCTTTAAAGCCCTAAAGGCCTTGGCCCAGTATCCTTGAAGGAGCATCTCCATCCCCATTGTTCAGCCAAGACACTGAGGTCCAGCTCCGAGGGCCTACTGGCGGTTCCCTCCATGAGAAGTGAGGTTACAGGCAACCAGGCAGAGGGCCTTCTCGGTGGTGGCGCCTGCCCTGTGGAATGCCCTCCCATCAGATGTCAAGGAAATACAGAATTATCTGACTTTTAAAAGACATCCGAAGGCAGCCCTGTTTAGGGACGTTTTTAATGTTTGATGCTGTACTGTGCTTTTAATATTTGGTTGGAAGCCGCGCAGAGTGGCTGGGAAAACCCAGCCAGATAGGCGGGGTATGTATAAATAAATTATTATTATTATTACTATTGTTATTATTATTATTACTAGACCCACTTCAGAGCTCCACGTTCCCTGCAGGGCAGCTTGAGCGGCACAAGACGCAA
The DNA here is from genome assembly GCF_965207765.1 of Zootoca vivipara. Classification (NCBI taxonomy): domain Eukaryota; kingdom Metazoa; phylum Chordata; class Lepidosauria; order Squamata; family Lacertidae; genus Zootoca; species Zootoca vivipara. Next base: position 70,805,682 of record NC_142592.1, on the reverse strand, counting down.
CAACTATAGCCCCACAGCCCCACCTCAGCAAGCCCAGCTGGGGCCTTCAGCAAGGGGCAGGCCCCACAGAACGGGAGGGCAGAGCAGGGGCTGGCCACCCTTTCCAAGCCCCGCTTTTGCTCTCTGGCCAGGCACCAAAGCCACTGGGCACTCCAGAGAATCTTATGGAAGGGATCCCATGGGTCATCTAGTCCACCCCCGGCAATGCAGGCATCTCAACTAAAACACAAAGAAGCGCACTCATGCAAACACAAGGCTGCAGGATCCCCCTGCCCAGCACAGCCGCCGCGACCGATTTCCCAAGGCCTCAAGGGAAATCAAAGAGGCCTTTCTCTCTCCTGCTGCCTTGCCCTGCTCCCTGGAGGTGCCACCTGGAACCGAACCCCTGGAGGTCCCTGCCCCATCCCTGCCCCACAGCTGCTTCCTGTGCCCTATAGAAGCGAAGGGGCCTGGGAGAAAGATCCCCACAGAAACTGGAAACTGCACCAGCCAACACAGAGTTGGCCCTGCAGCAGCCACAGCCGGTGGGGCCTGTGTGCAAATCCTATTTATTGGATCGGTTTCTTAAGAAGAGTTAACATCAGCCACACAAACACACATCACGTCGCAGATGCTGCTGCGATTTTCCACGCAACCCAACACTTTCTTCCCATTACAGAGGCTGCATCTGCATAGAAGCCGGCCCCCTCCCTCCCTCCCTCAAGAGGATCTGGCCCTTAGCAAAGCGGCCCAGTGCCAGAAACTCAGATATATAAGCTAATTACCAAACGGCGCCTTGAACCTCTGTTACGACCGCCACAATGGAAGGTCCAGGCCCCATTTTCCCCCAAAGGGGGATTTATTGTTAGTGTTTTTCATTGTATTTCTATACCGCTTTATATTTGAAAGAAAAAACCTCAGAGCAGTTTGCGACACATTTTTAAAAAATCAAACAAAACCATCCAGGATAAAACAAATTCAGGATTCAAGGAAAATATTTCAGGTCCTTCTCCAAGTGACATTTTGCTATCCCCTATTTACCTACGCAATTTATAGAGCTGCCCCATAGCAGAGGGGCTCTAAGGGTGGTGAGAGTGTCGGACTAGGACCTTGGGAGATCAGGGTTCAAATCCCCTCTCACCCAGGAATCTCACCGGGTGACCTGGGAGTCCGTCACAGCCTCCTAACCTACCTCACAGGGTCGTTGTAGGGAGGGTGAGCCATGGGGGGGCGGGGGGGCAGGATATAAATGCAACAAATAAGCTCTTCCGCTTCCCTGCTTAAGAAAGCCAGAGGGACCAGCCAGGTGGAGATGTCAGGAGCCACACGGGTGAGATTGGACCCGCGCCAGTCGCAAAACGGCGCCTGGGGAATTTCAGACATTGACCAGGCCATGTGCCGTTCCCCTGGAGCTCCACTGGGTCTCTCCTGAGCCCTGGCCAAGAGCGGGGATCACCCAGAGATCGCAGCCCGGGCGAGGGGAAGGCAAGGGGGCTTGAGGCTCCAGGCCCGTTCTGGGCTGGCCATGCCTGCGGCTCTGCTGCCCTGTGTCACCGAGAGAGGGCGGCCGTTTCTCCACGCACCCCTGCCCCGTATCGGCCTAGCAAAGCCCCCCCCCCTTTGCCTACCTTGGCCACAAACTGCTTGTCCTTCTGGTCCAGGTTGGCCGTGGGCGCCACATAGTCCCTCCAGATCCTCAGTTTACGCTCTTTGGCATACCTGGAACACAGCGAAGAATCGGAGTCCAAAGCTGACCAGAGGAACCCCCTTGGAGGAAGAGGAGGAGAAGGCGCCCCCCCTCCCTCCCTCCCTCCCTCCTTCCCGCCTGCAAGGCAGAACATTGGGCTGGGCAAGAACCCAATAACCCGTTAAAAGTATTTTTTAAAGACTGGAATGGTTTTTTAAAAACATGCTTAAAAAGACCACTGTAAACAGTTAAAATCACTGGCAGGGACATAATGACACTTGCAAGGTGAAATGAACTTGGGAAACTATGAATATATGGTAGATACGTTACAGTAAAAGATGCAGAAAAGGGGGGGGGAGTGTATTTTCTTTGGAAAGGGAACCCATGGAGGGAGGGGAGGAGGTCCGAAGGTTCAAAAGAGCCATTTTATATTAATGTTTTTGAAATAGTTAAAATATATAAATTTATGTATAATCAATAAAAATTTGTTTTTAAAAAAGAGGCAGCCAAATAAAAAATTGTTTTTAAAAAAGAGGCAGCCCAATTAGAAAGGTGCCCTCTTGTTCTGCAAGGCCCCCAAGCACCAAGGTCTGCCCCCAAATAATGTGAAGTTATCTGTTTGGATTCACTTGCTTTGTTATCGCTGCACCAAACCCCTCCCACAAGCCCACCTTTGGGCCGGGGGAACTAGACGCCTTCCTGGCCTTTCTCAAGGAGCCCTCCCCTCCCTAAGCCCCCTCTGTGAAGCAGAACGGGAACCCCATGGCCCAAGGAGGGCAGGCGGCAGGCTAGGCAGGGCTACCTCTCGGCCGCTCGCAGCTTCTCCGCTCCTCGGGTGTAAACGGCGATGGACCAGTCGACGCAGCGAGCAAAGCCTTCCTTCAGGAGCAGTTCTGTGATGTTCCCATTCTGCAGCCGGGCAAGGAGAGAAAGAGAGAGAGTGTCAGGGAGTGTCAGCTTCATGGACAAACACACACACAACCCCTGAACCCCAAAAGGTCCTCAAGAGCCTCGGCGGATTACGTTTGCTCATGGCAAACCTAAATATATCTTCGTTATTATCATTAATGCCTTTATTTGTGCATCAGTTCATTCATTCGTTAGAGTTCTATCCCGCCCTGCCTCCTAAAGCAGCCCAAGGTGGCAAAGGGGTAAAACGGGACAATTAAGAATAAAATAAAATGCATTTAAAATGACAGAACACATCCAAAAACATTGTTCTGCTTGCTGATCCAGTTTATGGCCTGCCCTGCCCCATCAGGCCCCAGCAAGGGGGGGGGGGACGACAATGTCAAATTCAATATTAAAAACAAATTTTTTTAAGATGCCTTGAGCTGCCTATTTAATAAGTAATTGTAATAAACTAGTTGCAGGAACACGTAGAAGTCAGGCTGGGCCTCCCTGGACTCCACACTTACTGGGGGGGGGGGGGAGAGAGAGGCTGCGAGGACTCCTGCCTCCCCCCCCCCAGTCCCTTCCCAGTCTCAAGAGCCACCAGAAGGGAGAGAGTCTGTGTCTTCTCCAGAGCACCAGAGGTCCAGACCCACTGTCCCTTCCCAGAGCAGGCCAAGCAGAAGGGCCCAGTGCCAGGCGCTGCCCCAAAGACCTTACAATCACCATACAGAGGGGAGAGGATGAGGGAAGGGCAGCGAGGAAGACCAAGAGGCCTGGCCGGGGGCAGAGGTTCGGATGGGGATGAGACTCAGCTGGGCCCAGTCTGGGGGGCAATGTGGGGAGATCTGCGGTGCCCGGGGCCCCAGGGTCTTCTGGGACAGAGGCTCCTCAACCTCTCTTCTCCCGAGAAACCCCGAACCCTCTCGATAAGTCCAGGCCCTGCGGAAGGGGGGTGTCTTCTGCTCTTCCGTCTCTTGGGCCCCCCCAGACTCTTCTCTTGCTGCCCCCTCCTGCCCCTCAGGTCCCCATCACACCCACCGCTGCAAGCCCCTTGAAACCCACCCACTCAAAGGCAGCGGCACCCCCACGAGGGTAGCCAAGCCCAGGCAGGCCTGGACTGACCCCCCCCCCTCCCTCAGAGTCTCCCTCTGGCTCTTGCCCCCAGGACACTACGGGAGGAGGGAGCCCCAAGGAGCTCTCCGGACACCCCGTGGCCACCCCAGGGGCCCCACACCTCCCCCCCCCGCTCTGCACTTGCCGGGTGAAGGATGGTACCCAGAATATTCTGGTTGTGACAGCTCTCCAGGACGATCTGCACGTCCCTCTGGAGCAGACGCGATTCTGTGAAGAACTTGGCTTCAGCCGCAAAGGGCTCGGGGGTCTCCGTGCCGTCCGCTTCCCGCTTGAAGGTGGGGCACTGGATGTGGGTGGGGGGACAAAACAAGTTAGGGCTGGAAGGAGAGAGAGATGCTGCTTCCTGCACAGAGCGCTTGCCCGGGCTCTCAGCAGAACTGGGAGCAAGGAGGCTGAAGCTGGGCAGCTGGGCCAGAGGGGGCTCCGAGGGAACCCCCCCCCCCAGGGAGGCAAAGCTCCTTCCTGCCTCCCCCTCCCCAGCCTCAATACCAGATGGAAAGGGGTCGCTCCGTGAAGAGGAGTCACCGGGGAGGGGGGGAAATCCCAGGTTTGACAGGAATCTCAGAACTAGGGAATTGGAAGGGATCCCCAAGGACCATCTAGTCCAACCCCCTGCAATCGCAGCTAAAGAATCCCTCTGCTTATAAACCTCCAAGGAAGGAGAGGTCCACCACTTTCGGAGAGGACCTGCCTGGGGGTCACAGCATTGCAGGTGAAAAGCAGGACAGGTACGGCCTTGGGCTCGCTCCTTGGCTCAAACGACAGCGGAGCCAACTGTTCCATTTGCGACCCATGGGGAGAAGGCACGAGGCAAACTCCAGGGGGCAGGGGGCGAATCCACACACGGAGCCACTCCTTGGGCCCCAAAATCTTCCTGCCCGCTCAGAGAGCGGCCTCGGGTGGCCCCCAGTCCTTCCTCTGGGCAGGCGCTCCCAGAACCCCTCCCCTCCCCCTCCCTCGATTCAGTCAGCAGAACTCGCACTCGCCACCCCACAGGCATCACAGAGGAGAGGGCAGGAGCCGCACTGGGTGCTGTGAGGAGGGGGCAGGGCCTCCAAGCTGCTCACCTTGATACCTGAGAGCATGACGGTCACCAGGTAGTTGTCGGGAAGGAGCAGAGCCCGCACCACACTGCCATCCCGGACGTGTTCGATTATGGCTGCGGGAGAGAAAGAGTTTCCACTTAGGGCTGAGCGGCCCGGAAGAAGGAGCAGCAGCCCAGGAATCGGCCTCCTTCCGAGTCAGACCACTGAGCTCAGTGCTGCCTACACAGACGGGCAGAGGCGGCTCTCCGGAGCCCACCCTGGAGAAACCGGGGACTGGAGCTGGGACCTTCACCTCCTGGTCTCATGGGGGGATTCTCCAGAGCCGGATTCAAGCGCAAGAGCAGCCCTGTCCGGCTGTGGCCGCAGGCAGCTTGTATCCAGATGCCTCCCCAAACCGGGTCCAGGAAGGTCTACACGCTGACGGAGGGCATTTGAATACTTTGAACACAGAGTTGAACTGTGGAACTCCCTCCCACAGGAGGAGGTGATGGCCTCCCACTTGCGGAGGACTTTATCAAAAGGGTTGCGCAAGTTAATGGAAGAGAAGAGAACTATGCCCTGATTAGGAAAGCTTTTAGTATTTGGTGAATGATTGTATTTTAATATTTTGCTGGAAGCCGCCCAGAGTGGCTAGGGAAAGCCAGCCAGATGGGTGGGCTATAAATTATTATTATTATTATTATTATTATTATTATTATTATTATTATTATTATTGGCTGCCAGGGACAATAGCTCTCCCTCAACTGGAGGTAGCAAGGCACCTGAATGCCCATGGCTAGAGACTGTAGTTGCTCGGGGGGGGGGGGGTTGTATCCTGCTGGAAGGTTTCCCATAATGAGCGTCTTAGTCAGCCACTGTGAGCACCTGATCCAGATTCTTCTCTTCTTACTTCCCCTGGGTATAGTAACCCTCATCTCTATTCCACAAAGCTTTCCACTCACTGCCTTCCAAATGCCCACTTGCAGTTTTATTTATTTTGGTTTTATTTTATGTCTGTCTCATTCAAGGGCGATCTACAGACAGAAGTAATTATTATTATTTATTATTAAAAATAATAATATTATTATTTATCATTATTAATAATATTATTATTTATTATTATTATTAATAATAATAATACCCCGCCCATCTAGTCGGGTTCCCCCAGCCACTCTGGGCGGCTTCCAACAAAACATTAAAATACAGAAATCAAACATTAAAAGCTTCCCTAACAGGGCTGCCTTGAGATGCCTTCTAAAGGTCTGGTAATTGTTGTTCTCTTTGACCTCTGGTGGGAGGGCATTCCACAGGGTGGGTGCCACTACCGAGAAGGCCCTCTGTAATGTTCGTGGGGGACAGGAGGCGGGCAGGTGTGGAGGACTCCCTGGTCCTGAATGGGGTAACTGCCCCCCTGAAGGACCAGGTGCGCAGCCTGGGAGTCATTTTGGACTCACAGCTGTCCATGGAAGTGCAGGTCAATTCTGTGTCCAGGGCGGCTGTCTATCAGCTCCATCGGGTACGCAGGATGAGACCCTACCTGCCCGCGGACTGTCTCCCCAGAGTGGTGCATGCTCTGGTTATCTCTCGCTTGGAGTACTGCAATGCGCTCTATGTCGGGCTACCTTTGAAGGTGACCCGGAAACTACAACTAATCTAGAATGCGGCAGCCAGACACATGACTGGGAGCAGCCGCCGAGACCACATAACACCAGTCTTGAAAGATCTACATTGGCGCCCAGTACATTTCCGAGCACAATTCAAAGTGTTGGTGCTGACCTTTAAAGCCCTAAATTGCCTCGGTCCAGTATTCCTGAGGGAGCGTCTCCACCCCCATCGTTCTGCCCAGACACTGAAGTCCAGCACCGAGGACCTTCTGGCGGTTCCCTCGTTGCGAGAAGCCAAGTTGCAAGGAACTAGGCAGAGGGCCTTCTCGGTGGTGGCGCCTGCCCTGTGGAACGCCCTCCCAACAGATGTCAAAAAGGAAAACAGCTACCAGATTTTTAGAAGACATCTGAAGGCAGCCCTGTTCAGGGAGGCTTTTAATGTTTAATAGATTCAGCTCTCTATATTGGACAAACAGGCCAAACCCTACGCCAAAGGATAAATGGACATAAATCTGACATCAGGAACCACAAGACAGAGAAACCAGTAGGAGAACACTTCAATCTCCCAGGACATTCTATACAAGATCTCAAAGTAGCTGTCTTACTACAAAAGAATTTCAGAAATAGACTGGAAAGAGAAGTTGCTGAATTACAACTTGTCACCAAGCTCAAAACCATGGAGGGACCTGGTTTGAACAGAGATATCGGATTCTTATCTCATTATACATGATAAGCGATCTTCAGCCATCTCAACCCTTGCTTTTTCATGCAAAACCATTTGCAGTCGTTTTCGGTCATCAACAGCTATCAGTCAGTCAATCACCCACTTCCACCACCCTTCTGAGTGATCCCCCCTCCCCATCCCCACCCCTTCTCTACATAAGTGCCTGGGGACTTCTATTTCACTGTATCTGAAGAAGTGTGCATGCACACGAAAGCTCATACCAAAATAAAAACTTAGTTGGTCTTTAAGGTGCTACTGAAGGAATTTTTTTATTTTACTTCGACCCAGACCAACACGGCTACCTACCTGTAATAGATTACTGTATTTTATTTTTCTGTTGGAAGCCGCCCAGAGTGGCTGGGGAGACCCACCAGATGGGCGGGGTATAAATAATAAATTATTATTATTATTATTATTATTATTATTATTATTATTATTATTATTTCCTGTTTGGCAACACAGGATTCTGCAGAAACTTTTTTAGACAGAGGAACGTCTGCAGGCCCACAGGGCCCTGGCACTGCCCCCCCAGCAGCCGCCCTCCCTCCTTGGCCAGAGCCCTGCCCCTAAACCGCCAGGCGACTCACCATTGACAGGCTTCTGGTGCAGGGAGTCCACAAAGTGCCGGGGGTTCTCAATGGTGTACTTCAGGTCCCGGACGGTGTGGGATCCGGTCCCGTCGCTCCACATGCCCTTCTTGGCGATCCTGGCCTGCTCCTCCAGCTCAGCCAGCCTGTTCTGCTCTGGACTGGGGGCAGAGAAAGGCCGGCCGTCAGACAAACCACCCAACCCTACAGTCGTCACCTGAGCCCCGCAGAGCTTTCCCAGGGAGGGCATGCGGAGGATCTGCACTGTTAACAGTGCCAAAAAAAAACACCACAACCCAAATAATGGTGGAATGCTCTCCCAACTGTCATCAGAGCGGGGGGGGATTAGGGGACCTTTTTGCTGCCAACTTTAGACACCCTCGTTTCACTAAGCGCTAAGACTGGTCCTTGCTGCCTTAGTTACTGGGAAGTTTTACTGGTGGGCCGGATTTTCACTAGGCATTATTTTGTTTCCCAAAACTGTCAAACCGATAGTTACGTAAATTCAACTAACAAATATACCCGCAACGTAACTGGCTGTGTTTAACTATATAAATTCTTTACACATCTTATAAACGTAACTCTTTTCACATTGTCTAATTGAGTAGAAGCAATTAAAGGCCAACGTTTAGAACAGGAAATACAATACAAATGCTTCAGTTCTTACATACGTAATGTCCAAATAGAAGCTTTTGTGCTCCACGTATGTCTTGGCAAATCTACACCGGGATCAACTCCCGCCCAGGAACCAATGTCCCCACTGTGGAAGGACGTGTGGGTCCAGAATTGGCCTCCACACTCACTTACGGACTCGCTGTTAAAACCGTGTGTACGGAAGACAATCTTACTCGGCTACGAGGGATTGCCAGAGAAAGAAAATAATTTCAGCCGGTTAGTCATGTACAACGCAAAGGTGGGAGGTCAGAGATTGATCCTGCCACAGACCCTCATGTATCCGTGACACCAGGGGGTCCCCAATTCAGCCCAAGCCCTTCCAGCCTCACCCTGTCGCGGGGTACATAAGGGAACAGGGCTCCCGTGACAGTCTCTGGCTCAAAGCCTGAGCGGGACACAGAGGGCAGGGGCTCAGGGACGGCACTTCACAGCCAGAGTGAGCAACCAGGCCTTTGGCAGACCAGAACCACCACTTTTGCCCTCTTGCCTTGCGGCGAATTGTTGCCACCTCCATCAGCCAACACAGCGCTACGCATCAGAAAGGATAGTGCTATTAAGAACATAGGAGGAGCCTGCTGGATCCGGCCAATGGCTCATCCAATTCAGCACCCTCTTCTCAGCGGCTGAACATTTCCCTGCAGGAAGCAGGATCCGAGCACAGGAGCAGCGCTCTCCCCTCCCCTGGCTTCAAGCAACGGTTAAACTAATCCACCGGACTTTCAGCCCTGGGCAGCTATCAAAGGGCAGCTCCGCCTGCTAAGCTGCGCCATCCTCACGAACCCCCCCCCTCACACACACACACTCTGCAAGCATTCCAGGGACGAGCGCTGGTTGCATCTCGCCAGCTCCTCGGGGGCCCTGGCAGCTGCCCGCCCTGCGGTGCGGGGATTCCCGCTGACCCAGCCTGCCTTGGCAAGAGCGTCCCCTTCTCAGTGTTTGCTTCCCGTTCAGGCGGAACATGAGCAAAGTGAGACGAGGCCCCGGTGGAAATCGCATGGCAGCCAGCCCAGCAGGCCAGGCTCCGCGGCCTCAGACGCCTCCGCAGAATACTCTGGGGTTCTTCCGAGGCCGCGAACACATCAGCGGAGCCATCAGGCCCCCTTGGCCCTCCCCGCTCCCTCTCTCACACGCAGGCATGCTCTCTCGCTCTCACTCTTTCTTGGCACGAGGCACAGCTCAGGCCTGAAAGGGGGGGGCTGCCTTTTGCCTCCTGCTGCGGCACAGCCAACCTGCCAGGAGCTGCAGGGCCACAGCCAACATCCCTGGCAAAATGCACCCCAGGGGATGCTGGGGCCACGAGGCAGCGCTGCCCCCCACGGACCCCCCCCTGCTCCCCTTGGGGCTTCTGATTCAGCGCACAAACCCCCTGATCCTCACCCAAGCTCAAGAATGGGGTCTTGGAGGAAAGCAGTCAAGGTCCCCGGGCACAAAGGGGGATTTGGAACAAGGCACAGGGCTGTTTTGCCAGCAAAGCGAAGCCGCAGAGGCTTCTGCAAGAGACCTCTCCTTCCAGACTAACTCCCCGGACTCTCGTCGATGAGACGCTTCAGCCACATTTGCCAGTCTTGGAGGGGGCAAGAGGCTGGCTGTGGGCGGCTTGTTTTGTAAAGAGATGGGACTCCCAAGGCCTGTCTTGGAAGCCTCGCTCCCCAGCCACCCTCACCCCAGAGTTTGCCAGGGAGAACCGGCAGCCCAGGGGGCACGTCAAAAGGGAAGCCCAGGTCCTCCGGAGGAGACGTACTTGTTGCCACGCAAGCCTTCCCGGCGGCTGGCCAGCCCTTCGGACACGAGCGACTCTGCGATGTTCTCCCCAGCTGTGTCTGCCAAGGAAAGACAGCCAGGTTAGCGAGGCAGCACAGCGCCCAAGAACTGAAGAATTGGCCAGCAGGATCAGGCCCCGGGGGGCTCTCTCCGTGACCAAACTGCAGGCAGCAGGCGGGCACAAGAGCCCTCTCCCCTGCAAAAGTGGGATTCAGAAGCAACTTCAGAGGCAGGGCAGAGCCACTGTGGGTGGAAATGCTTTTAATAAAATAAAAATCTTAACTAAAAGAAGAAGAAATGCTTTCAGTGAGGGGGCTGGTGCCATGCTGCTTTTGTCTGCATGTTTTTAACAGATTAAATACATTTGTGTATAGTTTGAATTGATTGTTAATGACTGTGGGAGTTTTCCCTATATTTTTAGCTGCCATTCTTTTATTTGTACGTCAACCCGATTCCCTGCCAGTACCTTTCCAAGCACAATTCAAAGCGTTGGTGCTGACCCTTCAAGCCCTAAATGGCCTTGGTCCAGTATACCTGAAGGAGCGTCTCCACCCCCAACGTTCTGCCCGGACACTGAGGTCCAGCACCGAGAAGCCAAGTTACAGGGAACCAAGCAGAGCGCCTTCTCGGTAGTCGCACTCGCCCTGTGGAACGCCCTCCCATCAGATGTCAAGGAAATAAACCACTATCTGACTTTTAGAAGACACCTGAAGGCAGACCTGCTTAGGGAAGCTTCTAAGGTTTGGCGGACTATTGTATTTTAATATTTTGTTTGAAGCCGCCCAGAGTGTCTGGGGAAGGCCAGCCAGATGGGCGGAGTATAAATAATAAATAATAAATTACAGTCATACCTCCGGTTGCGAACGTAATCCGTGCGGGAGGCACGTTCGCAACCTGCAGCGTTCGTGGCCTGAAGCACTGCGTCTGCGCACGTGCGTGATGCGATTTGGCGCTGTAATGTCATTTTGTGCTCTTGCGCACGCGCTGAAACCTGGAAGTGACCCGTTCCAGTTCGGAGGGGTCCGCAACCCGAAAATACGCAACCCGCAGCATTCATAACCCGAGGTATGACTGTATTATTATTATTATTATTATTAACTGTAGAGGTCACGAAAAAGCTTCCATGGGCTTTGGAAGGCAGAGGGCAAGGAAGCACCCAGAGGCAGAGGGGGCACCCACTGGGGGGAGGAGCAAAGGGCTCCTGGGCTGCCCCAAGCTGTCCTCTGCCCCAAGCAGGAGCATCTCAGGAGGCAGCCATGCAGGCAGAGCCCAAGTCGCTCAAGTTCAGCCCAAGGCCAGGAATCCAGAGGCTCTGTCAAGCCGGGGGGAGGGGGCTGCCTGGGACCCCTCCAGCATCACCCAACCTCAAACCCACCCACCCCCTTGGCAAATGCACTCCCAGTCCCGGGCCTGCCTCTCGCGCCCAAACCAGTGGTGCAGTCCAGCCCAGAGAGTTGGGGAGGGGGGAGCAGCTGCCCAGATCTGCCCAGCCAGCAATTTCAACCTGGATCTCTTTAAAAGCTGAAGAAGTTAATTAGCAAATGTCCACTTCTACAACTAAATCCTGGGCTGTCAGGCGGCAGCAAGACGAGGCCAGCGTGGCATAAAAATCCTTCACGTGGCAGCAGACAAGCGGGAGAGATACCGGCATTGCTGCCCACCTCTGAAGATTTATGCCTGGCACGCAGCCCAGAGAGAGATGCACAAATCAGCGGGCGGGCAGGGGGGGGCAGAGTCCCCCCCAGCCCCCCCCCAAAGCACTGGAGAGAGACAGGCAAAGGATAGGGGGAGAAGGCAGGCAGGAAGGAGACGTCCCACAGCTGAGGGGCAGGAGACGGGCATGGGAAGGGGAGAGAGGGGCTAGGCCTCATCTGGGCAGAGAATTTTTATTTTACATTTCTATCCCCACCACCACCCGAAATGCAGAAAATCCAGGCCTAGACAAGCCCTCCTCATTATAAGCTGTTTGTTGGCCTGTTTCCTGCAGAAACCTAGCCCCCAAAGAAAGTAGCTCCGGAGCAGAAAACTCAAAAGCAGGGGAGCAGAAAGGGAGAGGAAATCTTTTAGACTGGGACACTGTTCCAAACTGGCTGCCCTTCAGCTCCCGCTCAGCTCTCCCATAGCAAGGGGGCAGGCGGTTGGCATGAGGCACAGCCAGCAGGCGACCCAAGCCTGTCTGCTCTCTAGGCAAACACTGCGGGCAAGGGGCAGGGCAAAGGGGTCAGCACCCTTGGAACTCAGGGCACCGTCCTGGTCACTGGCAGGGCCCCTGCGGGACCCCCCCCCCTCCGCTTGGCTTCAAAATCACCGGTGGATTCGCACATCAAGGCTGGCGTGAGGCTCAAATTCTCGCCCTGAATGTGTCTAAATTGGACCGCAGAGGAAGAGAGAAAGACAGCTCCCACAACCCTTTATATTATCATATAGAATCATAGAATCATAGAGTTGGAAGAGACCACAAGGGCCATCCAGTCCAACCCCCCGCCAAGCAGGAAACACCATCAAAGCATTCTTGACATATGCCTGTCAAGCCTCTGCTTAAAGACCTCCGAAGAAGGAGACTGCACCACACTCCTTGGCGGCAAATTCCACTGTTGAACAGCTCTTACTGTCAGGAAGTTCTTCCTAATGTTTAGGTGGAATCTTCTTTCTTGTAGTTTATAGTTTATAGTTGTAGTTTATCTTGTAGTTTATAGAACTTCCCAAAGTTGTCTACTTTTGGAGCTCCTTCTCCTTTTCTGAACAAAGGACTATATGGACGGAACTTTGGCTTTGAGACACGTGGACATGATTTTGGTATTGCACACATTATGTAAAAGCTATATTTAAAGAAACGGAATTTAAATGTCTTATTTTTCTATTGGGTCTTTTGGTGAGTTCTACATAATTGCACAGAGAGTTGTGTGAGCTGGGTTAAATTGGACCACCACCTTGGCCAACCCTGCCACATTCCAGCACTTAAGATTTCCAGCTGTGTTTTCCCTTTGCCAATTCCCCCCCCCCCAGAGGACAGTTCCCTCTTGTTTTCCAAGGAGGCCTCCTTTTTTGCCCCCAGGCCTGCCAGTGCCAACACATGACTACCAAGCTCTTTTTTTGATGGCTTTGGGAGCTGAAGAACTCAGAATAGGCTCAGCCTCCGCTCACCCCCCACTTGGCTGATGAACCTCAGAGCTCACAGGAGAACAGAAGGATCCTCTGCAGGAGGGGCAGACTGGGCTGTGGGCATTTGCCCTCCAAGTGTGGGGCAATCCTCTCACCTTTCCCCAGGTACACCATCCCGTACTCCCGGCCTTGGGGCGTCTTGTATTCCACCGTGAAGCAAACCTCTTTCCCGATGAGCTTCTTCCGCAGGAATTCGCGGGCTGGGAACCCCCAGGGCTGAGGAAGAAGGAGGTTGCTGGTCAGGAACAGGAGCCGCTCAGCCCCACATCCCCACACACACACACACACACTCCCAGCCCCCTTGTTGTTTCAAGGTTGACTCCTCGCTTTCAGAAACTCACCCGTAAGCTTGCAAAAATAACAATTAAGAACCACCCATGTAACACAGAATTTTTTTAAAAACTCCACGGCCAGAAACAACTCTTAAAAGTGCTTCATATAAGCTCCTTAGGAAATTTGCATATTAAGTGGTATATACCGACGGTTGATGATAAATGATGGATAAAACATCCAGTGTGGGGGAGAATGGAAACCCCTTGGGGCCGGATGAACTTCTCTAGAGAGGGGATTTTCATTTATTCATTTTATAAATACTATTATTATTATTATTATTATTATTATTATTATTATTATTATTATTATTTCATCCGTAGATCTCAGGGCGGTTCAAAATATAAAAATACACGGTAAGAGACAAATTCCTCAAGCAGGGCTGCTCCCACAGGTGAGGCCACCCCCATGCCCCCCCTGCCCACCCCCAGGAAGGAAGGGTCAACCTCAGGCCTTGACCTCAGAAGATGGGCAACTAGGGGGGGGAGTGATGGAGGGGAGGGGGGCGGAGAACTCACATGCAGGCCATTTCCTGCCAAACGTCGCCCACTGGTGGCAAGAAGTGGAATAGCAACCAATAGTGTGCCTGAAAGGACCAGGAATGACCCTAAGGCCCTACATAATTTGGCTGCCACACAAGTCCTGGTTGAGCGCTGGGTGCAAACCAGGCCACTGGTGTAGGGGAGAGAGGGAATGTATGAACCATCCATCCCCATCCCCCCATCCCCCGTCTTATAAATACAGTGGTGTCTCGCAAGACGAATTTAATTCGTTCCACGAGTCAATTTGTTTTACAAAAAAATTGTCTTGCGAATTGTGGTTTCCCATAGGAATGCATTGAAATTTCTTTCCTTTTTTTGCCCATAGGAACGCATTAATTAAATTTCAATGCATTCCTATGCGAAACGGCGATTCGCAAGACGGATATTTCGCAAAACGAATTCATCTTGCGAGTCACCATCAGATCACCATCAGATCGCAAAACACATTCGTCTTGCGAAAAATTCGTCTTGCAGGGCATTCGTCTTGTGAGGTACCACTGTATTCTGTTTTTAAAACACGAGGTGGGGGGGGGCATCTCTGGTGGGCTGTTCCGGAAGCTCTGCAAGAGCCATCTTGGCAGTCCAGATAACCCCAGAATGAATTGGCAGCTGTTGCAGCAATGAGCTCATTTATGCTTAAATCCGCTTGCTAGGATGTAAGCTAATTGGACGACTTTGATGCCATCCTTATCTGTGAGCCCAGAAAGGGGAGCTTATCTGCAGGATTTGGGCATTTGCCACCTCTGCCCTCACCTGGGCAGCTGAAGCCACCGGAAGCCCTGGCGAAAGGATGCTGCTTTGTGTATAAAGAATGGATCCCCACTGGCTTGGGGGGCAGACATGCCGTCTCCTTGCTGTGGGTTCTGCGTCCGCAGAGGCTGGGAGAAGGGGCAGGCTGGTTTGCTGCGAGTCTGCCCCTTCCCTTTAGCAAAACTTCAGAACGGACCAATCACACAGTTTGGGCACCCTCCTTCGGTACCCCTGCACCCATCCCCTCCCACAAGCCCTCCTTTGGGTGAAGACACCCAGTGGCCAGGGATTCTTCAGTTACGTCTCCTGCATTGCAGGGGGGGGGCTACTGCTGGATGCCAACTCCCCACCCGGGAAGGCCAATGGGCACCAAGACCCTCGGCTTCCCTAGCCCTGGCCCCTCTGGACCACGAAGGGGAAGACAGCAGGCTGCCCAGCCCTCCCTTTGATTATGTGGGTCGCACCCTGTGCCCACAGCCTCCCCCTCTCGGGCACCTCCACAGCAGGGAAATCTGTGTGGGTAAAAAGGTCCTGGCAGAAGAAGAAGAAGAAGAAGAAGAAGAAGAAGAAGAAGAAGAAGAAGAAGAAGAAGAAGAAGAAGAAGAAGAAGAAGAGTTTGGATTTGATATCCCACTTTATCACTCCCCGAAGGAGTCTCAAAGCGGCTAACATTCTCCTTTCCCTTCCTCACCCACAACAGACACTCTGTGAGGTGAGTGGGGCTGAGAAACTTCAGAGAAGTGTGCAGGGCCGGCTATAAGGGTAGGCTGGGTGGCGCGGGGCCGGCTATAGGGGTAGGCTGGGTGGCGCGGGGCCGGCTATAGGGGTAGGCTGGGTGGCGCGGGGCCGGCAGGGGGGTCCCGTGTGGCCGAGCTGCACAGCAGCCCTCCAGCCGTGGCAAGAAACGGGGCAGGGGCACCGGAGCGATCTCCACACCACGGCACCCGGGCGCCCGACATGCTTGAGATGGCCCTGGAAGTGTGACTAGCCCAAGGTCACCCAGCAGCTGCATGTGGAGGAGCGGAGACGCGAACCCGGTTCCCCAGATTACGAGTCTGCCGCTCTTAACCACTACACCACACTGGCTCACTGACATTTAGCCCCCTACATCAGGCCCTCAGTTGCCTCCATGATCAGAGCTTCCCCCCAGCTCTCTCCCCCCCCCGACCTACCTCGTCTGGCGTGTCCTTGCCCTCCGGCTGCCCCGCAGCTGCCCGGCGTGCCAGGTTCCCAGCCCGGATGTTGCTGAGGTTGATCTGCTTCTCGGGAGGCGGTCCTCCACGAGGCTGGCCGCGAACTATGATGGCACAGCCAGAGAGAACCTGGGGTGGGGAGGGAAGAAGGGGGGGGCATCAGAAGCACCATCTAACAAACCCCAAAGTGAGCAGCGTCAGAATAGGAGACCAGGGATCAAATGCCCACTCGGCCGGGAAACTGACTGGGGGTTTGGGGATTAAATGGGAAGGACCAGGTAAGCCACGTTGAGGGTCTTGGGAGGTAAGGTGGGAGGCAGGTGGAATTCATAATAACAGTGACATTGGCTGAGCAGGCAGGCGTGAGCGTCAGCGGAGTCAGGCTTCACACAGGTGTGCCCAGGTAGCCTGAAGGCAAGGGACCCTTCTCCTCCTCAGCTGTTGCCACCCTCAATGGCACCCTGCCAGCACCTGGGCACTGCGCCTGAATGTGCAAGATCCCATTTTACTCACGGGGCGCTCGCTCGCCTAGGGCTCCTTCCTGCCCATGAATTTTGCCCAGCCACTTTTCAAGCATGCCGGCCACCGCCCAAGCCAACCAACAGCTGGTTACGTTGAGGATGGGCTATGTGAATTTTCTATGCTGCCTTTCTGCCATTCGCTCACACCGTTGGGCAGTCAAGGCAGATCAGAAAAGAGTAAGACCATTCACAAAGGAGCAAAATCGCATCCTAAAGAAGAAATCAAAGCGCTCGCAGCCGTTCACAAACTGCAGCCGTTCACAATCCGCCTGAAGGTAAAACGGAGCTGCAAAAAGTGACGCTGAGCTGCCCTGGTTGCCGGTTCATTCCCAGGCCCAAGCCAAGGGGTTCGTGTTTAAAGCCCTAGACGACTCCAGCCCCAGATACCCAAATGGCTACCTTCTTCCCTGAGGAAATTCTTGGGGCTTCTCTTGGGAGTCCTTTAAGCTTCAGGGGCTCAAGGGGAGTGGCATCCCAGGAGGACGGGGCCTTCTCCGTGGCAGCCCCTCCCCACAGAGGTGCATCTGGTGCCTTAAATGCAGAGCTGACAGACATCTCTTTGCCCCCTGACTTCTTTTGCAATTGGAGGTGTATGTTCTTAGGACCCACCTCATTTTTTGGTTGGGAGTTGTTTTAAAGCATTCTATCCTACCCTGGGACCATGGGGTGAAGCACTGGTAACAAATTATTATTATTACCATTATTATTACTACTACTACTACTACTACTACTAATAGAGTCATACCTTGGACCCCAAATGCCTTAGTACTCGGACATTTTGGCTCCCAAACGCTGCAAACCTGGAAGTGACTGTTCCAGTTTGCGAACTCTTTTTGGAAGCTGAATGTCCGATGGGGCTTGTGTGGCTTCCGATTGGCTTGCTGGAGCTTTCTGCAGCCAATCAGAAGTCACGCTTTGGTTTCTGAATGTTTTGAAAGTCGAACGGACTTCCGAAACGGATTCCGTTCGACTTCCAAGGTACGACTGTACCACTATTAAGCTTTTTTAAAAAATCCACCAAAAGCTTTCAGCATAATTCCTTACAACTTCAGACACCCATTGGCAAAGAAGCAGCCAATCAATGTTATCCTCAGGTTACCAGATGTCCCCATTTCCCGGGGACAGTCCCTGGATTTACAAATCAGTCCCCATACAAAATCCATTGAAGCTGAAGTGTGTCCCCAGATTCACTGAAAAAAATCTGGTAACCTTACGTTACCCCCCCCCCAAGCCCCAGAGGCGGGACTTCCCTTGGTTCAGCCACAGCAGCGTCCAAGAGGCCCTTCCTTCTGCACGCAGCCCCCCCTTCCCTGGGACCCAGCAGGTCAAGCCCTCCCACTGCCTGCCCCACAGGGGAGATTTCCCCTCTGCACAGGCACGCGAGAGGCAAGGCCAGTCCCGGGCGATTCCTCCTGCCAAGGTTCAGGGTCCAGGCAGCTCACTGGGCCACAAGTGAGGCCTCCTCTCGGCCGCTGGGCAGCAACGGAAGCTGCAGCCACGGTGACCCTGCAAGGCAGGTGGGGACGCGCTCCCAAGAAAGGCTCTGAGGCCCTGGCTGAAAGCAGCAAATATAAAGCCGTGCACTAGAAATTATGGACACCCCCCCCTCCCCAGGCTCCTCAACACGTGGCCCATGGTCACCGCCAGTGGCTGCCTTTCTTAGAAGTAGCAAATGGAGATCAGGATCTGTTTCCTGGCTGCAGCTAGTCATGGAAGCCCAGAGAGGAGCTAATATCCTCTGACTTGGGATCCTCTCTGTGGTGCCTGCCTGGCAGGATGCTAAGATGCACAGATCCAGATCTCCAGGTGTCCCTCTGGCCTTTCCACCAGCCAAGGCAGGCAAAGACATGGGGGCTTTGATGGTGCAATGCCTGGCATGCTCAGGAGGGAGGGGGAACAGGCTAGAGTCACCCACAGCTGGCTTCTCCGGCCTCCTTCTCCAGGCAACAACTCCAGGCTCAGGACCAGCAGCGAGAATTGGGACCCTGGCTTGCCTCCCTGTTCCTGCCCCAAAGGCCACGGAGGTGCAAGCCCAGCGGCAGGAAGGCCGCAGCAGTCGGGGGTTTCCTTGGGCGCTGCCTCCTCCCCTCAACTCCTTTCACCCGAATTGCCAGCCCTCAAACGTAGCAGGCGATGCCTCAGTCTATTAAAGCACTCTGCGCAAACACCGAAGCATTAAACTCCAAGCGGAGAAGCAAATTGACAAAATAATCAATTGGAAAGAGATTCTTTCAACAGAGCTTGTTCCACTCGATACACCCAAGAACCGCCGAGGACTGGAGCTGTAATTACTCTTAATCTAGTTCCCACGACAGGCTCAAGGACCACCCCACTCTTGGCCGCTTGCCCGAGAAAGCCAAGGGCGAGATCCGTGGGAGCGCCATCCTGCGCAAAGGGCACCGCGCAGGCTCCCTCATTGCGCCCATTGGACTCCCAAGGCCGTTTCAGCCAAGCTTCCTGATCAGCCGACCGCCTTCCAAAGTCCCCAAGAGGCTCCATGTCAACAGACAGACAATTGTTGGGGCTTCACGGCACAAGACGTCGCCCCCTCGCACCCAGGCAGAAACCAGCCCTGCTCACCTCTCCGACTTGGTCCACAGAAGGCAGCGGAGAAAAAGCTCTTCCCCCCCCCCGCAACTGGAACTACACTCAAATACAGCTGCCGGTCAGAGGATGCTGCGGCCCCCAAAATCCTCTGCTACCCCTTCAGTCAACGCTTCTTCGGTCTTTCCTCCACCCCGAATTTTTCACCCCTTCTCAAGTTTAGCAAGCTGATGCCACCTCTGTAAAAAAATCACCACCAGCCTTGGTCGCACACACAGAGAGGAGAGTTCCTACCTGACCAGGCCCACCCCCCACTGAGACGCTGGGTTATATGCCTCTTGTTTAAAAGGCTGCCTGCCAGAGCCCAGGCTTTCCATGCAGAAAGGACCTGACAGCTGATTCCACCAGCGGGGCCCATTCTCCCAGGAAGAAGGTGCTGCTCTCAGATGGAAGAGAGGCTGAGGATCACTTCCTCCTCCTGGCAAAGGGAACTCCACCTCGCTTACAGAGATGCAGTGCAGTTCAGTGGTTAGAGCAGGCATCCCCAAACTGCGGCCTTCCATGATCCCTAGCTAAGAGGACCAGTGGTCAGGGAAGATGGGAATTGTAGTCCAAAACATATGGAGGGCTGAAGTTTGGGGATGCCTGGGTTAGAATGTCTTTCTAGCACCTGGAAGATACCAGGGATCAAATCCCCACGCAGCCATGAACCTCACTGGGTGATGCTGGCCCAGCCACTGCTTCTCCACCTAACCTACCTCTCAGGGTTGCTGTTGTGGGTGCTAAACGAGGAGGAGGAGAACCAGAGAGGCCCCCTGGAGCTGGGGGGGGGAGTGGATTGTAAATGCAATGAATAAAATAAATAAAGTGAGCAAATAAATACAGTTGTACCTCGGAAGTCGAACAGAAGCCGTTCCGGAAGTCCATTCGACTTCTGAAACATTCGGAAACCAAGGCACGGTTTCCGATTGCACAGGCATGCTGAAAACAATAACAGAAGCTGCACTGGACTTTTGGCTTCCAAAAAAAGTTTGGAAAACATCTGGTTTTCAATCGTTTGGGAGCTGGAACGTTTGACTCCCAAGGCATTCAGGAGCCGAGGTACGACTGTGTACCATAGGGGAGCCTGTGAGAGACTGAAGACGGAAGTGCCTATGGGGAACCTCCCCCTATCCTTCCCAGGGAGCAGCCCCCTCACACCAGCCCCAGGGTGAAACAAGGGAACTTGCCAAAGCGGCCATTAGCCACAGAACAACCAAGTAACTTCTGGGTCACACGGTGCTGCGTTTTGCCGTTAAAGCGCTGTTGCAAAAATATATAAATGAGAGCCGAATGAAATAAGAACGATGCTATACAAGCCCTGCCGGAATGGTTACAGGCTGTGACCAGCAGAAAGTGACCCTGGCATCCCGGCCACCCTTTGCGGAAGTGAGGATGGAAGGAACATACAGGGAGAGTGTTGCCCCCTTGTCTCCTCTCAGAGTTGCTGCAGGGCAGATCAGAACTACGCCTGCACCCCGGGGGATCTGCAAAGCTGAACTGCACCCCGCCCCACAGGCAGTGGCCCTGGAGCACACTGCAGACCCTCGCCCCACTTGCACTGCTGGGGGGAATTCTCGCTAGCTGCCCCAGGACCTTGGCACACCAGCCCCACTGATCTTCTCACCGTGGGGCAGAGATGCGCCACTGCAGGATGCCCAGAAGACTCCGAAAATCAAACTAAACTGGTTCCCAAAGCTACTCAGCGAGTGCTTCCGTCCCTGCCTGCTCCAAGGGAAGCATTTAAATTGCAGAACTCTTTCATGTGGCGTGGCTAACACATCGCAGTGGGGTGGGGTGGGGTGACACTTGTGACCCACAGGGCACTTGTTTCGGGATAGGGAAAGGAACCAGCTGCTCTCAGGCTCCAGAGCCCTGCTATTTAGAGGCACCTGATCATCCTCTGTTCAACGGGTAAGGCCACTTCCTGTCTCCAGGTCGCAACGTTACACGACCGGCCACCCTAGCATGCCTTAGGTTTATTACAAGCAACTTCTGCTGCTGAATTTCTAGAGGCATTTGCAAATTCCAGCTTAGACCTGGCACAGCGGATCTGCAGCAAAATGCTGCCCCCAAGACAGGGGAGGACACACACCAGATGCCAGAGCACCAAGGGGCAGCATGGCAGACACAGCCGGACCAAGCACCCACGACACATGTCCAAGCTGCCACATGCGCTGACAGCACCCTGGACAATGTGGGTTCCCGGAAGCAAGTCAACTTTCTGCAGATGGCCGGAGAGAGCTGCAAGGGGGCAGACCGCCCTCCAAACCCACCCCATGAGACTGCCCTTCCAGGCTTGCCCGACTGCACAACTTCG
This sequence comes from Zootoca vivipara, assembly GCF_965207765.1. Lineage (NCBI taxonomy): Eukaryota > Metazoa > Chordata > Lepidosauria > Squamata > Lacertidae > Zootoca > Zootoca vivipara. Next base: position 70,784,211 of record NC_142592.1, on the reverse strand, counting down.
TCAAGTTTGCGTCTTGCCCTTCTTGAAAAAGATACAACACACACACAGACACACACACACACACACACACACACTCCTTCCAGAAAGCAAAGGGTGAGCCTGGATGTCCTTTGCAATCCAAAGCGGGTTCCAAGGCTCCCCCCTAAGTTATCATGGGGGCGTTTTCTGGAGGTCACCGGAAGCCAGACCACTGGGCTATCTAGAGCAACACTCTCCAGATGTTACTAGAGCCCAGCTGCCAAAAGGCTCAACCAGAGTTGTAGTCTAGCAACCTATGGAGGGTTGCCCCTGCCCACAGACAAGGCTCTTTCCCAGCTCTAGGGCAGAAGTTCCGGCCTGGACCCGAGGCCTTCTGCCTGCAACGTGTATGCGCCGAGACTCAGCCGTGCCCTTCCTGGCTGCATCACGTGCAACAAAACAAGAGAGCCATGCCTGGCGTCAGGGACTCCTCTTCTTCCTTATCCCCAAAATGAAGGCATGTGGTGGACTCTTCTGTAGGAACGTGCTCTCCAAAGACCCAAGCTAAGAAGCAGCTCAGGAATGCTGCAATTGCACCGGGGAGAGGAAAGGGTCCTCCTGGGGCTACTAGTCCTGGGGGCCACATGCCCACCTCCCCCAGGGGAGACAGGGGGGTCTCTGGGGGAACCGAAGGCCTTCCCCCAGGGGCACCTGGTTGGCCTCTCTGGGGCAGAGGGGGGGTCCCTCTCACCCACCCAAACCCCCCACGTGGTCCCAATCCAGCTGCTGCTCCTCATGGGCTGCTTGGCGGGGCCGGGGTTTCTGCGGACCTGCCGGGGATGCTTCAGCGGCGCTTCCCGCATTGCACGGGGTTGGTCTGGACGACCCCTGGGGTCCCCCTCCCAACTCTTCGGTTCTGCGACTCCTCCCGCCCTTCCCCCCCCAAGCCCCCGGGGAAAGGGCTCCGGAGGAGGGTGCCAGGCTAGATTCCCCTCCAACCAGCTGGGGAAAGAGGAGAGGAGAGGGAGATCTGGCATCTGGCGGAGGGGGGCCACGGGGACCCTCCCTCCCTGACTCCATGGCGTGGAGGCGGCCCCGCTGCCCGCCCGGGGAGCCGAAGGGGGGCAGCCCCGGAAAAGCCGCCAGGGAAGGGGCCTCGGCGCTCTGCCCATGCTCAGAGGAGCCCTTTACCATCTTGACGATGCCTCTCTGCAGGGCGGGGCTGACGGCGCCCGAGGCGGCGGCGGCGCTGCTGCTGCTTCCGGAAGAGGAGGCCATCCCGAGGGGTCTCTCCGAGGGGTCTCTATGGGGGGGGGTCTCTCTCGTTCGCTCTCTCTGCGAGGGACGCGGCGCGGACGGAGCGGCGGAAGGGGCGGGGCGAAGGGCGGGGCGCGAGGTTTATAGCCCTCCTCCGGCCCCGCCCCCTCGCGCACGCGCAGCACCCACGCGGGCCCCGGCCCCGCCCAGTCCTCGAGAGGAGGGCCAATGGGCGGGCGCCCCCGTGGACCCGGACCCGTCCCCTCGCCGCCGGGCCGGCCAATGGGAGCGGCGAGAGGCGGCCAGGGAGGGAAAGGGGAGCGTATTCAAACCCGCGACGTCGCGGAAGGAAGGAGGGAGGGAGGGGGGGAAGAGCGGGAAGGAGGAGGGACTTCCGGGTCACGCGGGCAGAAGGACACGTCGGCAAGAGCTGCCCGCGCGGCAGGCCCGCCCACGTGGGTGGGAGGTGCCGCCGCCTCGGACGCGCGTGCGCGGTAGAGGGGGGATACCGGGGAAGCCCTCCGGGCGGGCACGTGACCAGGAAGGGAATTCCCTGCCGCTGCTCGTCCGGCTGCGTTGCCTATTATTGCCTATTGTCAACATTCTCAACTGCATATTATTTCATAATCTGAATTTTATATCTTTCCGTATTGTTCATAGTGTTACATTACAAGTGAAATTAAAATAATAATTATTATTAATTCCCCGCCCATCTGGCTGGGTTTCTCCAGCCACTCTGGGCGGCTTCCAACCAAAGATTAAAAATACATTAAAACATCAGTCATTAAAACTTCCCTAAACAGGGCTGCCTTCAGATTCTTTCTTTAAGTTTTTATCTTCTTGGTTCCTGAGCTTTCCGGACAGTTTTGCCATTTCGGCGTAGTCTTCACAGCTTGCTTTGCCATTCCTCGCTGGGAGGGACTGAAATGCCGAGACGTAAGGAACCCCCAATGGTCATCTAGTCCAGCCCCTCACCAGGAGGGCGACCCTCTCGCTCGCTCGCTCAGGAGGTGATCTCGGGGGCATTTTGCGAGCGAGGCCGGGCCCTGGTGTCCAGGGGACGGAGGAGGAGTCCGCCAAGCGGAGCTGCCGTCGGGGCCGCTAGGTCCTGGAGACGCAGGAGACCCGCTCCCTCCCTGCGGCTCCCCAGCTGGTCGCTTCCTTCCCCGAAAGCGATGGGCAGTTTCTCGGAGCCCCCCAGCCGGACTGGCGGTAATTCCCCGGACATCTAGCGCGCCCGCCTGGAGACTCTACCTGTAAGATCCAGAATGGGGCTGGGCTGCTGCTGCTGCTACGCAGGCACCCTTTGGAAACTGGCAGCTCCCGTCCTCCGTGCCCGTTTCGGACGGAATCGGAGCGGGGGGCGAGCTGGGATGCTCGTCTGCGCCCCCTACTGGCTGAGCAGGGTTTCTTTTGGGGCCACCCCCAAGGAGCCCCTGCTACATTCAGCCCTTCTTCCTGGGGGTGATGGGGAGAGGGTCAGACGTCTCTCTGGCTTCTGCCTGTGGGCCCAGCCCCCTTTCGCTACCAATAGCCAAACCCAGCCAGGAAGCCTGAGGTGACTGTCTCAGTCAGCAGGATCCCCCAGGGCATCAGATCCGGATACACCGTATTGATCTTTCCTCTGCCCTTGTTCCTTATGTAAACCTTCCATCACCACTTCTTCCCTGCCAGGGAGAAGAACACCATTTTGGGGTCCACCTCTGTTGGCACTTAGTATCAGGTGAACCTGGAATGTGAGAAAGTCCATCGGTTCCAACATCTGTATTTTGCATTGTTTTACTGTGAATAAGTTGATTATCCAAGAATCTCAAGGGGGGGGAGGCATTAAAACCATAGAATCATGGAATTGTAGTGTTGGGTGGGACCCCAAAGGGCCATCTTATCCAAGCCCTTACAATACAGGAATCACAACGAAAACATTCATGGCAGATGGCAGTCCTGCCACTGAGGGAAGGAAGCCTGTGTGGGACATGAAAGGGAGAAAGACTTTATTCCCCTCATGCATTGGGGGGGGGGGGCATGCAGACTTCTTTCTCTCAGTGGCGGCGGCAGTGAAGACTTTTGCCTCCCAAAATGTGTAGAACTGGCCCTGGCTGGGTGTCCTGCCTCCAAGGAGAAGGTTCCTGGCCAAGGATGCAGGATCTGGCTCAGTGGCTTCCAGCCACTCAGGAACAACCCCTAGAACAGGCCTAGGCAACCTCGGCCCTCCGGATGTTTTGGGGCTACAACTCCCATGACCCCAGTGGTCAGGGATGATGGGAATTGTAGTCTCAAAACATATGGTGGGCTGAGGTTGCCAATGCCTGTCCTAGAAGAACAGCTGAGAAGAAGGGAGGAGCCTTCGGAGGGACTGGCAGTGCTTCCCCTCCCCCAGAAAGTGAGCTGAGCATCAGAAACAGGCAGAACAGCCCCCAGGAGCACCGATGCCACAAGAGGCTGGCTGAGATCGTCACAGGCAAGAGTGGTCCAGGGCAGAAGAGGAGGACTTCCTGCAGAAACTTCCCAGAGGCTGCATCTGGCCCAGAGTGGGGTTTGGGGAGCCCCTCCTTTGGCTTCGGGGCCTCCATGCCTCTCAGAGCTGCAGGAGCAATGTCTTGTGCCTGACCCCCTGCTCACCTGGGGCTGTTCCCTGACGAGCTGCTTGCCTGAAACTGTGTACACACCATACAGCTAAAACACATTATTCCCACAGACAGACACACAAAAAGAATCATAGGAACTGTAGTTTACTGTAGTTTACAGCTATAATCCCCACCCAGCACCCTTAACAAACTACAGTTCCCAGGTTTCCTCTGGGGAAGACCCGTGCTTTAAATGTGCTTTAAATGCACGCAGCCGCCCGGAGCCCCTGAGGGAACCGCTGCTGGCCTGGGATTGCGCTTTGGGCGTTGCAGCTGCCTGGTCCACTCTTGCTTGGGCAACTTGGGACCCAGTTCGGATTGGACCCTGGGAAACAAAGCGCGTCTTGGCCTGCCTTGCAGGAGGGGAGGTCAGTACAGTGCGAGGCAGAGGAATCCATAGATCTGTTGTGGTTGCCAAATCATCGCAAAGAAAATCTGCTCTGCCTAGGAATTAAGTTTTAGACAAAACCCACAAGAGGGAGCGGGATGGCCTGCAGGGAGAGTCAAAAGCTGGCTTGCGCAAAACGTTTGAAGTTTTAAACGTCGCCGGTATGACAAACTGTCTAATTCTGTATTCTAGCTAAGGGATAAGCTGTGCATTTTGCATTGTAAAAGAAAGCAGTGAAATGCGCTTGGGTTTGGTGAGTGAACGCGCGCGGCCACCAAGGCGAGCTGGAGCCGCGGGTGCCCGCGGGTTTGGCTGGGGGGGGGGGCAGCCGGTCTCTGTCTCCTGGCTCGTCTCCGGAGTCCGGACCCCTATTTCCACGCGTCCCAGTCGAGATTGCGCGGCTGGGGAATGAACCGCAGCTCAGCGGCGAAGCACCCGCTTGGCAGACAGGGGACACCAAGGTTCAATCCCCAAAGGTACCTCCAGGTATAGCTAGGAGAGACCCGCTGCCTGAAATCCCGGAAAGCCGCTGCCAGTCAGTGCATACAGTACGGAGCCACATGGTCCCAATGGTCTGACTCGGTGCAAGACAGCTTCCTGTGTCCCTAACCTCTCGCCTTCGCTCCTCTCCGCCGCCCTTGGTGAAGTTCTGCGCCGAGCGCGCCAGGCACAGCGTCACCTCTTCGGGCGCCACATACCGGGACGCCCGTCGGGCCAGGGCTAGACGCCTCCGCTTGGCCTCCAGCAGCTCCTTCCTTCCGCGTTCTGGGAAGGAGGTCACGCTTACACCTTTTCCCCGAGCCCCCCACCCCCCTTGCCACTCCAGAAGGCTCTCCCAAGCCGGGGCTGTGGAAGAAGCGCCTGTTCCGGCTATGAGGCGCCTCCTGCTGCCGTGCGCCCCGGAGAGACCTGGGAGGCCCCCGCCTTGCAAAACCGGAGCAGCAGCCGACTCGGTCCAGTTCCCGGCTTGGGTCTCCGAGTTGGAGGGGGCGGGTAGGGGGGACCTTTCTAGGCCTTGTCCCCGGGCCCTTTCGATGTCGAGGACGACGCCAACTTGCAGGGCTCTCGCCGACCACCTTCGGTGTCATTACGCACGCCGCCCTGCTCCTTGGCGCGTCCGCTCCGGCTCCCTTTTGGTGACAGGGGCAAGGGGGGATCCGGGCTGCAGCGTGGGCTCCCCAAGGCTCCCCCCCGAGCCGAGCCTCCCCCCTGCGGGGTGCAGGGCCCACAGGGAACCCGGCCAGCCCTGTGCCTCCCTCCCTTCCGTCGGGGCTGGCGAAGCGGGAGGGCGCCGTGGTTAATGTGTAATGGGGACCAGATGGTCGCCTCCGAGGCAGCATGCTCGGTGGAGAGCCCGGGAGGGAGGGAGGGGAGGCAGCGGCATGGAGAGGGGGGGCTAATGAGGGTCAATTGCTGGGTGCCCAGACCGGGGGAGAACCGCCTGCCCCCACTATTTGCTCATCAAATATTGTCCTGGGCAGCTTGGCAGGGCTCAGCTCCGCCAGGCAAGTCCCGGGCCATCTGGGCCAGCTCGGGAGGCGTCGGTGGGGGCAGGGCGCCCCTTCTCCTCCCCAGGCGAGGCCAAGCTGGCCTCTTTTTGCATCCTGCAGCCGGGGAAAGAGACCGGCTGGCAAAGGAGTTCGGCCTGGCCCCGCTGGCTGAGGAGCAGTCAGAGTCCCAGCCGTCCAGGGGCAAATCCGCAGCGGCGCGTCCCGGCCTGGGGTTCGTGGGGAAGTCGCGCCGTCTCAAAAGAAGGAGCAGCTCCCTGCGAGGGTCGGAGACGCAGCCCAGGTAAAAGTGAAGGGGGTGCTGAGGCTGTGGCTAGAAGTGGTCGGGTGGCCCCGGGCCCCGGGAAGGCAAGCGGGAGAAGGGGCGCCTCCCGCGGAGGGTGGCGATGCCCCGACTCCTGCGGTCGCTCCTGCTCCGTCCGAAGCAGCTTCTGGCGCAGGAGAGAAGCAAAGGAAGCTGCCGCGGGCGGACCTTGTGCCGCTGTCCACGCCGCGATGGTGCTGAAACGCCGCGGCCGGCGGCCGCCACTGACCCAGCCCCGACGGGACGCGGCCAGGAGGCTGCAGTGGGTGGAGGTGGGTGCGGAGTGAGGAATCAGCTGCCTCCCCGCCGGCATCTCGCTTTTGGGTTCAACAAGAGCCCCCCACACACACACCGCACGCCAGACAGGAGGGGCCCTCTCCACCTTCTGTCCCAAGGGGAAATGCCCAGCCTTCTCTGAGCAGAAGTTGTAGAACTGGAATTGTGGGATTGGCAGGTACCCCCCCCCAAAAGGACATCTAGTCCTGCCCTTTGCAATGCAGGAATCACAGCTATAGCGTCCCTAACGGATGGCCATCCAACCTCTGTTGAAAAACCTCCAACGCAAGAGAGTCCACCGCCTTCCGAGCGAGTCAGTTCTACTGTAGAATGCTCTCATCACCAGGAAGTTATTCCTAATGTTTAGTCGGAATCCCCTTAATTTGTCATGTGAATCCTTCAGTTCTGGGTCCTGCCCTCCAGAGCAGCAGAAAACAAGCTTGCTCCACCTTCCTTGGGAGAGCGCTTCGGTTGTCTGAAAGTGGCTATTATGTCACCTCTCAGATCACATGGAAGCCCTCCCTCTTGGAAGAAAGAAAGAAAGCAGTGAGAAATAGGTCCCCAAAGAGATGCTGCCCCCCCCCCCAAATGCACAATCCTTTCTCAGCAACTGCTCCCCCACCCCCACCGTTTCAGGGCATTCCAAAGGCTCCTTCCGGGAATAAGATCCAAGAAGGAGGCAGCTTCAAATGACAGTAACTAAATAAATGCTTTTCTCTTGTAGAATCCCTGAAGCTATCCTGCGGGGGTTGTCCTGCAATGCAACACCAAGGTAAAGGGAGCCTCCCTGATCAGCTGGGGATCTCTGGAGCACACCGGTCTCCTCCCACGCTGCAACCTTGCTGCTGTCTAGGCACCTGGTGTGCCATAGCATTTCTGTGAGAGCCTTGGCATTTCTGCCCAGTGACCTGAGAGCCTGACCTTTCAGGTTGTGAATTGAAATATCTAAATCGAGCCTTCTCTCCACTGCCCGGCAGAGTGTTTCTTGATCTATCAAGTCATAATAACACATTCCTCCGAACTGATTCAAAGTTGAGCTGCAAAGGGTGGGGGAGTTAAGGATCCTAACCCTAACCCTAACCCAACACTGGCTGGCTCCAGCTCCCCACCCCTGACAGAACGGAGGGAATCCCTGTCAGATTTGCAGATGACATAACCTTAACATCTCAAAGAGGCTGGAGAAAAGTTTTTCTCCCTGCCTCATAGCCCTAAAACTCCTGGGCATCCAATGAAGTTGAATGTTTGAAGTTTCGGGAGAGAGGAAAGGAGGTTCTTCCTCATGCAGCACAGAGTTAACCCGTGGAACTCCCTCCCACAGGAAGCAGTGATGGCCACCAACTTGGATGGCTTTAAAAACGGATCAGACAAATTCCGGGGGGGGGGGGACAAGGCTGTCAGTGGCTACTCGCCAAGATGCCTGCGCTCTGCCTTCCACAGTTGGAGGCTGCAAGGCTTCTGAATCCCAGCTGCTGGAAAGCACAGGAGGGGAGAGTTGCTCTTGTGCTCGGATCCTGCCTGCTGGTTTCACAGAGGCTGGACTAAATGGGCCAATGCTCTGATCCTGCTGGCTCTCTTCATGTTCTTAAAATTAAATGTGCTTCCCAGAAGAAAGGCTAACATTATTTTCAAATGCTTTCCTACACTCGCGTACTTCCTTATCACAACTCCATGACTAAGACCACATGGAGCTGAGCATCGGACTCCAGGCAGCCCCAAAAGACACCCCATTCCTTATCTGCTCTCTGGGGGACTGCCAGGGGTGTAAGCCATCTCTTTGGGCTGTTTTCAGGGACCAGTGGTGTGAACCAGCTGGGGGGCCCCTTCGTGAATGGCTGCCCCCTGCCCAACTTCAAGAGGAAGAGAATTGTTGAGCTGGCTTCGTGTGGGCTGCGTGCTTCAGACATCTCCCGTCACTTGAAGGTAAAAATTAGATGGAGGGTGGGAAGCCAGTGGGAGTGGGGCCATTAGCTCTCCCAGCAGAAGCCAAGTCATAGCCCTCATCCAGATTATTTTATATTTTCTTTGTTACACACCACCCCCAATATCTGAGCAGTGAGAGGCTCCGGGGTTTCCAAGCACTTGCACCAGGTTCTGTTTCCTTGGAATGAAGGTTTGCAGTGGTGTCTTTAGGATATCTGGTTTTATTTCACAGATATCCACCCTGAACATAGGATGGAAGGGCCCACAGCATTAACACCCCAACAGATCTTGCTTTGCCATTATTCACAGCTTTGGACCCAGCGCAGAGCAAACACGTCTCTGTGTCTCCAGCTTCCAGCCTGCTCCCAACTCGGCTCTCTCTCCCACTGCTCTGGCTCTTGTCCCTCTACCTAGTAACTAGGTGAGGGGGGATGGAGGAAAGGCCCGTCCATTGACCTGGAGGGCTCCCTCACTTAGTTGTAGCTCTTGCTGAACTCATTATTTTGGGATGCTGATGAGGACACTTAAGAGGCCAGGTGAGGTCATTGCCTTGCAAATAAACTTGTCCGACCAGTTCAGCAGCCTCCTTAGCTAGATTCTAACCCACACTAACCAGACCCCAAGAACTGGAAGGGACTTAGGGCATCAACTAGGCCAGTGGTTCCCAACAGGTGGTCCGGGGACCCCCAGGGGTCCGCGAGCTATGCCAGAGGGGTCCACAAGATGCTATTAGAATAAAAAATATATTAAATATATTTTGTATGATAACAGATTTTTTGTTTTGGCCGCTTCCTGCATGAGCATAGTCTAGCGCAAAACTAGAATTAGATAGAGGCAGTAGTTCTGCTGTATGCCGTTAGGTGGCGCTTTACAAACACTACTGTTTTGCAAAGAGGCAGCGCGCGCATTCTACTAACGCTCACCTCCCCAAGATGCTTTGCGCGCGTCAGCTTCATTTGTATGCTACTGTGCAGGTACCCTGTCTTCTCCATTCCCCTCCCTCCTCCCTGGCGCGCGCTGCCTCTTTGCAAAACAGTAGTGTTTGTAAACAAAGCGTTGTTTTTCGCGGAAGCTACAGTTCGCGTAGTTAAAAATGGACCATTGGTTAAAAAGTGGTTCATCTCAATTTTTTTTGCTTCCCCCCCCCTTTCTTCTACCTTTCTTCTATCTTACTGATTTATGTTTTACGATTTTGTTTTGTAACTTTGATGTATAATTTATGATTTATGATCCATGTTTTATGATCTTGTTTTGTAACTATAAAATACGAAATAAAGGTTAAAAAAAAAGAACTGAAAATTAAAACTAACTGTATACTGATGGAGTACTCTGTTGTAACTGTAAAAAACGTATAAATATAAAATATAAAAAGACTTAATTTGGCTCTCACTTTTTAATTTTAGGATTAGGAATTAATGAGGGTCCTTGTCACAATAGCGGCTCGATGAGGGGTCCTCGAGAACATTTTGTTGGAAACCCCTGAGCTAGACAGACCCTCAAAACCAACAACAAAGGGGACGGTTGATGAGTACGGTAGGAGGGGTGGGATTGAAGCAGCCGGAGGGGACAATCTGAAGCAGCTGGAGGGGAGGGCTGCCGACCCCCATAAGCCCCCCAACTCTCTCTCTCTCCATGCAACCTTTCATTGCTCCTCGCTCCCCACTCCTCTATTTTTACACCACAGGTTTCCAATGGCTGTGTTAGCAAGATCCTCACCCGCTACTACCAGACAGGGGCCGTCCAGCCAAAGGGCGTGGGAGGGAGCCGCCCTCGGACATCCACACCAGAGGTTGTGGCCCGGATTGCCCAGCTGAAGCGGGAGCAGCCGTCCCTCTTTGCCTGGGAGATTAGAGGGAAACTGCAGGCAGAGGGGGCCTGCGCCGCCAACAGGATGCCCAGTGTGAGTTGCCGTGAGCAGGTCTCGGGGGGGGGGTACCTGTGGGCACCGAGAAGCTGGGGCTGGGAGCCTGCCATGTATGTGCTGTTTCATTTATAAATCTCTTCCCAAGAGCCGCTCCCAAGTGAATTTCAATGCAATCAAGGCATCTGTGACTGTCTTTTTCTTTACACAGCAGGAAACATGTGCCAGGGTGAACGGTGTGATGCACACCCACACCCACACAAAAAGTCCATGTGCCACTGGGTGGGACAATGTTTGAGGACATGGCACTGAAGGGATGGACTAGATGCCCTGGTTGGGTCCCTCTGGATTCCCCACCTCCCAAGAAATGAATCCCATCATCAGTACAAGCAAAGGCCTGTGGAAAGGGCAGCACAGCAGTGGCCCCTCCCCAGGGGAAAAGGAGTCGGGGGACCCTAACATTCTCCCCACCTTCCAGGAGCACAGGCAGCCTCCTGCTCCTAGCTGGGGGACAGGCCTTAAGCAAGGAGCATCTCTTGAGCTCCGTCTGGCCTCTGAGCCCAGCAGCACCCAGCACTGAGGGACAGGTGCCTTCATTGCTTGGAGCTGTGGGGCTGAAGGCAGAGGACCCCCCCAACCCACTCTTCCTGTCCAGAGGCAGCAGGAGTGGGGGGGGTCCTTGCACCTGAGGAGAAAGATGCAGCTGGGGACCCCCTTCACAGCCAATGCCTCCGAGGATGGAGTCTTTGCCAACTGGAAATCTTGTCAGACTTCCCAACCCACCACAAATGTTATGACTGCACCAAGAGCAATGTATTGCTCCCCCTCCCCCCACACCTCATTCAATCCCAACGATAGCCCTGTGAGGTAGGTTAGGCGGAGAGGCAGTGACTGGTCCCTCAAGGCCACACCTAGTGGGCTTCATGACTGAGCAGAGGATTCCATCCCCGGTCTCTCATAGAATCATAGAGATGGAAGAGACCACATGGGCCATCCAGTCCAACCGCCTGCCGAGCAGGAAACACCATCAAAGCATTCTTGACATATGCCTGTCAAGCCTCTGCTTAAAGACCTCCAAAGAAGGAGACTCCATCACACTCCTTGGCAGAAAGTTCCACTGTCGAACAGCTCTTACTGTCAGGAAGTTCTTCCTAATGTATAGGTGGAATCTTCTTTCTTGTAGTTTGAATCCATTGCTCCGTGTCCGCTTCTCTAGAGCAGCAGAAAACAACCTCTCTCCCTCCTCTATATGACATCCTTTTATATATTTGAACATGGCTATCATATCACCCCTTAACCTTCTCTTCTCCAGGCTAAACATACCCAGCTCCCTAAGCCGTTCCTCATAAGGCATTGTTTCCAGGCCTTTGACCATTTTGGTTGCCCTCTTCTGGACACGTTCCAGCTTGTCAGTATCCTTCTTGAACTGTGGTGCCCAGAACTGGACATAGTACTCCAGATGAGGTCTGACCAGAGCAGAATACAGTGGTACTATTACTTCCCTAGATCTAGATGCTATACTCCTATTGACTGTCAGGTCCTAATCTGACAGTCTAACCACCACACCAACTCTGGCTCTGCAGTGTGATCCTCCTAAATGTGTCAGAAGAAAACCGCGCTGAGTTGAGGGCTTATATCAGGATCGGAAGCGGAACCTGCCAGAAGAGGCCTTTGAGGCCCCTTCCAGCCACCGTCTGTTTTCTCCTTCCCTCCCTCCCTCTCCAGGTGTCCTCCATCAACCGAATCCTAAGAAGTCTGCCAGTAGGGATGCCCTTCGCAGAGCAGGCTGCGTTCCTCAAGCCTCTGCAGTCAGGTGAGAGATGTTGTGTAAAGGCTCCAGGACATGGGTAGGCAAATTAAGGCCTGGGGGGGCGGATTAGACCCAATCGCCTTCTCAATCTGGCCCTCTGACGGTCCGGGAATCAGCATGTTTTTACATGAGTAGAAGGTGTGCTTTTGTTTAAAATGCATCTCTGGGTTATTTGTAGGACATAGGAATTCATTCATTTTTATTTTTTCCAAAATATACTCTGGGGACAAGGTCTGAGGGACAGTGGACTGGCCCCCTCCTGAAAAAGTTTGCTGACCCCTGCTCTAGGAGCATCTCCAGGTGTCAGGATCTCTCCCTGTCTTGAGCTGCTAAGAAGGGTTTATGTGGGACTGTTTCTCAGCTCCTACCATGTGCCTATCTAGCAAAACATGAATTGTTGGTTTGGCTGCATTTAAATATCCCACACTTTCCTCATCCCTGGATTAATCAGACTTCTTATAGCTGCTATGAGAAAGTGCCCACTTCATGGCCGTGCAAGGCAATGGGATTTTCATCCAAAGAGGCTTTTTATTGTTGTTGTTGTTGTTTAGTCGTTTAGTCGTGTCCGACTCTTCGTGACCCCATGGACCATAGCACGCCAGGCACTCCTGTCTTCCACTGCCTCCCGTAGTTTGGTCAAACTCATGTTCGTAGCTTCGAGAACACTGTCCAACCATCTTGTCCTCTGTCGTCCCCTTCTCCTAGTGCCCTCAATCTTTCCCAACATCAGGGTCTACTTATTTAAGTAAACAGTGACATTGCCAGCAGCATTCTGAATTCCCCACTTATTTCTGCAAATGCACTTGTGATTCCTGCATTGCAGGGGGGTGGATTAGATGTCCCTTGGGGGTCCCTTCCAACTCTACCACTCTACGATTGTAGGATTCTGTGACTTGCTTTGGGGTCCCTGCTTCCAAGGATCTCACTGCACAGACACCCACACTTGGTTTGCACTCCCACTCTTCTGTAGGTCTCACCTTGCCTTCGGAGAGGAGCCCCCAGGGTTCAGGGGGGAGGACAGAGGCCCCGGCTCCCCCCGAGGAGCTGCAGGAGGTGGCGAGGCCCCCCACAGCAGGCAAGGAAGGCCGGAACAGGAGCCGGACCGTCTTCTCCAAGCAGCAGCTGGAGGTCTTGGAACAAGGTGAGTTCCTGGGACTGTGCAAGATCTTGGGACCTGGAGGGGCTTTGCAAGGCAGCCTGCCTCCTCTTGGGTGCTTCTGAGGAGAGGCAGAGAGTCTACGGCAGGCATGTTCAAAGTCCAGCCCGTGGGCCTAATCTGGCCCACCGGTCAGTTTAATCTGGCCCACAGGTGCTGCGGTTTGCTCATGGTCGGCTCTTGCAGCCACTCGCCGTGTGGCTCCTAGAACCACCCACTTGTCTGCTCACACATGCGCCCGACTCTCTGTTGGGCGACTCACGCATGCGCCCTGCGTGCGGCTCTAGGACCTGTCCACCCGCTACCTCGCACATGGTGAGCAACTTTGTGCTGATTAATCCTAAAATGGTCTGCAATTTTGGGATTAAATCACATAAAAAGGTCATAAACTTCAATCCTAAAAAAAGGGTCAACAGCTTTGGTCAGCCCTCATGCATGTTCACTTCATCAGAGAGCCAGTGTGGTGTAGTGGTTAAGAGCGGTAGACTCGTAATCTGGGGAACCGGGTTCGCGTCTCCGCTCCTCCACATGCAGCTGCTGGGTGGCCTTGGGCTAGTCACACTTCTCTGAAGTCTCTCAGCCTCACTCACCTCGCAGAGTGTTTGTTGTGGGAGAGGAAGGAAAGGAGAATGTTAGCCGCTTTGAGACTCCTTCAGGTAGTGATAAAGCGGGATATCAAATCCAAACTCTTCTTCTTCTTCCTCTTCATCAAATCTGGCCCTCTTTGTAAAAAGTTTGGACACCCCTGGTCTAGGATCATCATCACAGCAGCATCTCCATCTGAGGGGTCCTATCAATCACATTCTGGTGCTTTGGGAGCTGGGCAAGGGGGGCAGCTGGATGTAATTCCCAAACTCCCTTCCAGCATTCCAGAGAGGGCAGTATCCAGAGACGGCTACCCGAGAGGAGCTGGCTTCTGCTACCGGGCTCCCTGCCGACACCATCAGAGTAAGTGAAGCTCCTCCTGTGGCCTCCTCCCTCACCCGGGACAAAGGCTTTTCTCCCACAAGCGCCACTGTGCAAAGCAACCTCAGGGCTACAGGATCCTCCCCCAGCCACTGAAAACATAAGAACATGCTGTTATAAGGGGGGGGAGACCCACAACTGCTCCTTTTCCCTTATGGGGTACCCAAGAACCCGTATAGAGTCCTTAAGTAGGTTCCCTATCGGTAGGAGAAAATAACAGAGGCAGGCCAGAGAATATTGAGAAGCAAAGCTGCTAGTGAGCCTGGTCTTTATTAAACTGTTGCAACAGGGTCCCCCACTCCCCCCACGCAGGAGGGAGGAGAGGAACCCAGAACATTGGACACGGAGCAATGGATTCAAACTACAAGAAAGAAGATTCCACCTCAACATTAGGAAGAACTTCCTGACAGTAAGAGCTGTTCGGCAGTGGAATTTGCTGCCAAGGAGTGTGGTGGAGTCTCCTTCTTTGGAGGTCTTTAAACGGAAGCTTGACAGGCATATGTCAAGAATGCTTTGATGGTGTTTCCTGCTTGGCAGGGGGTTGGACTGGATGGCCCTTGTGGTCTCTTCCAACTCTATGGTGTGCAAGCCCTTATATAGACTTTCGAAATTGCCTCCTCTGTAGCTCGAGACCACCCCCCAAAACATCATTCATACATCACAGAAGGAAGCGGTCTGTTTGTCAGGATACAATGGTCACTGATTGCTTTACCTGGGCAGCCTGGGCATTCCTTTTGAGATGCTAAATATTTAGTTGCTGAATCCAGGTCACAGGCTCACCCTATTCATACACAAATACACCCTTGAGACAGGATTTGAGCAAAGGGACAATGAGAGGCTTCTCCATTTCCTTCCTCACGGCAGAGAATATTTGAGGTCACTGGAAGAGTCCAAATGGCTTCAAGGTGGCTATCCTGCACTGTTTCAGACACGTGGTTTATATACTTTTTGTATGTGTTTGCCTTGTACATCTATGAACGTATGATTTTTATATGTGAGACCTTAGAATTCCTATAACAATGCAAAGAGGCTGCTGGATCAGGCCAATGACCTCTCTGGTCCAGCATCCTGTTCTCTCGGTGGCCAAACAGATGCCCTTTATGGGAAACCTTGCAAGCAGGATCCGAGCACAAGAGCAACTCTCCCCTCCAGCAACCAGCATTTCAGAAGCGTTGCTGCCTCCAGCTGTGGAGGGCAGAGCAGAGCCATTCACCGCCCTCTCTTCCTCCTTGAATTTGCCCAATCCTCTTTCAGAGCCATCCGATTGGTGGCCACCCTTGCCTCCTGTGGCAGTGAGTTCCATAGCTGAACCCTGTGCTGCATCTTCTGACATTCCGCTTCATGGGATTTCCGGGAGTTCTGGGGCAGGGTGTGGCCCCAACCCAGACCGCCTGTGACTTTGTCTTCGTTCCCACTAGGTTTGGTTCTCAAATCGGAGAGCGAGGCAGCAGCGAGAGGCCAAGGCCACGCTGGACCCGGGACACGCAGGTTCTGGCCTGACCCCCTCCCCAATTCCAGGTGTTCTCGTCCTGCCCTAAGGGAAATGTAGGGGGGGCTTCAAAAAAGTCTGTGTGCTGACTTCTCACAAGGCTCCCCCCCCCAAAGAAAACCATGAGTTCGTGGCTCCTGTGTCTTCCCTGCACCCTTTTTCTCTTAGGGCATTTTGGGAGGGAAAATGAGCTGTGGGGCAGGACCCCTAGGGTAGCAGGCAGCTGCTCTCCCAGTTTCCCCTGGCAGCTGTGGGGAGAGCAAGTGGAACAAACCCTCCTTGGGGCAAATGGCAAACAGCTCTCCCTCTCTGTCTCCTTCCTAGGACCCCTGTGGGAGTGCTGCCCCCCTCCTGCAGCACCAGCCCCCCAAGGCTTTGCTGCAGCTGACTCTGATGCACCAACAGCCACTGCCCTCTGCCACCAGGTAGGTGGGCGCCCAGAAGTCTCGAGATCGGACTCTCCTTCCTTGGAGGTTTTCAAGCAGAGGTTGGATGGCCTCTGCCAGGGGTTCTGTCAGGGACCGTGCTGTGGAGGGCTGCACTGAGGAGGAATAGTGGATCTCTGCTGCTCTGGATCTGGATCCTGAATCTTCCCAGGAGAAGGAGGATAGATTGGAACAGTGGTTTGCAGAGGGGCATAGTTCAGAAGGCAGAAGCTGGGAAATACTGGATGGGGAACAGCTAGGAGAAGAAACACTGGTAGGGAGAGGGTTAACAGATTCACTATCTCTGGATAGCATTCCTCCCCTCTCCCCAAGGTGAAGAAGAGCTCAAAGTCTTAGAACAAAAAGCACACAAAGCACAAACTCAGATTGCAAGACATAGGAGTGACGTAGATTAATAGGGACAGAAGGAGGTGGTATCCTTATTTGGGAGCACCGCCATTCCTAGGAGATGGGCTCTTTGTTCTCTCACTGTGATTCTTAAAGTTTCTAACTGGTAAGAAGTCCCTTTCTTTCATCTTCTTATCTACTGCCACGGGGGGGGGGGGGGAGGAAGCCATTTCCCCGAAGTCTGACAAATTCTTTAGTTGTGATTCCTGCATTGCAGGGGGTTGGACTAGAGGACCCTCAGGGTTCCCTTCCAACTCTACAACTTTAAGAAAGGTGACAGCAGGATGGGCCAGGGAGCGGTGCAGGGGGTTGGGCTGGATGACCCTTGGGGGTCCCTTCCAACCCTATGTTTCCATGATTCCTCTTGCCTCCACAGCTTTCCCCTCCCAGCCTTGCCCCTCTCCTCAAGGTCAGCGGCTGCAAAACCTTTCCGCCCCACCTGCATCCACATGGCCCCCCACCCTGTGCCTGGACAGAGCCCTTCTGTGGTAAGAGAGGTCTCCAGCTGGTTTGGCTCCTACCCATCCCCCCACCTCATGGGATAGAAGGAGGGCATCACCAGCCAGGGGGTCAGGGTAGGGCCAGTTGCCCTTCGAGCGCCCCTTCCTTTTGGAGTGGGGTTTTGGGCATCCAAAGCAAGAGGGGCCTGCTCTTCACAAGGGCCCTTAACCCTTGCCTGACCCCTGGCTCTTTCTCTGCAGGGCTGGGGTCTAGAGGGGCTACTCCTGCCCCACCCTGGAACCCAGACTTGCCTTCTTTTGTGGGGCTCCCCCCATCCTCAGCCGTCGGGGGCCCTGGAAGACCCTTCTCCCCCGCCAGCCCTGGGCCGCTGCCGGTGCCTTCTCCCCAAGGACCAGGGAGCCTGATTCTGGGGGGCTGCCCAGGCCCAGAGAGACCACTGGGAATATCTGCTCTAGAAGAGACGCCGCCGTGGGGTGTGCCCACACCTGCTGCTCTTTGGGCCTCCCTGAGGACTCCAGGGTCGGGATTCTCCACGCCATGTTGACTTCCTCCAAAAAGACCTTGCTTGGACTGGACTGAGGCATTCTGCTAGCACAGAAGACCTGGAGAAGAACCCGCTGGATCAGGCCCAAGGAGGATTCACTGAGTCCAGCAGCCTGTTCTTCTCCTAGTGGCCAATGATGGGAAACCAGCAAGCAGGATCCGAGCCCAAGAGGGCAGAGCAGAGCCCTCCTGGCTAGTAAGTCATCGATAGCCCTCTCTTCCATGAATTTGTCTAATCCTTCCAGAACCTTTTTGCTGGGCCAACAGCAAAATCCTTTGGGATAATGTGTGCATGTATTGAGGGGGTGTGATTTGGAGAAGAGTAAGACAGCACATGAAGAAAGAGACGGGGGAGGCGATGGCTGGCTGTGGGGAGCCTCCTGCCCCTGGCACGGCTATAAGGACCATTCCTAGCACTCCCACCCCACAAGTGTTGCTGCTGCAGCTGTGGCCCTCTCTTCTGTGCCCCTCTCTTCCGTGGACCTCCACCCCACCCCTCTTTCCTTGCATGCCTTGCCTGGGGGGGGGTGGAAGCTGCAGGAAGTTTGGGGGTGGCTGCCTGCCGTAGCCCCAAATCAGGTGCCCACCTCAGCCCCACCCTCCTTTCTGTGGGTGCTTCGGGAACAGACTCAGAGGACCTCAGCCTTGCAATGCCTTCCCAGGCTTCCTCCTTCTTTCCCCTCAGCCTCTCTTGCACTCATCCAGTAGACCAAAAGGAGAATCTGGAGACTTCCAAGGAGGGCAGGATGTTCCACAGGGACCTCTTGGATTTGAGCTATGGGACAGAGGGAGCGTTTTCTAATCGTGTGTGATTCAGCAATATATTTCTGCCATGCTAATTGGTCTGGCCATTTATTACAAGAGACGGCGCCTTTCTCTCTGCAAGAACCTCAGGAGCTACATGCCCAAGACCTAGCAAGGCATCCCTGGCAAGGCAGGGGGGGCAGGGAAAGGAAGATCCCTCCCAGTCCCAGGCCAGGGCCCTCAACTGCCTAGGAGGCTCTTGAGAGTTTCCCCAAAAGGAGGCAAATTACAGTACAAAAGGGGAGGGGAGGGATTAATTTTATAAAACAAAACCTCACTTTCCAACTGCCCATCTAGTGCAGCCTCCTGTTCTCACAGTGGTCAACCAAGAGCCCCAACAGGAAACCCGTAAGCAGGATCTGTGCGCAAGAGCAACTCTCCCCTCCTGCGGTTTCCAGCAACTGGGATTCAGAAGCATGGCGGCCTCCGACTGGGGAGGCAGAGCAGAGCCATCCATATCCCTTTCCTCCTTTGTGGATTTGCCCACAATCCCCTTTTATAGCCACCCAAGTTGGTGCCCATCCCTGCCTCCAGTGGGAGGGAGTTCCGTAGCTCGGCTGCCTCCATCCCCGGGAGTTTTTGGGAAAGGGCCACTGGGGGAGGTGAGGGGAGGAGAGGAGCCCATGCTTAGGGTATAGCCCTGGGGCTGAAGAGGCTGGGCTGGGTGCCCTTCTCCCCATCCAGTGGCGAAGCTGCATGCTCTGGCACTGGGGGGGGGCAGATAGCAGGTGGGGGCATGGCTGGCGCACGTCCGGGGGCATGGCTCACTGCCCAGCGTGGTGAGGGGTGCATGGCGCGTGTCTGGGGGGCGGCCGCGATGGTACCCCCCTCCCCAATGGTGCCAGAGGCTGTGCGCTCCCCCTGCTGCCCCCATTTCTCCGCTAGTGTCCCCACCCCAAGTCGGTGGTGGAGGGGCGGGTGGTTGTAGCTACTTCTTGAAGCCAGACATACACCCTGCACATGCCCAGAGGCACCTCTGTTGGCATCTGGGCTCAGGGATTTGTACTTGGCCCAAATAAATTCTGGGGGCACCCCGCCCACCCTCCCATCTTTCTTCCCCCCTTCCTGACCTTCTGGAGCCCACGGTCATCCCCCCCATTGAAACAGGCAGAGGCCGGGGGCTTTTTGCTTTAAAGAACGGCTCCTTTTTAGAAGACATGAGTGGTCCTGTGGGGGGGGGGAGACACACCCCTGCCCCAAATCCTCCTCCGGCGTCATCTGCCCCTTCACCTCAATGGGGGAGAACGGCAGCGGGTGAGACCCCCCTTTGTGGATGGGAGGGAGGGAAGAGCCCCCCTCCTCCTTTTCCTCTGCTGCTGCTTTCAGGCCTCTTGCTGATGTGTCCGGATGAGGCCGTGGAGAGAAGGCCAAGGCACTCGGACATCTTGGGCAGCCCAACAAGGGCTCTGCTGGGTTTCTGGGTCCTCCTCTCCTGCAGACACCTGTGGACAATGACCTCATGGTTAGCCCTCCCAGAGTCACTGGGGGCCAGAATCCTGCCTGGTTTAGTTCATAAAATCATAGACTCACAGATTGGGTTGGGACCCTGAGGCTCATCTAGTCCAGCCCCCAGAAATTCCTTTGTTTCATAAAAGTTATACACTGCTTGGATGTAAAACACACACACACACACACACACACACACACACACACACACCTCAAAACAACTTACAAAAAGGATAAAACAATAATATTGTCAGTAAGCACAACTCTTCAATACGCTTGCAGGATGACACCAGCAATAAACTAAAAACAGATGAAGAAACACGCCCACATTTCACAGGCCTGGTTAGAAATGTTTTTAGCAGGTGCCAGGAAAAATGCAGTTGAAGGTGCCAGCCTGATTTCAATAGGCAGGGAGTTCCAAAGTGCTCTCAAAATGATTTGGGTTCTTACCAATGAGAAACAGGTATTATGTGTCCCCAATGGGAGCACCAGTTCCATCTGAAGGCAGCCCTGTTTAGGGTAGTTTTTAATGTTTAATTCTGTATTGTGTTTTTAATTTTCGGTTGGGAGATGCCCAGAGTGGCTGGGGAAACCCAGCCAAATGGGCAGGGTATAAATAATAAATTCTTATTCTTATTCTTATTCTCCCCAATCAATGGGGTCAAGTGGAGCCAGGCCACCTCACAGGGAAACTGGTCCCAAGTTTTTCTGGGCTTTATTGTACAGTGGAACCTCAGTTTTCGAGCATCTCTGAAGCCAAACGTTTCAGCTTTTGAATGCCGAAAACCCGAAAGTTTCTCCTGTCCCTATCAATAATTGCTTCCATTTACGAACGCGCCTTGGAAGTCAAACGGCTTCCGCTGCATGTTTTCCAGTTTTCACCATTGAAATTGACACTCTCCCTTTGCGCCTCCGTTTTCAAATGTTTTGGAAGATGAACAGTCTTCCAGAACAGATTACGTTCGAAAACCGAGGTACCACTGTATAGACTAGCAGAATACTAATACAAATGATACTGAGAACACATTGTGTATACAGTGGAACCTCCGGCCGCAAACGGGATCCGTTCCGGAGTCCCGTTCACAACGTGAAAAGCCCGCAGCCTGAAGTGCCATATCTGCACATGTGCACAGCGCGATTTGGCGCTTGTGCGCATATGTGAGCAGTGAAAGCCAGAAGTAACCCTTTCCGGTACCTCCGAGTCGCCGCAGGACGCAACCTGAAAAAATGTAACATGAAGCGGACGTAACAAGAGGTATGACTATACTACTGTTATAGATTTAAGGTGGGGGACCCCCCCCAAAAAAAAACCCTTAGAAATGAATAAATGCTAGGATCAAAGCACAAGCTGAGGGGGGATTCCTGTGTCTGAGCTTTGGCCATCAAGGAACACTAAGGAGCAAGCGAGGGACATTAAGAATACAGGAGAGCTGCGTGCCCCCCTTGCCCTGGGGGGGGGGAACAGAGACAGGGGTTTGAAAGGCTGCCAGGGTAACTGTGCCGGAGGTGACAGCAAAAGGGGGTCAGGCAGGAAGGGTTGCTGAGAAGAAGCAGGAGGAGGAGCTGAGAGAGCCCCATAAACTCTGCTCTGCTTTGGGGAACAAGCTGTAAGTTCTGGACTCCCTCCATGCAGACTGAAGGTGTAAATAGGTGAATAAAACATATATCTTAAAGCCACGACAGTCTCCTCTGCATCTTTTATTCCTCCAGAGGAGCAAAGACCGCAGGTGGGTGCCTGGGACCCCAAGGGCTTTTGCCGCTGCTTGGCAGAGAGGGGAGCAGGCACCCCCACTTTTGTTAACAAGACTAAAAGTAACACCTTGAACATGGCCCAGTAGCAAATCGGGAACCAGTTCGGATCTCGGATCTCTGTTCACTGGCGGAGGAAGGGGTGGTGCAGGGGGTGCGTTCCGCCCTGGGTGTCACCCCCACCCCACCCCCTGGCTCCGCTTCTGTCTCTGTTGACACGCAGTGGGTGGTCCTGGAGCCTTTGGTGGCAGAGAGACCTCCAGGGGAGTCTGAACTGCATCTGGGGATCTGCAAGCCAAAAAGGTCACCACCCCCCTCCAGGTGCCACAGCGGGGTCTGGGGTCTGTGCTGGTGGCTGAGTGAGCAAGGAGCGTTGGACGTCTCTCGGGCGTGGGGAGGGGCCCATAACTCTCTGCCCTCCCATCTCTGCCAGGCTCCTTGCCTCTTCCACTCCCAACCCTGCCAAGGTGACTGCCCCCCTTCTTCTCACCTGCCTGAGACCTAGAACTCCCAGAGGCACTCGTAGGTCACCTCCTCGCTGTCGGCCACGAGGCAGCCCTCCCTGTCCGCACGCAGGAAGTACCCGTTGGGGCCCAGCACGGCCAGGAGGTTGTTCCCTCGGATCTCGACGCAGAAATTCAAGGCAAACTTCCCCCAGGGGCTGAAGGTCCCTTCCGAAGTTAGGCACCAAAAGCTCTTGCCACGGCCTGGGAAGCGAAATGACGGCGGGAAAGTGGTGGGCATCCAACAACAACAGACGTTGGGAGATTCAAGACAGGTGAAAGAAATGGCTTTTTCGTGCAGTGCAGACTGTGGAACTCCCTGCCACGGGAGGCAACAATGGCCCCCAACTGGGATGGCTCAAGAACAGAATTAGAGGAACTCACAGGGGAGAGGGTTATCAATGGCTAGTAAAGGTAAAGGTAAAGGACCCCTGGACGGTTAAATCCAGTCAAAGGCGACGATGGGGTTGTGGTGCTCATCTCACTTTCAGGCTGAGGGAGCCGGCGTTTGTCCACAGACAGCTTTCTGGGCCATGTGGCCAGCAGGACTAAACTGCTTCTGGCACAACGGAACACCATGACAGAAACCAGAGCACACGGAAATGCCGTTTACCTTCCCGTCACAGTGGTACCTATTCATTTACTTGCACTGGTGTGCTTTCAAACTGCTAGGCTGGCAGGAGCTGAGACAGAGCAACGGGAGCTCACCCTGTCGCGGGGATTCAAACCGCCAACCTTCTTATCGGCAAGCTCAAGAGTCTCAGTGGTTTAGACCACAGCGTCACCCGGATCGCTCAGTGGCTAGTAGCCAGGATGGCTCTGCTCTGCCACTACGGTCGGAGGCAGCAATGCTTCGTAATACCAGTTTCTGGAAACAGCAGGAGGGGAGAGCTGCCCTTGTGCTCAAATCCTGTTTGTGGGTCTCCCTTTGGAGCAATAGGATGCTGGAGCAGATGGGCCCTGGGCCTGACCCCCTGGCATGTCCCCCCTCCCCCCCTTCACCTACTCTGGAAGTGGTAGATGCCCTCCTTGCAGGGCAGCAGCTCGATGCAGTCAGGCTCCAGGAGGTTGCACTGCAAGGCCTCATGGCAGGAGGAGCTCCCCACATAGCCGTAGCAGCCGCGCAGCAGCAGGAAGGAGCGGTTAGCCAGGCGCAGGCCAAACTCCTCGTGGGGCCCTGCAATGCAAGTGGGGCAGGAGGTCAGCTGGGAGCTGGCAAGGAGATTGAGATCCCTGAGGCAGGCTTCTGCAGCCAGCCAGGGCGAGGATGGGGGCTGCTCTCGTTCCTTTGAGGTCTGGGGGTGGAGGAGGACCCCTTTTCCAAAAGAGCCAGAAGGGGAGGGATGCGTGGGATATTTGAAGTGCAGTCCAAACCAACAATTCAAGTTTTGCAAGATAGGAGTTGACGCTCACAGAGCTTTCCTGTTTGTTTGCTAGAAAGAAACTCTGCAAGAGACGCTCCCTACACTGTGCCCTGGCAGGCAGAGGAGGGCATAGCAATATATTCTCTTACCTGCCTGGGCACACCCTTTCCCCATCTCTTTATGATCTGCCAGCAAAAGGGTAACATTTGCTAAGTCGGAGCTCCAACGCTCAGGCACCATTTTAAGCTAGACTTCGGTATGTCTTTACCACTGAATCACCATTTCAAGCCTGCCTGTCTCTATTAATCTTCTGTTACTCTGCTGTATCTGTTACTCTCCAACAAGTATTCTGAGTACAGTAAGTGCTATTTTCAAGAGTGTTAGTGTGATGATTGTTTTAAGGGGGGATTTTGCATCCCCCAAATCCATCTTTTCTATTATCTTCTTCATAAAGGCCCATGAAATATTATCAAAGGCCTTTTCAGCAACTATAAATATTAAAGCAGCTTATTTATCATTTCTGACCTCCAGATATTCTAGCACATCAATTATATTTCTTATATTATCCTTCATCTGGTATCCTGGTAGGAAAACAGCCTGATCATGATGAATTATTTCTACCAAAACTCCTTTCATTTGGTTGGCCAGTATATTGGCAAATAGCTTATAATCATTGTTTAAACACTTCCCTTTTAAGCTGCAAAGGGATGACAAAAATGTGAGGAAGGATAATTTCTAATAAATATATCCTCTCCTAGCATCTGTTCACATTTCTACAGGGTTTGTGTCCCCAGGCCAGACTCCTCACCCTCCAGCAGGGGCAGGTGAGACATCACATAAGGTCAGGGGGTTTCCTTGGGATCCCAGGAGAGATGCTTCCTTCCTGTCCCACCTCCCCCAGCCAGAGACCCTCCTTGTTCCAGGGAGTGGCTCATCCTCTCTTCCCCCTCCCCCTCCTCCTCACCAGGATGCATGGCTCTGGCAACCACCAGCCCGACAGGGAGGGTGCCCAGGTAGCGGCCGTTGAGCGCCCTCAGGAAGATTTTCCCATAATGCCACAAGATGCTGAACTGGGTCTCGGGTTCTTTGCTGCAGCCGTCAGCCATCACACTCTGGAACTCCCTCTGGGGAGAGAAGACCCAGGTCAGCAGTGGGGGGGGGATAAAACCAGCTACTCTGCCCCATGGGAATGAAAGCCCCCCCCCGATATAGCAGGTGGTAATGCTCTTTGGGACAAGACCAACATGGCCCCTCCACTGTGGGACTGGGCACCCCACCTCCTGGCCCTCACAGGGACCCTTTTTTGGAGGGAGGAGCCCCTAACTTACCTGCGCCAGGTACTTGTGGTTGATGTCTTTCAGCTGCACGGTTTGGGCATCGGGACTGACATGAAAGAGGAACGTGGACATGGGGGTCGGCTTTTTGGAGCCTGCGTAGACCTCAGAGTCTGAGGGGAGAGAGGAGAAGCTCAGCAGGGGCAGCACGGGGAGCTGCTGCCTGCCTTGCACTGAGTCGGCTTCATCTAGCTCAGAACACTGACTGGCAGCAGCGTCTCTCCAAGATTTTGCGGGATGTAATCCATTGGAGCAGTCAAGTACAACATTCCTTGTTTGCCTAGAGTGGACATGCAGGGGGATGTTGATCCAGCCAGTTGAACTTCCTGTTCCACCTGGTCTGGAGCATCCTCCCCCTGCGTGTGGCCAGGTAGATGGGCGTGACCCTGGCAGACCCCACAGTAGGCCCAGTCACGCAGCCATCTCCCTCCTTCCATTTTCTTCTCTTGGACTGCACTGCTGGCTCTCAGCCAGCAGCATATGGGATGAAGAGTTTCCCCTATGGGATGAGCTCAAACCCTCTTCTGTAACTCTAAGCGAAAGCCTGCCTTCAGGGATCCAACTGTGAGCTGAATGTGAATAAACTTCTTGCTACTATACTTTTAAAAGAAGCTTATTGTGTCTTTATTCTTTTTAGGAGGGATGAAAGGGGCCTTACCAGGAACATACTCCAATCTGAAGAAAGCCAGATTGGATTGTATAAAGAGATTCAAATTAATCTACCAACTAGCTTCCTGCTATATATTGGGGAATGTTGCTCTGCTGCTTGTGGGATGTGATACATACATGGCAGTCAAATACAACATTCCTTGTTTTCCTAGAGTGGACATGCAAGGGGATGTTTGCTCCAGCCAGTTGGAAATTCCTGTTTCCTCCTGGGCTGGGACAAACTTCCTTTAGCATGTGGCTAGAGGTGGGCGTGACCTTACCTGTGCAGGTAACAAAAGCACAGGGCACGCAGCACCCCCCTCTCTTTCTCCATCTTCCTTTTGTTGTGTGAGCTGCAGTGACTGCCAGTGTGCAGTCACTGGGATTAACCCCCCCATATGGGGTAGATCCACATGTACATATTTGTAACTAAGTCTGCCTTCAGTGAATTTGAAGTGAATGTGTGAGTAAACTTGTTTTATATACTTTAAACAATATTGTGTCGTGTCTATTCTTTTAAAGAGGGATATAAGGGAACTTACCAGGAATCTTACATTGAGAAGCTTAACCACTGTGTGTTTAAAAGGGGAATGCAAAACTCTGCTAAGTTACAGAACTTGCTAGCGCAAGTTAGGAAGGATATTAATAAACAATATATCCTCTCCTGCCTCCCTGAACGTTCCCACACTGCTGACTCACAAGCATGAGTGAGGAAGGATACTATTAAATCAATATATCCATATACCCACCCCTAAAACAACATTCCCAGAGATTTCAGGCAAGGCTCATTCCCAGCCAGACCCAGAGATGCTGCTGGAGATGGAACCGGGGACCTTCTCCATGCAGGGCAAGTGCTCTACCCACTAGGCTACAACCCTTTTTTTCTGCCAGGGGAGCGGGAGCCATTTCCAAAGAGGGGGTGACAAATGGCAGAAACACCTGGATCATGTTCACCCCATGAATTGAAGCTCACCAATTCCTTTTAATTAGAACTGCCTCTTGCCAAAAAGAGTTCCGTGCTGTTGGCGTTTGTTTCCCAAAACCGTTCTCTCCCACCGAAGGCATCTCTTTGAGCAGAAAACCACTGCCCTTCTTCCTAACAATTTCATAAATAACAGGATTTAAATATGACCGTGGTAGGAGAAATCAAGAGCTACAATCATTAAGTCAGGTGGTAAATAGCTGGAATTGTCTTTAGGATTGAACATGTTCTGAAGCAACAAGTGGGAGGTGGGGGATCTGGGACTCCCAGATGAAAATGGCCAAGTGGCCACTGGGACCACATAACACCGGTCCTGAAAGACCTACATTGACTCCCAGGACATTTCCAAGCACAATTCAAAGTGTTGGTGTTGACCTTTAAAGCCCTAAACAACCTCAGCCCTGAAACCTGAAGGAGCGTCTCCAACCCCATCGTTCTGCCTGGACACTGAGGTCCAGCTCCAAGGGCGGTTCCCTCCCTGCGAGAAGCCAAGTTATAGGGAACCAGGCAGAGGGCCTTCTCGGTGGTGGCGCCTGCCCTGTGGTACGCCCTTCCACCAGAGGTCAAGGAGATAAAGAATTATCTGATGTTTAGAAGACATCTGAAGCCAGCCCTGTTTAGGGAAGTTTTTTAATGTTTGATGTTTTATTGCGTTTTTAATATTTTGTTGGAAGCCTCCCAGAGTGGCTGGGGAAACCCAGTAAGATGAGCGGGGTATGTATTTATAAATAAATAAACATCCCCCAGCCCCCTCTGTAGGCAGAGGGTCCACGCAGCTTCTTAGCGAAGGGCCAGAGCCCAGAGGGGGAGCACCCCCTTGCATGCAGAAGCTCCCAGGCTCAATCCCTACGGGCAGCATCTCCCGGAAGGCCAGGGACGGACCCTGACTGAAACCCTGGAGAGCCACGGCTGCCAGCCAGGGTTGACAATAGTGAGCTAGATGGAACCAGAGAACTGTGGAAGGGACCTCCAGGGGTCATCAAGCCCCACCCCCCGAATCTGAACTGAATCACCCCGGACATGAGTCAAAGGGGCCCTGGGCCCCTGGCCTGGCCCCTGCTGCTCCCCCCGGGGTTTACTTGCCACAGAGGATGCCCAGGTATTTCTTGGCCCTGGTTCTCAGGCTGACCCACTGCGGGCACCTCTTGATGACAAACCACTCCTCGTTGTCTTCGGGGCAGTCTCCGAGGCACAGGAGCCCCCGGCTGCCCTGCGGGTACAGGATGCGCCCCTCCCTGTCGGTCAGGAAGGCCAGGCAGCCGGGCCTCAGGTTCAGGTGGAAGGCCGTCTCGTCCGAGGGCTTCTTGGCCAGCTTCTCCAGCCGGGAGACGAACTTGTGGTTGGAGGTCTCCAGGTGGCAGACGCCACACCGGAGCCTCAGAACGAAGCCACACTCCTCGCAGTAAGGCACCGGCGTGTCCACCCAGACGCGGTTCAGCTCGGGGTCGGCCCGCGCGTACAGCCGGCTGCTGGGGTTGAAGAGGACCACGTGGGCATGCATGGCCAGGTGAGGCATCCACATGTTGCGCCCTGTCAGGTCTTTGCAGGTGCAGAAGACGTCCTCCCCGTCCGACTCCAGGAACTTCTTGCTCTCCAGATGCTGGAGGCTCCAGGCCCCGCTGGAGTGCACCTCCAGCAGAAACTGGCTCTGCCGCCCTGAGGTCGGGTGACCACACCGGACGGTGCCATCTGCGTCCACCAGGAGGCACCGCCCTTGCTGGCCCTTCAGGACGGCCACCGTCAACTTCCCTGGCCTCGTGGTCACCTGCAGCTCCCAGGTCTACAGGGGGCGAGAGGGGCAAGTCAACAGGGATCCCAAAGGAATGTCCCTGAGTATTTCTCTGGACTGATTAGATGGATCATATTTCTGCACCATTTGCACGAATCACAAAGTGGCTTACTGTACAAGCAATAAATCACACATATGACACAAATCATGCAGAATAATTAACAAATCATCGGCAAAACAATCGATGAAATGCTACTAACAAAGCAACTAAAAAAATAAGCTAAACAGCACAGATACAACAAAAGTCAGAAGTGCTACAGCACTCATCATCTATAGAACAATATTACAACATTAACAAAATTTAGAAAACATCTGAAGGCAGCCCTGTTTAGGGAAGCTTTTAATGTTTGATGTTCTGCTGTGTTTTTAATTCTGTTGGGAGCTGCCCAGAGTGGCTGGGGAAACCGAGCCAGATGGGTAGGGTATAAATAATAAATTATTATTAAATAATTACTATAAAATAGCAACTAAAAAGGAAACTAAGCACTGCTTTTTGATGGTATTAATATAGATAAGAAAGATAGTCAGAAGAAGCGGTCATGCATGATAGCCAGCATAGATAGCCATTAGCAGGGGTGTCCAAACTATTTTCAATGAGGGCCAGATTTGATGAAGTGAACATGTGTGAGGGCCGACCAAAGTGGTTGACCTTTTTTTTAGGATTGAAGTTGTTGAGCTTTCTTGGGGGGTGAAGTACTGGAGCTTGTTTTTGGGATTGGAGTTGTTGAGGGTTTTTTTTAGGATTTTACTCCCTGGAAATAAACTGCCACAGGGACCAGACTAAACCGACTGGCGGGCTGGATTGGGCCCCCAAAAAGAACTTTGGACATGCCTGGCCATTGCAATTCAGTGGAAATTAGCACCAAATCTGACACTGGCTGATAGCACTCATTCTGGAACAGAACTCTAATAAGAGAAAATTAGGCATCATTTGAGGTTTCCGGGAGAATACCTGTTTCTTCCCCAGTGTGTTTCCCAAGACGCTGACGCCGTCGCCGTAGCATTCCCCAGTCAGATACCCGCCTGTCCAGTTTACCAGCCCAATCTGCATGGCTGCGCAGGAGGGGCGGAGCTACCGAGGGCATCAGCAACAGGCAGGCCCCTGCGTTGGACCTTGCGCTGCCCACCGACTGGCCGGCTGTGCCATGGGAGAGGCTTCTGAGGGCGCCGGGGGGGGGGGAGAGGAAGTTCTTCTTCCTGCGGGAGACGCTGGCCCAGGATTCCAAGGGAAGAAGCTCCATGGCAAGTCTGACCTTTATGACCTCAGAAAGGATCAAGGGGTCTTGGTGGACCACAGGCTGAACACGAGCCTACAGTGTGATGCAGCGGCTAAAAAGGCTAATGCTATTCTAGGCTGTATCCACAGAAGTCGAGTGTCCAGGTCAAGGGAAGTCATAGTCCCACTCTCTTCTGCCTTGGTCAGACCACAGCTGGAATACTGTGTCCAGTTCTGGGTGCAACAATTTAAGAAGGATGTTGACAATGCCATGGGGGGGGTCTTGTCATCTGGGCAGCCAATCAGGATGCCTGACAATACCTGACAATTGCTCTTCTTGTCCTGACTGAAACATCCTTTTGAAAAGCTTCACACTTTGGCTCCAGAATCCATTGTCACCTGCCTGTTTCATTCACACACAGATACCTGCTCTCTTTTGACCAGTCTGCTGGGGTAGTTATCAATAGTTTGGTGCTCTCCGGAAAAATTTCCGGCTATGTGCCAAGACTTGAGGAATGAGATGATCCCCCTCTTTTATTGTCCATTCCGGGCCGCCCAGCCACTGCGCCAGTGTCCTTTCTCTTGGCAGATCAAGAGGAGCAGGGGACAGCAAAGGCGGCAAGGTTTTTTAGCTGGGGCAATCAGAATAAGGTCCACTATTTGACTACTGATTCAAAACCCTAAAAGGTATTTTATATAATTGACTTTTTATTTCCTTCCTTCCTTCCTTCCCGGAGGAGTGATGGACATCTTCCGAGCTGGGCTGAGCGCTTCGGCAGGACGCCTCTGCCCAAGGAGCGCCTGCAGGGGGCGCTGTCTGGCCAGGAATTGGCCCCTTGGAACTCGCGGAGCCACAAGGCGGCGCTGCTCCGTCTTCGGAGGCGAACACGTGTCTCGAGACGCGCATCCCGGGAGCATCCATGTGCAGGGGCCCCGCAGGGGGGGGGCTTTGCTAGCAGCCCAGAGTAGCTGGGGTATGAATTATTAATAATTTTATTAATATTACAATTACAATTATTATTACAGGCAGGTTGCCGTGTTGGTCTGAGTCGAAACAAAATAAAAAAATTTCCTTCAGTAGCACCTTAAAGACCAACTAAGTTTTTATTTTGGTATGAGCTTTCGTGTGCATGCACACTTCGTCAGATAACTGAAACAGATTATTATTATTATTAGTATTATTATTATCCTTTAAGAAGAGAAATTTAAGAAACAACGAAACTATAACGTGCTAAGTGCCCCCCGCCCCCAAATGCATGGGGGAGGAGTGCCGATGGCCCCCGGGTCCCCACCCCACCCCCTCTCCTCCCGGGCTCCTGCGAGGCAATCCAAACCAACCCTCCCCGGCTCTCAAGACGCAGACGCAGCCTGGGGAGCGGAGGCGACACAGGGACCCCGGAAGCTGCTAGTGCCAGCGTGAGTCTACCCGACGTGAACAAGTCTATGGCGGCGCTCTCGCTGCGCAGGCGCGGCGCGTCCTCCCGGGCATGCGCGGACGGGCGGCGTCGGGAGAAGCGGAGCGGCCCGCGCAGGCGCAGTGCCGGCTGCTGCCTGCTGCTGGGCGAGGGGCTTTTGGCCGGGGCCGCGCGGCGGCCGGAGAGGTGAGCCCCGCCCCCTCCGAAGCCCCGCCCCCTTGGCCCTCCGGGGCGACGCCCCCTCGGACCCCCCGCGAGACCCCCGGCCGGCAGCGGCGCCTCCTCCTCCTGCTGCTGCCAGCCCGTGCCAGGCCGCCCCCTCCGCGTCCCGGGTCCTCCGAGAGGGGCCTCTCCTGCCCCCCGCCCCCCGCCCCATCTGGGGCACCCAACCGGGTCCTTTTCCAAGCGCCCCCCCCCGGCTCGACCCCCCCCCCATCCCCATTGGCACCTGACCCTGTAACGTGGGGGGCGGGGGGCGAGGGGCAATAGGAGCAGGGCCGGATTGAGGTTGGATGAGGCCCTCAGCTCCTGAAGGTAATGGGGCCCTTTGGAAGTCCAGTTGTCCTTTGTCAACAACAAATGGTCACTGTTTTTTGTGTTGAATATATGCTATGTGGTAATTTATGGATCTAATATGTATCTAAAGCCATTTGCATATAACAAAATATGTATTTTACCAAATGCAATTAGGATGAAGGATATTAATAGTGAAATAATTATCAAGCTCTAACTTTAAATGACTTTTTATTCATAAGAAACTGAATAATGCAAATCCATTGGCATTGAGCAATAACAAAAGTTCCTTTAGTAACACAGTTTACAAAGTCTCATAATCTAGTCTCTAGAACTTGCTATAACGTGGAATAATAAGAGCTGTAATTATAGGTGAAACTCGGAAAATTAGAATATCGTCGAAAAGTGCATTTATTTCAGTAATGCAACGTATTATTTTTTCTTTTTCTTTTAATTTTGACAAATGCTTTCTTTTGGAAATTCCACAGTAACAAAACAAACAGTTACAATAATACAAAAATAAACATCGCTATTACATTTCATTAATTACATTGCACTTATAATTGACCTGCCTAACGACAAATAATTACAATTACAACAAATAAAGGCTTGACATATCTTGCTTTGCATGTCATGCATCTATCTCATATATTGGTTTCACCTTTTAAGTACCATTACTGAAATAAATGAACTTTTCAACGATATTCTAATTTTCAGAGTTTCACCTGTATATGATGCAAATAATTATAAAGAGCAGAATGTAGGCACCCTATATGTAGAAATGAGCAAACCAGTGATATTTTAGGGAGCAGGCTAGCAGGCGGGGCCCTTGACTTACATCACAGGAGCCTACACAACACAAAACACTTGCTGGATGTAGGTTTTATTTTTTATGTTTTAATCTTATATTTTGGAAATGTACATCCAGTTTTGTTCCTTTAATTGGGGGGGGCAAGAGAGTGGGGCCCTAAACTATAGCTTGTTTAGCTTATACGTAAATCTGGCACTGCATGGAGGGGGAGTGGCGGCAATAGGAGGCAGGGTAGGGCTTACAGATTCTCTCCCCGTCCAAAGCGTCGGTGCTGCTGCAGAAAGCACCTTATGCCCCCCTCTCCGAGTTGGGGGAGAGCCCTGTAGCAAAAGCCTCTGGTGTTCAGGTCAGACGCCGAGAGACCAGGCAGTTGCATGTGTGTGCAAGGTCCCCCCCAAAAAAGGGAGGGAGGGTTTTCTCTTTTAAGTGCCCTGGTGGCGCTGGAATGGCTTCCCAAACTGTCATTGTTTGGCTGGCATTTGTGCTGCGTTTGGGGTCCTCAGGGTCCCCATGAGGTCCAGCAGCCCTTCCTTGCCTGCTCCTGCCTCGGAACTGTTCCTCCAGAATGTGGGAGAGCACCTGCCTGGCATGCAGGAAGTCCCGGCTTCGACCCCCGGCAGAATATCCAGGAAAACCTGGGACAGAACCTGCCCTGAAATCCTGGAGAGACACGACCATCCATCAGTGTGGGCAGTATTGAGCTAGATGGCCTAATTGTGCTTGTTTATTTTCCCAAAGTTATGCACCACTTGAGTGTAGGAAACACACACACAAACACAAACACACACCAGGGTTTCACCGAAAGAGAAGACAGGAAAATTTGACGACCAAATGTCATGCATGTTTTAACTGAGATTCCTGCATCTCATGGGGTTGGACTGGATGACCCTTGGGGGTCCCTTCCAACTCTACAGCTCTGTGGTAGAAAAAGTTAAAATACTGAACCAGGTTAAAATTCACATCAACTTTCTAAGCACCTTGGGCAGCCTTGTCTGCTTGAGCTCAATAGGCAGGGAGTTCCAAAGTGTACTGAAGGTCTGACTTGGTACAGGAAGGCTCTTTTGCTCTTGTTATGAACCCTGCCTGCTAGCCTCCCGTCGGGGCACCTGGTGGGCCTCTGTGGGGACAGGATCCTGGACGAGGCGGGTGGTCAGCCTGAACCAGCTGCATGGCTCTTCTCACGCCCTGGTGTTCCCTTGCAGCTCTCAGAGCCAGCCCAGCCCCCGGGGCCATGGAGAAGTTTGGCATGAACTTTGGGGGCGGCCCCAGCAAGAAGGACCTGCAGGAGACCATCGAGGTGCAGAAGAAGCAACTGTTGCAGTACCAGGGGCGCCTGAAGGACGTGGTGAGAGCCTACAAGAGCCTTCTCAAGGAGAAGGAGGCGCTGGAGGCCAGCTTGAAGGTCCTGTCGGTCTCCCACGAGGTGGATGCCGGCCTGGGCAGCGAGGTGGCCCAGCCCCCGGG
Source organism: Zootoca vivipara (assembly GCF_965207765.1). Lineage (NCBI taxonomy): Eukaryota > Metazoa > Chordata > Lepidosauria > Squamata > Lacertidae > Zootoca > Zootoca vivipara. The sequence goes on along the minus strand of NC_142592.1, from coordinate 70,750,818 downwards.
GGTGGCCGGCTCCTCCAGCCCGGACCTGAGCGAGGACCAGAGCTCGGTCCACAGCGAGGACAGTCATGGGACGGCTGCCAGCCTGGCCAGCGTGAGGGGGGACCTGGTGGGCACAGAAGACGGGGCGGCGCCAGTGGGGACTGCAGCCTCTCCCTCGAAGCTGGAGGAGACCAGCAGCTCCGAGAGCAGTGGCGTGAGCTCCGGCAGCGGGGAGCTGGTTGCGGGGGGCGCTGGCGAGTCGGACAGGAGGGTCCTGCAGCTGAAGACTCAGCTGGCCACGCTGACCAGCGCCCTGGCCACCGTCACGCAGGAGAAGTCTCGGATGGAGGCCTCCTACCAGGCCGACAAGAAGAAGGCCAAGCAGGAAATGGAGAGCGCCAACCGCAGAGCCGAGGAGGAGAGGAGCCGGCTGGAGGCCGAGGTCAAGGAGGCGCAGGAGCAGCTGGCCGAGGTCAAGGCGCGCCTCATTGCGCAGCAGCACGACCGGGCGCAGGAGCAGGGCGACCATGCCGTCATGCTGCGGGAGCTGCAGCGCCTGCTCCAGAGTGAGCGTGCCCTGCGCCAGGAGGCGGAGCTGGGCCTGGAGGAAGCCCGCGAGGCCCTGGCCGGGAAGGCGGGCATGGCAGACCGGGCGGAGGCGGCTGAGCACCAGGCCCGGCAGCTGGGCTGCGAGGTGGAGGAGCTGAGGCGGGAGCTAAGGGCCCTGCGGGAGGAGAGCTCCCAGCCGGACCCGCAGGTGCAGGAGCTGCAGGCCGAGGCGGCCAGCTTGAGGAGCCACTTCCAGGCGCAGCTGATGCAGGAGATGCGGAAGGTGAGCACAGGGCGGGGAGCGGAAGGGGCTGGATTTGGCTTCCTTGGAGAGCTTGGAGGCCCATCTGCCAGGGATTCTTGCACTGTGATTCTTGCACTACAGAGGTTTGGATTACATGACTTGGGGGTCCCTTCCAGTTCTAGAAGTCTGTGATTCCCTCCTGAGCGGAGCCCCAAAGCAGGCACATTCCTTTACCTACATGGTCCCTTTATTTCTCCAGCTCACCACAGGGTGGGGGTCAGTCTTACTGGCCGGACTGCACCCCCTCCATGGAGGTGTTTGCTGAGGCCTGTGGACGCCATGCCAGCGTGGAGACTTTGGAGGGGAGGAGCAGCCTTCGTCAGCCTGGTGGCCTCTAGATATTTTGGATAGTAGCTCCCGTCCTCTGTGAGGGCAGCAGGTTGGCCCAGGCTGGTGGCGTGACTCCCTGGCAGAGCCAAGCGATGCTCCTTCCCCACTTCCTGGCCAGACTGGAGATTCTCTCAGGCAGGCGGAGAAAGCCTTTGATAGTATTTCTTGGTCATTCTTGATTAAGGTATTTGAGAAAATGGAAATAGGTCATTCTTTCCTGGCTGGAATTGAAGAGATCTATACTGATCAATCCTCAGATATTTTAATAAATAATATTCTTTCGGACAAATGCCAAATAGAAAAAGGAACAAGACGAGGTTGTCCCTTATCTCCATTGTTGTTTGTTATGGCATTAGAAATTGTGCTTCAGAATATAAGGAGAAACAGGGAACTTAAAGAGATTGAGGTGGGACGTAGAGTCCATAAAATCATGGTGTTTGCTGATGGTCCGGTGTTGACATTGGAGCAGCCTTGGGTAGAGTGTTCCGAAAGCATGAGAAGAAATCAAAAGCTTTGGAGAAGTGGCAGGTTTTAAAATAAAACCAGGCTGGGTGGATTCCCACTGGCCTCGTCCAGCAGCCTCTTCTCATGTCCTTCTGTTTCTCCTCCCCCCGCAGACGGCTCAAGCGGAGGATCGGATCCAGTTGGAGGAGCAGCGGGTGGCCGGCTTGGAGGCCCAGATCTCGGAGGTCTCTGAGCTCCTGGGCACCTACGAGAAAGCCAAACAGAAGGACCAGCTGGCCATCCAGAAGCTGAAGGACCGCATCGCCCAGCTGGACCTGGAGAACAAGACCCTGGCCATGGCTGCCTCTGGCCGCTCCCCTCTGGACGTCGTGGCCTTTGAGGGGAGCAGCCTGGACGTCAACGTCCTGAAGGACCGCATGGAGAAGCTGAAGGAGATGCTGCAGGAGGCCACCAAGGACAGCCCGGCGTCCGCCCGGGAGATCGAAGCCTTCTGCAGGCTGGAGCCTCCCAAGGGCGGCACGGAGACGGGGGACGGCGAGAAGGCCACGGCGGCCTACTACCAGCAGGAGCTGAAGCAGCTGAAGGAGGAGTTTGAGAGGTACAAGCAGAGGGCCCAGGTGGTCCTCAAGAACAAGTCGGCCAAGGACGGGAGCTTGGCCAAGGAGCTGGAGGCGGCGCAGGAGCAGCTGGCCGAGCTGAAGGAGAAGCACGTCTCCGTGCGGCTCTCCTGCGAGGAGGGCGCCCGGCAGCGTCAGCAGGAGGCAGAGGCCTGGCGCCAGGAGGCGGCCCGCCTGCAGCAGCAGCACCGGCAGGAGCTGGAGAGGAGCCAGCTGGGCTTCCAGGAGAAGGTCCTGCGCCTGGAGGAGGAGATGCACAAGCAGCGCGACCGGGCGCTGGCCGTCCTGGCCGAGAAGGACCAGGAGCTGGAGCAGTTGAGGGCCCTGGTGCTGCCTTACTACGGGCTCCAGGGGCCCAAGCAGGGCCTGGCCCAAGCGGGAGGGCCCCGGAGCGGGGACCCGAAGGGGGACGAGGGCGGCGACGTCTCCCTGGAGACCCTCACGCAGGCTTTGCACCTGGCCGCGCCCAAGGAGCCGGCCTTCCTGCTGTACACGGAGCAGTTGGCCAGGAAGGAGGTGGAGGCCTCGGCCCTGAAGAAGCAGAAGCGCAGCCTGGAGGCGGCTGTACGGCAGCTGCAGGAGAGGCTCCTGGAGGAGGCCGAGCGGCACCGGGAGGAGGTCTCCGGCCTGCAGGGCCGCCTGCAGAAGAGCGCTCGCGACCAGGGTAGGGAAGGCGCCAACCTGGAGTACCTCAAGAACATTTTCTACCGCTTCCTGACACTGACGGACTTGCTGGGGCGGCAGCAGACGCTGACGGCCATCTTGACTATCTTGCATTTCAGCCCGGAGGAGAAGCAGGCCGTGCTCAGCCACGCGGGGGGTGCAGGCAGCTGGTGGCCCTCGGGGAAGAGGTGAGCCCCCTGGGCTGCAGTGGGGCTGGCTGCTTTGCCCAGAGGGTGCCCCTGTGCCAAGGAGGAGGAGGAGGAGGGAGCGGGGCTGGCAGTTCCTCTTCCCGCACCTGTGGGCTCTTGGCGCCTTTCTGCTGCCAGGATCCGCCCAAGAGCCATTTCTTAAAAGGGACCACGATCTGGGAGATGGGGATTTTTAATCAAATGGGGTTTTTTTGGGGGGGTGTCTTCTTTTGCCAAATGGGGGAATTGTTGAAGGCTGCCTTTGGGGTTTCCTTCTTCCTGCCTCTAAAGCTTCAACTTGGTTTGTGATCTGCAAATAAAAAGGACCAGCAACCAGAGACTGTGCTGTGGGCAAATGCCTCTTGGTGTTTGGGGGCATGATGCGGCACGGTGTGGCACCCAGGGGTGGAGCTGAGGGGGGCAGAGGAAGAGGGCCCCTCTCCAGGGCAAAGGGGCTTCATCTCCTTGGGAGCTGGGTGAACTCAGGGAGAGGAGGCCGGGACTTGCCAGCCACTCCACATCCTTGGGGGGAAGGGGCGTGTGGCATCGACAATGCTGACCAGGCTGGCCCCCATTGCAGGAGGGTGGGGGGGCAGAGCACCCCGCGGATTTGCCTGATGAGGGCTCAGCGCTCCACATCCCCAACTAGAGAGGGCCGGGGTGTGTGTGTGTGTGTCAGGGGCTGGGAAGAGCTCCTCCCTGCCTGAGGTCCTGGGCCAGGGGGGGCAGAGAGTTGGGCAATGTCCCGGGATCTGAATCTCATGCAGAACCCTCCAGGGTTTAGGCAGTGGAAGCTGGCATTCCTGCATTGCAGGGGGTTGGGCTAGATGACCGCACGGGTACCTTTCTAAAGTTCTATGAATCTTTGAGCATCTTGCAGGGGACAAGCTCCAGTGGCCATACTCTGGCTGAACGCCCATCCCTGGGATTGGGAAGGCCTCGTTGCGGGTGCCACCCCATAGCCAGGCCTGCTGCTCTGTGGGTCCAGGGTGGGGGGCTGCGCTCTGCCGCCTGACGCTGGTGGCCTGGCTTTGTCAAGCAGGGAAGAAACGGAAAGGAAACATTGCCAGCTCTTGGATTTGCGAGGGAGGTGAAAGAAAGGGGCTCGAAAACACACACCAGCCACTTGAGGGCAGTTTTGAAATGCGCTTTGTCCCTATTGCACTTTTGCAAAACAGCTGTGATTCCCGCACTGCAGGGGTTGGGCTACATGACTCGGGGGGGGGGGGTCCTTTCTGCCTCTGTGATTCTGCAATCCCCTGTAACCTCCCAGTTGCATGATGCCTCTCCCTGGCTTCAGGCCAAGGTTTTTCTGCAGCGCTCAGGGCACCTGTGGAACTCCCTGCTACTAGATGCCCAGAAGCTCAGCAGCGTTATCTGGCTTCCAGAAAGGCAAGGCCTCCCTCCTGCCCCCTGAGTAGCCGCTGCCTCATGCTCCTCAAACCCGCAGCAAGAGCTGTGACGGGTAGCTGCCCCCATACACACATGAGCATGGCTAAAGGGGCCTCTTTCCATGGGTCAACTGTGGGGTTGGGCTGGAGCCCAAGAGATCCTCATCCTTCACCCCTCTGCAGGCCCCTGGCTGACGTCCTGCAATCCTTTGGGATTCGCCTCCTCTGGGGAATCTGAGGACCCACCCTGACCATTGGCTGGCCTGCCGTGATGTCACGAGGTGTTCCCCTGCGCAGGATCGGACCTGGGGAGGTTGCCGCCGGGTGCCCACAGAGCTGCAGCAGGAAAAGGCAGTTTGGCCTGAGGAGAGGGGGGAGCCCAGGGATTGCTGGCCTGCTCCCCGCTTGGAGACAGCGAGCAGGGGTGTCTGGGCAGGGGGCTAAGCAGGACCCCTCTTCCTTGGCAGGCTGGCGGGCCCACTTCTGGCACGCGAAAAAGTCTTTATTCTGTGGGTGGGCCGGCAATTTGTTGCACGGGGCCTGCTCCCCGGAAGACCTGTCCAGCAGCCCTACACAGCAGGGCAGGGAGGCGGTTGGGGGGCTTGGCAGGACGTGCCAGGTAAGGCTTTCAGTCTCTGGGCAACCTTTGCCCTTCCCAAAACCCTCCACTGCTTCAGGTTTGGTCTGAAGCATTCTGTGCCTTGATTGCTCTCAAGGGGAAACGGAGGCAGGGCTGCTGCTAGCGGGGGGGGGGGGAGAGCTGCCAGCTGTTCTTTCTCCCCACAGGAAGGTGAAGGTGGGTTTTTTTGTGGCCCCAGGGGGGCACTGCAGCTCTGCCCTGGCAGGAAGAGGGGTGGCTGGCGCAGCCTTAACTCTGCTGCTGCTTTTGGGGTGCAGGGAGAGTGCCAGACTCCTCCTCCTCCTCCTCTGTTTGGGCATGAAGTGGCGCATCTCCTGCTTGGCTCCCTCCTCCTCCTGAGCCCAAGGAAAACACCTTGTGCAAACAAAGTCAGCTGAGCGGCTGGCGGGGAGGAGCCCAGAGGGAGGGAGGGCAGGCGATGCTCTGTGGCCCCTCCAGCCGTAGCCCCACCATGGCCGAGCGAGGCAGGAGTGGAACTGCCCTTCCAGACGAAAAGGTACCCCCCCCATTCAACCCCCACCCACCCTGGGCAATTCCCCTGCTCCTCCACCCACCCTTGGTTTGGGAGGAATCCGCCTGACGTGCCTTAGCCTGCCTGGCTCCAGCTGGGAAGGGCAGCCAGCCCCATAGCCTGGGGGCAAGGTGGGTCCTCTAGCAGGTAGGCCCAGAGGTGTCCAGTGGGGATTGGGGGGGGGAGGCATACCTGGTTTAGCCACTCTGGTGTCTCCCTGCTGGGGGAAATGAAATCTGCTAGCCACAGGGACTTCCTGTGTTTCTGCTCTTGGCCTGACCTAAGCAGTTTCCCAGGGCAAGAGCGGGCAAGAGCTTGTGGGGGGGGGACCACCAACACCCCATTTGTGTCTTCCTCTGGCTTGGCATCTCTTGGTACGTGGAAACAGGTAAAGGCGAGAGACCGGCTGCTGTGGGGCTGAGGTGGCCTCAGGGCTTGGCTGCTTCTCTGCAGGGACCTCCTTGGCCCCCATCTTGGTGGGACCCCCACCCCACCCCGGGGCCCTCATCATGGATATCTGGTGACTTACAGGAAACAGCAAACTGGAAAGGGGGGGGGGACTCTCAGCCGTCTACTCTAGACACACCTTGACTGGTGGGCTTGTGTGGGGGCACCTCCTAACCAAGACCTCTTGCCTGGAACCTCTAGGTCTTGGCCTTGGCGTGGGTCTACCTGGTTGCCCTGGCTCTCAGGTGAGTGGCCAAAGACCACCTTTCCCTCCCACCTTCCCTCCAGCAAGTCCTCTTCTTTCTCCGCCCTCCAAGAACAAGGGGAGCAGCCTGACCCTGTTGCCCTCCTCCTGGCGGGATCTCCAGTCCCACACTCTGTGGGTTGCAGGGAATCCAGGCAGCTTTCGGGGGGGGGGCTTTGATGGCAGGGGATGAGCAAGGGCACCCACCCCCAGGCTGTGCCCTTTGCCTGGGTGGGTCCCGGCTACTCGCCTGCAGAGTCTCTGCTTGCCTTGGCACCCACCCTCACCCGCCTTCCATGGAGGCACCCGAGGGTGCCGGGCGCATCTGACAGCTGCAGTTGAGGGCAGAGCATAGGACTCCAAGCAGCTCCTCTCCAAATCCAAATTTGGAGGAAAGGGGGAGCAGACGGCCTTCCTCCCCAGGACGTGACAGGCCAGGTGATGGAGGCGATGGGAAGCCCATGGCAGGGGGAGCTGGGGGGTGTGGGGTGTGGTGGGGGTCCCCCTCTCCTAAGCTGACTGCTGGCCACCTTTGTCTTGCAGCCTCCTGGGCAGCGGTTCCATTGTGGCTGCCTCCCTCCTCCGAAGGCGATGCTGTCAGGAGCAGGTCTGCCAGGGTGGGGTTTCTGACAATCCTTGGGTTTGAAAGCAAGCAGCCCCCCCATGCTCCGCCCCCCCAGGCATCCTTCTACAGGAGCCCCCTGGGAGCACTTGAGAACAGCCTCCAAGAGGGTTGGCTCAGAGCAATCTGGGAGTCCCCCCCAAGCTCTCCATCCAGCTCAACTCGGGGGCGGGGAGGGAGCCTTTGAAGGGTTAGGGTTGCCGTATTTCAAAAAGTGAAAATCCGGACAGAGAAGTTGTCAAGCTTTTCCCCAGATGTCTGGATTGTGCAGAGGCTGAGCTCTGAGAACGGGGTGCATTGTGTTCTGAGAAGAGAAGCGGGGGCTCCCTGGCCTTTGAGTCCCCTTGATTATCCAGAGGGTGGGCTCTGGGTGCCAGGGGGCAAAGGGGTCCTGCCGGTTGCTGGTTTGGGGTGCTGACCCTGACCCCTCGCTCTCCCCCCCAGCTCTGCCCGCTCTTCCTCCTCTCCCTGGCGGATCTCCTGGGTGCCTCGGCCCTCCTCTCCGCAGCTGCCATCCAGCTCCTTCCGCAGCGTCTCTTCGTCTCGGCCTACCAAGCCTGTCCCTACCTGCTGATGCTGGGTCTGGTAAGGCAGCCGCCGTTCTGCCCGGCCTCCATGGCAGAGCTGGCAGGGGCATGTGGGTGGCATGGAATGCAGCCAGCTGCCTTGCACTGAACCAACTCAGAATTACCTGCCCTGACTGGCAGCCATGGCTCCCCAGGATTTAAACCCAGGACCTTCTGCTTGCAAGGCAGGTGCTCTGCCACCCCTTCCTGGGGTCTCATGGCTGCCCCCCTTGCCAAGAGCTTGACCCAAGTGAGTCCTGCCAGTTCCTGCGCAGATGGACAGATGGAGGGGGCAGCCTCCTGGCTCTGGAACCAGCTCAAGCAGCCCTGCCCAGGTCAGGGCACCCCCTGCCTTGTGCCAGGGCTAGTTTGGCCCCCTCTGTCCCCTGCCAGGCACCTCTCGGCGGTCACCTGCCCTTGCTTTGCCTTCCTCTCCCCAGATGTTCTACGCCATTTCTCTGCTGGTGGTCGTCGTCTATGCCTACGAAGTGAAGCGAACTCTGGGGGGCTGGAGGGGGGCCCCTTCCTCTGCCCTGCTGGAGGTAGGAAGAGCTCAGGGTCCCTGCCTGGCCTCTGAGAGCTTAGAAGGGACCCCAAGAGTCACCTAGCCCAGCCCCTTGCAATGCCTCAATCACAGCTAAGGGGGCGGAGGGTCTCCTCACCAACCGTGAGGCTTCTACCCATTGGCAATGAGAGTTCCTGGACTTCAGCTGGGGCCCTCCAGGTTTTTTGAGCCACAGGCACCCTGCCGGCTGGCGCTGATGGGAGTTGTAGTCCAACTTGCCTGGGGGGCACCAGCCTGGGCAAGGCTGTACCCGTGGGGTGCTGACCAGCCTTGGAGAGGGGGGGGGTCTGCAAGGACTTGGGCTGTTCCTTCTAGGGCCTGGCTCCATAGAGGGGGGCTTCTCAGAGCCCAACGTGCTCTGGCTGGGAAAGGCTCTGGCAGAGGCCCCAGCCCAGTTGGGGGAGGCGCAAGCGGCTGGGGGGCACCTGGGGGAGACACAAGCAGGGGAAAGGAGGACGTCACTTGGGCGATTTCCGGTGAGTGTTTGCCTCTCACCTGCCGTCTCCGTTTCCCTCCAAGGAGGAGAGCGGCAGGTTCAACGAGAGACTCCAGACAAATCTGCCCCGTCTCTTGGCCTGGTAGGTGCAACTGTCCTGCCACACTTTCCTCCCTGATGTATGGGGGGGGGCCCTCTTGGCCCTTGGAGGCCACATGAGGGGAAGCCGCCTCTCAGCGCCAGCGGCTCTGAGCCATCTGCTTCCACCACATTCCACCCGGTGTCTTCTCCCTGCCCCCAACGCAATCAAGGCTGCTCCCTTTCCTGGTCTTTGTGGTCCTGCTGGTGATGCGAGGCTCGTCCCTGAGAGATGTGGCACCCTGGACCATCCCCCCGGTGGCGTTACAGGCTGGCAACCGCTCACAAGGGTCCTACGGCCTCTACTGCTCCAGGTAGAACCTCCCCCTCGTCCTCTCCCTTGGGCTGGTGTAGGATTTTGAAACGGAGGGTGGTCTTTTGTGTCCAGCTAGCCAAACCCTCCCACTTTCCTTCCAGCTGCCTGGTCCTCATCCATCACTCGCAAGACACCTGCTACAAGGTACTGCCCCCCCCCAGTGCTTCCTCCATCAGCTGCTTCTGGGGTGGCCCTTTCTTGGACCCCTCCATCCCCATCCTTTAGGGGTACAAGGTGCCTTAGTTCTGGGTGAAGGGCCCCACAGCAACAGCAGGTTTGTGGTGTTGTAAAACCAGCAGCCCCCTCAGCTCCCCTGGAGGACCAGACGGCCGCCCCAAACTCTGCCTCCTTCACCTCCTGCTCAGGTGGTGATATTGCCCAGATATTGGCATGGCGCTAGTCTCAAGGGATCCCAAGGATCATCCAATCTAACCCCAAGATCCCTGAAACTCTGGTTGAACTGGGGGAGGTTTGTTCCCCTTCCATTTCCAGCCTCTTCCCAGTATCCCTCCTACCAGCATCTCTCCTGTCACAGGAGACTGTCCCCCAAAATAGAGGGTGATGTGATTTTGGGAGACCCTCCTGTCTGCCTGGGCAGCTGAGCCCCAATGGGGGTTGGCAAAGTGCCCCCGTGGGCGTCAGAGGTTCTTCCCTGAACACCTGCAGAAGGGCCACAGGGCCTGTTTCCATGGGGAGCTGACCCTTGGACCCCACCGTGCCTGTGTTGGCCCCCTTACTGAGGAGCTTTCCCCCCTGCTCCCAGTACACAGGCAGAAAGGACTCTGGCAAAGAAGGCAAGATCTTCTTCCTCGTCTTCATCTCTCTGGTTGTTGTCTGCTGCACAGTAAGTATGCGTCCGTCCGTCTGTCCGTCCGTCTTAGTGTGGGCATCCACCGTGGCCTGTTAATTTTATTACTTATTATTTTATTATGTATTGAATTTATATACAGCCGTATACCCAGGGGTCTCAGGGCGGTTCACAGAATAAAATCAAGATATAAAATCACAAAATACACGATGAAGATAAAAACAACAACCCAATAGCCCCACAACAACAACAACAACCCAATAGCCCCACAACAACAACAACAACCCAATAGCCCCCCCTATTGTGGTCTGCTGACCTTTTCCCTCTTTGTCCCTTTTGCTAGGAATAGTAAAAACAAAAATGGTTTACTTACATTTCAATGCAGGCAGCAAATACGTCAAAAGTATTTTACTCGGCTAAAAAAGGAGCCTGGTGTGAGGGCCATTCGCTGGCTGACCAAATGACCTGCTCTCCTTGGCCGGGCAAATGGGCATTCCAATGGTCTGAGTCCTGCCCCTTTCCTTGCCCCTAATGGCTGCCTCCCGCTGCCCCTGGCCAGGTCCTCTACTGCAGGGTGAAGTGCTGGTGCCGCCGCAGGCAGAGAGGTGGGCCCCCCCTGAACCTGCCAGCTCCGGAGAGCGATGGCTGTGCCGGAAGAACCCGCAGCGCCTGCTTCTTCCAGCTGGTCTTCCTGGTCTGCTGGATGCCAGGTGAGTGGCCTAGGAGCCTTGCCTCCTCCTCTAGCTCTGCCTCCCCTGCAAGGTAGGTCTGCCCAGAGACTGCTTTGCGGTCCCTTGCCTCCTACGTTGCAATGCTTGGGTCTGAAGACGTGGAAATCCAGACTCAGGGCATCTTGGAGGGAAAAGAGGCAGACCAAAGTCAACTCTCTCCTTGTTGGGCAAGGATGAAGACCGCCCCCCCCCCAAGTTAAGCCTCATCACTTACCTCTAGGTTTATTCTGATGTTTATTGAATGAGTCGAGAAGAATCAAGACCCATTGTCTAACAACGAGTCCCCACCCTTGGGGTGGATCCCCAAATCAGATACAGGTGCTGAGAGCTTTCTTTGGGCTGCCGGGGGTGGGGAGAGGCTCTGATCCCTCAGGCGGCAGCCTGGTGACCTTGGCCAGGAAAAGTGATGGGGGCTCTCCTCCTGCTCTCCTTCCCCCTCAGCTTTCTCCCTGTGCCTGCTCTCCTTCACCAGCCTCCAGCCGACCTCCCTCTTCCCTCTCTACGTGGCTATGGTGAGTGACGGGGTGGGGGGGCTCTTGGAGGGCCTGAAGCAAATGCACTGGTCTTGCACCGGCTCCTGGACTTCAGTGCTGGCGGAGGGAGGGGCTCCCAGTTATGTCACCCCTTTCCTGCAGAGCTGGCAGCCCCTCACCTTTTTCAAACAGCCTCCCTTGTGGCATGTTCCCTCAGCCTCCTACCCCCCTCCCCTCTCCTTGGGAGTCCTCTGGGCAGCCGAAGCTGCCGCCCCTGGTCTCTGAGCTGTCCCATCCTGCCCCAGAGAGAGGTGCCTCCTCACACTACCCCCTAGGGGCCTGGAATGCAGCCCATCGCCAGCCCTAGGGGCGCCCTTCGCCTGCGGAGCTTATAGCCAGGGCTGCTGCAACAAACAACTGTGCAAGACTTTGGCAGGCAGACAAGATGAATTATTATTTTCAAAATTTACCCATCTTAGGCGGAAACAAATGCTTTAATGAATGGAAAAAAGATATTACCAAATTTATATGGGGAGGCAGAAAACCTAGAATAAAATATAAAGTGCTAATTGACCATAAGAGCAGAGGTGGCCTGGACGTACCGGATCTGGAACTTTATCATAATGCAGCTGCCTTATATTGGATGAAGGAATGGGTGGAGCTTAAAAATGATGAAATATTAGATTTAGAAGGCGAAGGACTCGGATTTGGTTGGCACTTTTATCTAACACAAGAAAACCTAAGACCCCAAAATATATTCTTTAACAACATTATCAGGAAATCCATCTATAAAATTTGGAAACAATATCGTAGAATTCTAGAAACAAAAACCCCAAAATGGTTATCGCCACTGGAAGTAGTGGCAGTCAAAAGACGTAATATGGGCACAAATTGGCCAAATTATAAGAACATATTAGAAGAAGTCGGGGCTGAATTAAAATTAAAAAGCTACAATGAACTTAAACATCTCCTAAGCAGCTGGTTGCAGTACTTCCAAATAAATCAAAGACTCCAAATAGATAAAAAAATAGGATTCAATAAGGAAATCTCCCAATTCGAAAAAATTTTAACAATTGGCAGGAACAAATATATAAAAAAATCTATACAGCTTATTATTGGAATGGGAAACAAAAGAGGAATTAACCAAAGCTTCAATGATCCGTTGGGGACAAGATTTGGGGAAGGCAATCACGGTAGACAGCTGGGAGAAATTATGGAACAGGGATATAAATTACACGCCAAGCTACGATTTAAAAGAAAACTTAATTAAAATGCAACATAGATGGCACCTAACACCACAAAAATTATCCAAAATGTATAAAGGAGCTGATGAGAAGTGCTGGCGATGTCAAACAGAAATAGGTAGTTACATCCATATATGGTGGAGGTGTAATGAAATAAAGCCCTACTGGGATATGATTTATAGAGAAATGAAAAAAATTCTTAAGTATTCATTTAAAAAGAACCCAGAATTATTCCTCCTGGGTATACTACATGATGAAATTCGGCCCAAAGATAGAAGCATCGTAATGTATGCTACAACAGCAGCCAGAAATTTGATTGGTTTAAATTGGAAAAGCAATAAGGTACCAACCAAAGATGATTGGCAGAAAAAATTGCTAACATACTACAATTCAGCAACGAAATATGCTGAAATTAAAGGAATTAATGAGGAAATCAGAAATAAAGATTGGGAGAAATACAGAAATTATATAAAGACAATGATGGAAAAACCCTCATTTGCAGAAGCCATTTGATGACTCAGGCACGAAAGACCTTTTAAGAGATAAATAATAATGTTTCAGGTATACAGATGACTGAAAAAAACAAAACACAAAAGGCGCAGAACAAAGATGGCTGGAAGCACAACTTTCACGTGTGGTGGGTGGAGGGTGGGATGGTGGGGGTTAGAAAATTGTAAACTATATACACACACACACACACACACACACACACACACATATATATATATATATCTTTTTTATATATAATTCTTTATTTTTCTTCTTTTAGTTACCTTTTAATCTCATTCTTTTTATTTATGTTTTTCTTTAAGTTTCCTTTGTTGGTCATTAATTTGTTGAAGTTTACTTTTATATTGTTATAATATGTTAAATGTATATGATTTACCATTTTATATGATTTCTCGATTTATAACAGCTTATAATTCAAAAAAAAAAAGAAAGGGTGTTATATTTCGTATTATAACATCACAGTGTGGAGACGGCTCAGGCCTATAATAAATTCAAAATAGTATTAAAAATGGCAAAAAAAAAAAAAGACTTTGGCAGGCAGAGACGTGAGAGGGCATCAGAGGAGGAAGGGGAGGAGGAGAGAGGCCAGTGCTGCCCGCGGCACCCCTGCCCATCATTCAAGGCGCCCGAGGGTGCCACGGCACACTGGTTGAAAACCACTGATCTAGCCAAACCGAGCCATGCGGTGGTCAGCCACAGACATGCAAGCAGCTGTACCCACCTCTTCAATCTGCTGAAGCTGAGCAATCCACCAGAGGAGGCCTTGGACACTTTGAGCGATTGCAGGATTGCAAGTGGGGTCTCAACTCTCTGGATCTTGGGGCCCTGTGGAGTTTTGTCCCTCCCCAGCCTCCCCTTGCTCTGCCAGAGCACAACCCGTCTCCCCCTGAGATGCTGAAGCGGCTGGATTTCGCGTCCCCTGCCCCCCCCCGTTACCATAACGCCCCCTCTTCTCCCTTTCTGCAGGCCCTGACCATCTCCCTGCAAGGCTTCTTGCACAGCCTGGTCTACGGATGGCTCCGGCAGAACTTCCGCCGGGAGGTGACCGGGGAGCAGATGCCCCTCCTGGGCCACCTGGGCCAGAAAGCCTTTTACGAGGACTCCCTGGCCATTTGCAGGGAGGGCTGACGAAAGAGGGGAAGGCGGGGTCTTCCAAGAACAGAGTGCTGCAAAACTCAGCCAGGGAGCAGTTCAGCTCTGCATCCCTCCTGGGGTGGGGGTGCATTACAAGTCCCTCCACCTCTGGTTTTTTTGTAAGGGTATTTTGCTCAGGACTTCTGTCAGTGACCGGATTAGCCCAGCAGCCAGCAGGATCACGTGTATGACGTGTATGAGCCGTGCACTCTACATGCTACAGGGGCTTGCAAGTGTTGTGGGAAAATCAGGAGATTGTTGTCGCGGGACACACACACACCCCTTGCTCTGGGGTCTCACGATCCCCTGGGGGCCACGTGACGGTCAGAGCAAAGCAAGAAAATGCAACCAGGTATATGAAAAGCAAGGCGACTAGGAGGCCCAATCTTTATTTTTGTCACAGCGAGCGTCCTACTTCTGGAACAGCAAAAGAAGAAGCAGCCTCCAACAAAGTTTGCCTTTTGCCCAGAGATCCACTCCCCAAAAGCACTGTCCAAATGTTGCAACGCATCACAGGAAGAGTTTTACAGAAACTTGAGTCCTTGCCTTGTGTCCAAGAGATCTGTGGGTGGCAAGTCTCCCCTCTCCTCTTCTCATCTGCCACCCTTTGGGCAAACATGAGCACATCCCTTTGGCGTCACAAATAACCTTCACCCCAATCCAGTCACTTAGTCTCCTGCTCAAGGGTTTCTTCCTGGGCTGATAAGGATCCTTCCCTCCATTGTCAGCCCATTGTATTATTGCCCATTGAGAGTTTGTGTTCTGTCCCAGGACTCTGGGATTACGGCTGCAGCCATGAAGCGCTCAGACACTGTTGCTCAGAACCGCTTTGAATCACTCTGTGTATGATTCTGTGACCTTTGGCTTGAGTTCTATTCATTAATAAACTATTTTATTTAAATATCTACAGTTTTCCCATTCATAAAACAGGATTTATGAGTGCTAATTAATAAATGCCATAAAGCATTGGGGGGGGGGAGTTGGGGAGGGGCAGTAACTCTGGTTGGGGGGGGGGGAGACACACCGTGTTCCTGGGGCAGTTTGTCTCACTTTGGTCCCCCGTCTGCCCTCGGCTCTCACCTGGGGCTCCTCGTCCGCTGAGATTTCCTTAGGGGATTCCCAAGGCTGAAACAGGCCTGGCCACAGTCTGGAGGGGCCAGCCAGCCAGCCAGCCAGCCAGCCAGGCTCCGCTCTGCTCCCTCGAGAAGAGAGCCCTGATCTGAGCACCTTCCACCCATCAGGTACAACTCACTTGGGAGCATCCTGCTTACCAGCTTCTCCTGGAGCTTCAGGACCAGGTCGACCACCTCAACCTCAGACTTGTCCTTCACCCAGGACCGGATGTTCTGTGGGAAAAGCAGCTGACTCAGCTGGGAAGACACCTCCTTGCTTGCTCTCCCCCCCCCCCCCCCGAGCAGGGCTGGGCAACGCCGGCCCTGATTCTGGTGCCACTTTCTGGCGCACCTGCTAGGAATCTTGCTAAATGCGAAGTTGTCCAAGAATATATCACCAAGGGCAGCCGCTCCACAACAAGGAGTCTAAACAAGCAAACTGAGAAATCTCAAACATTTTCTTTTTCTTTGCAATCACTCATGTATTTGATAGAAGCAATGTCAACTCATGAGTCAACCCCTGGACACTTTTCCGGTACAATCAGCGTTTCTTCCCACAAAGGGTATTAATCATTGAGCTGATGCAATAAAAACAAGATCATAGTAAACATCTATTTCCATATGGAATGGTTGAATTTGTTGGGTCAGCCGGGGGCAAGAACGATCCCCAGGCATAATGCAGGAACGAATCCAGCCCATCTCTCCCGTCAGCGTCCAGCGTGCAGCTCTAGGGAGTTCCGACAGCCCTTTCCCGACGATTTATTATGACCCATGTCTTGGAGACACTGAGTGCATATTCAGAGTCCAGCAGAGATGAAACGCAGACGGATCCAGGCTGAGGTTGTGTACTAAAAACTACTTTATTAAGCGTAAGGCAGAACGAAAGAAAACATGTCTCCTCTCGCTGAGAGAAGTCCGAAGAAAGAAAAACAAACAAATGGAAACAGAATACAGCAAACATCCGCTCCTGTGAGTGAGAGGAATAGAAACCTAACCTCCTCCCCCTTTCTACATATATATATCACTGGGCAGTGTGTTAGTACAGTCCCAGTTTCTGTACATAGATACAGTGTCGTTCCCTGGGAACGATCTTGGACAACAAATCAGCAGGCATCTCAGCTCCTTGCATATAGGACACTGTTACGAGTCCGTTCTGAACACATTCCCTTGCATGTCGTAATTTTATTTTATTTTTTATTTTTTTATTTTTCAAATAATATTTATTGATTTTCAAACATTTCAACATAAAAACAAAAACAAAAAGCAAAAATAAAACATAATCAAAAAAGAAAAAGAAAAAACATATCAATTCATTACATTAACTTGACATTGTGGACTTCCTTGAGTCCCCCCACACTGGGTCCATTTATTCAATCTAAATTAAGCAATTTTACTTTATCATCTTAAATCATTCTAACACATTTTTTCCATTATTTCACAACCAATTCTAATCTACACAAAGAAAGAAAAAACATCAACTATCCTCACCATTAATTCATTAATTAATCCAAATCTAAATTTATTTTCCCATCCATCTCTAATTCTTCCTTTAGCCTCACAATTTATACCCCAAATTTTCCCCCATACATTCAAATACTATTTCTTCTATCATAATAACCTTTAACCACATTTATCTAATTCTATCCCCCTTCCCCTGGACTCCGGATCTCCCAGATGTATCAACCAGCTCCATAAAAAGTTCCAGTTTCGGATCATCTTAATCAATCAGAAAATTACCCATTGTTGCTCCTCACCCTATTCCCACTCTTTCGCCACCTATCCACTGTTAGGATTTATTGATGGAGACAGACACGTTTGGTCTTGCTTCCGAGATGCTTTAGAATAAACGCTTGTATATATGCAAGAACTTCTCTGACTTTTCTCTGATGCTGCTTGCTGCTGCCAAACCACGCTAACGCTGGAGATGAACTCTGAAGATAATGTGTCCAGACTCCAAGGAGCCTGGATCGTGTTACAGCTGGCTACCGCAGGAGAGAAGACACCCAGCAGAGGCTTGCCCTGGGCTTGGTGGCCCAGGTCTTCTGCGGTTTTGCCAACAAAGGGTTATGGGCCCAGTAATGGAATGGCTAATTGCCTAGAAGGTTGCAGAACTGGCTGGTGTTCTGACCCAGGCAGCAGAAAGGCAGCAGCGTGTTCAGAATGCAGCTACAGGATGCTGGATAACGTCGGACAAAGAGGAGAGGAGGTATGTGGAAAAGCGAAAGGCTTTTTACTTGCCGCGGCAAGAGACTTTGATCTGCGCAGCCTGAAGTTTTATGGCGGGCAGTAATACTTTCACAGTGATTAATGACTGTGAGGACAGTGGACAGTGAGAAGAGCTGCAGCATTTTCCCAGTTTCCCAGGGAAAATGGAGTTTTTGCACAGCTCTGAACAGATAATTTTCCTTCAAGGAGAAAATTATCAGAAATGGGCAAAGTGTATACAGAAGAGGCTGCAGGATGCAGGAGTGTGGTACACAATTGCCGCAAAGAGGGGGAGGGCTAATTCCCCAGACCTTACCAGCTGGAGGGAAGATGATTCTTTCACTAGAGGAATGATTATCCTAAGTTTGTGTCCGGGACAATTGATTTACGTCGGTGCATGCAATTCGGCTTGCAAGATGTGGGAAACATTGAAGCTAGCTCTTGGAGGGGGAGGAAGCTGTGATGGCGATTCCCCAAATGATTGCTGGAGTGCTGGGGCACCCGGTTGCAAACCACAGGAAGAGCTGGCTGTGATGTCAGACCTGGTGGGGGTGCAGTCTCCAGTGAATGCAAGAGCTGAGGGCGCCACTTAGGAATTGCAGCAGGAGCTGGCTGTCGCGTCAGACCTGGAACAAGTGGCTGCACAGAATGCTTCAATGGAAATGGCTGAGGGCGCCAGTTGCAGATCTCAGGGGGAGATGGCGTCATCATCCCACACAGCCGTGCAGTCCCGTGGGAACCAAGGTCAGTCTTCAAAGTCTTTCCAGAAGCTGAGATGTAAACACAAGCCTGCAGGTGCAGCTTTGTCGCGAAGGAGGGGCAAGGAGATGCCCACAAAAGTGAAGCTTGTTGACAAGACCCAGCCGAAGGGGGGAGAATTGCAGCCCACAACAGTGTCACAAGGCAAGGAGAAGGGGGGCGGCCAGGAGCAGAAGCCCACACAGCAGCAAAACGGGACTTTGCTGGCACGAAAAGTTCAATGCAAGTTTTTTGTCAGTTCCACAATTCAGAAGCACGTTTGCAGTGACAGACGTTTGTTTACTTGCTTTTCTTCACAGAATGGTTTCGTGAAGTCTAGTGAAGGACTTTTAAATGTGCAGGGAGCTGGAGATGTTCACATAGGAGGACTGAACTTGACACTATGTGATGTTTTGTATGTGCAAGATGCACAAATTAATTTGCTTTCCATTTCACAGATGTCTGAAGAAGGGTATGGAGTTTCTTTCGAAAATGGAAGCTGTCTCATCAAGAAAGGCGATGAGGAATTTCTGAATGCTCCAAGAGTTGATAATCAATATGTGTTTACTTTTGATTATGTTGATGAAAATGTGGTTGATATGCCTGAAGTTGCCTGTGATGCTAACACTAATCAGCTTCTTCTTACAGGTGGTTTTGATCACACCAATGGTCACCTGGGTTTGCAGGAGGTGTCCAAGGAGGAGCATGGAGAGGGTTTAAAGGTTCAACCCTGTGATTCTTTTGCTGATTGCAATGATGTAATTGCTGATGATGGGCATAGCTGCCAAGTTTTCCCTTTTCTCGCGAGGAAGCCTATTCAGCATAAGGGAAAATCCCTTAAAAAAGGGGATAACTTGGCAGCTATGATGATGGGAAGCTGTCTAGCAGACAGACTTCCACACCCTGTGAAGTGATTCATATTGATCTAGCTGATCAAATGACACTTTCAGTGGATGAAGTTGCAAATGACCAAGATGGTCAACTGAATCCCTCGGAGTGTGAGGGGGGGGGGGGTACATCAGGAGTGATGATAGTGCCGATCCCATTGGAGTGAAATGCTCCTGTCCCAGTAAAGGTGAATTCACTTCTCAGGAGCTAGATGCTTTCCTGGATGAGAAGCGAATTCAAAAGGATCTCTCACGTCCCAACAGTTCTTGGGAGGGTGGTTTGTGTGAGGGAGCTGGGAATTCTTGAAAATCAATGCAGCAGGGACTTACACCCTTGTTGCACAGTGCCAATCCAGAGAAGATGCAAAAGGAAGGTATTTCCATGGTTCACCCAGATGGTGATGTCAATCCCAAGGGGGTGGTAAAGGAGGAAATTTCCCTGGTTCACCTAGGTGGTGCTACCAATCCCAAGTGGGAGGAAGGTGGGGGAATTTTCCTGGTTCATGCAAATGATGTGATTCACCCAAGTGAGGATGTAATTCATCCAGGTGATGATGATCAGGGTGGTTCTAATTCAGTGGGAGGTAGTGGTACTGCTGTGGCTGGTGATACAGCAGGCTACGAAGGTGTTGAAACCTCACTCAGACCTGCAGTTGAGTCCGACACTGAATTGGGAGAACCACTGCTCACCATTGGTCATTTTTCTCCAGAGAAAGAGGAAATGAGTGTTTGCAAATCTGAAGGGGCCACAACAGGCAAACAGCCTGAGAGATTTGCTGATGAGTTTGCTAAAACTGCTGATGCTGTTCTTAGTAGCTCAGAAAAGGTTTTTGAACCTGCAAGCTTCAAGGAGGTTCAGGAAATGACCTCAAAAGATGCTCAACCATGGCTAACTGCCATGAAAACAGAGATTGATTCCTTAGATAGGAATCCGACCTGGGAACTGGTCAAAATGGTCCCAGGAATGAAGCTGGTAAACAGCAGGTGGGTCTTTAAGGCCGAAACTGACCAACATGGCAAGGTAGTGAGGCACACAGCCAAACTGGTCGCAACAGGTTTTTCACAGGTTCAAGGTGAAAACAACATTGAGACTATTGCACCCGATGTGAAGTATGAATGCTTAAAGCTTTTGCTCAAGATTGCTTCGGAGGAGAAAATGCATGTATCACATATTGTATTGGATGCTAATGATGCAAATGTTTTGACTGGGATTTTGCAGGAGGATCTGTTTTTACTTCCACCTGCAGGAATGCACGTACCACAAGGGATGGTCTGCAAGTTGAAGAAATCCCTGTTTGGTCTCAAGAAGAGTGCCAGGTGTTGGGATACAACACTAACAGAGATGTTGCTTTCTCTAGGTTTTCACCAAATTATTGCTGATTCATGTGTGTTTGTCAAGGAAGAGGGGGAGCACAAACTGTATTGCTTTTGTTATGATGCTGAAATGCTTATCTTCTGGAAACACAGGGATTTGTACCAGCGTACACTTGCTAAGTTGCAGGAACACTACACCATGGTGGATCTTGGTGAAGTTTCCAACCATCTTTCTCTGGAAGTTGAGAAAGACAAAGAAGGTAGTTTTCTGGTGCACCAGACCCAGGAAATTACAGAGGTGTTGAACAGGATGGATTTGGATGATGGAAATCCTGTAGACACACCTATGGTGCCAGGTTATCAGGGAGATGATAACGCAGAAGCATTTTCTGACACCACTTTGTATAGATGTGTTCTAGGCAAGCTATGCTTCATTGCAAAATGTTCAAGACCTGACATTGCTGCAAGCTGTGATTTGCTTGGCAGGCATGCAAACAATCCTACTGTTAAGGATTGGCAAGATCTGCAGCGCATAGGTTGCTATCTTCGAAGCACTATACACTACAGGCTGAAGTTGACAGGTCAAAAGACTGGAGGTCTTGAGATTTTTGCAGATGCAAGTTTCGGAGGTGATGCCACAGGTGGCACAAGCTCTTCTGGCGTTTGCTACTTGTACAACCACTGTCTGGTTGGCTGGATGTGCAAGGAGCAAACAATAGTGAGTCTGAGTTCCTATGCAGCGGAACTCAACACTCTCTCATTCTCGCTCACAGATTGCGAGTGGTTGATGCAACTGTTTCAGGATGTCAAAGTCAAGGTGACTTGTCCAGTACAGGTGTATCAGGACAACATTTCCTGTTTGGATTTGCTAGCTTCAGAGGGTTGCAAGCAAAGGTCCAGGTTCTTGCAGATGAGGTTACGTCATGCAAGAGAGTGTATTAGGAAGGGACCAGGTCAAGTGTTCTACATGCCAGGTAATGATTTGGGGTTCTTCTGGGGGGCCGCATTGCTCTTGCGGCTCCCCCACCCCACCCTCACAGCGCCAGGAACCTCGGAGCTCGCGGATTCCTCACCGATCAGCACTGGCGGTAGACTGGAAGTCCTTGTGTGTCGTAATTTTAACTGCAAGTGCTTTGTTCTTTGCTTACAACTCTCAGAAGAGCCAGTGTGGTGTAGTGGTTAAGAGCGGTAGACTCCGCTCCTGCACATGCAGCTGCTGGGTGACCTTGGGCTAGTCACACTTCTCTGAAGTCTCTCAGCCCCACCCACCTCACAGGGTGTCTGTTGTGGGGGAGGAGGGGAAAGGAGATTGTTAGCCGCTTTGAGACTCCTTCGGGTAGTGATAAAGCGGGATATCAAATCCAAACTCTTCTTCTTCTTCTCTTCAGAAGTTAGCAAAGCCAAACATGCTTTGTTGTCCTGATAAACCTGTATAGGACACTCTACATGAATTCTCATGTCTTTACACAATTGCAACAACCATTCGCAATCCATAAGTGAATATGACAGAGCATTGAGTTCAGCTTCACAATAACTTAGGCTCACTGTTTGCTTCTTGCACGACCAGTCAAACAGACTCTGGTTGTACATGTAGCAAACTCCAGATGTGCGTTTACCATCTGTGGTGTCACTTCCAAAACCTGCATCTGCAAATATTTCAAGACCTCCAGACTTTTGATCAATGTATCTTAGTCTGTAGTGCATAGTACCTTTCAGGTAACGTGCTATGCGCTTCAGTGCTTTCCAATCCTTAACTGTAGGATTGTAAGGGTGTCTGCTAAGTAGATTAGTGCTGACTGCAATATCGGGTCTTGAACATCTGGCAATGAAGTTTAGTTTGCCTAGAACACTTCTGTACTGTGTAATATCAGAAAGTGCTTCATTGGTATCTTCCACCTGAAAACCTGTTACCATTGGTAACAAAAAAAGCTCAACCTGACTGGCATAAGATACGAGAGCTACAGGTTGCCTTTGTTGGTGGGATAGATTTCAGTGCCTCACTGGTCAGCTACTGCCTGCCTTAAGCCGGGTAGCCCCTGTTCAATAAAGCGTTGACCTGCTACCATCCACCCGCTACTGTGCTTGGACCTCAGAGTACCACTCAACACATGGACTGAAATTCTGCACTAGGCAAGAGCTCTTTGACAGAGGAACAGACTCCCTCAGGAGGTGGTGGACTCTCCTTCCTTGGAGGTTCTTAAGCAGAGGTCGTCTGGTCGTCTGTCAGGGATGCTTTAGCTGAGATTCCTGCATTGCAAGGGGTTGGACTAGATGACTCATGGGGTCCCTTTGAACTCAGCAATTCTATAATTCTATTATTCTCCCTGCTGTGAATTTTTTGATGGGTAGCGAGATTGCCTCTCCTGCTGAAGCTGTTTCCACATTCCAGGCACTGATATGGTTTCTCCCCTGTATGAATGCTTTGATGGGAAGTGAGATGGGAGTTCCGACTGAAGCTCTTTCCGCATTCCAAGCACTGGTAGGGTTTCTGCCCTGAATGAATGCTTTGATGGGAAGCGAGACTTTCCTTCCTACTAAAGCCCTTTCCACACTCTTGGCACTGAAATGGTTTCTCTCCACTGTGAATACTTTGATGTCGACGGATGTTTGCACTTGTAGTAAAGGTCTTCCCACATTCCATACACTGGTAGGGTTTCTCCCCTGTATGAATTCTTTGATGGTACGTGAGACTTTCCTTCCAAGGGAAGCTCTTTCCACATTCCAAGCACTGATAGGGTTTCTCCTCTCTATGAATTCTTTGATGGGAAGTGAGATGGGAGTTCCGACCAAAGCTCTTTCCGCATTCCAAGCACTTGTAAGGTTTCTCTCCTGTATGAATACTTTGATGGGAAGTGAGATTGGAGCTCTTATTAAAGCTCTTTCCACATTCCAAGCACTGATACGGTTTCTCCCCACTGTGAATTATCTGATGTCGACGGACGTTTGTGTGTATATTAAAACACTTCCCACATTCCAAGCACTGATAGGGTTTCTTTCCTGTATGAATGGTTTGATGAGAACTGAGACTTCTCTTCCGAATGAATCTCTTTCCACATTCCAAGCAGTGATAAGGTTTTTCTCCCGTATGAAGTCTCTGATGGGAAGTGAGACTTTCCCTCCGACTGAAGCTCTTTCCACATTCCAAGCACTGATAAGGTTTGTTCCCAATGGGATTTCTTTGATGGGAAGAGGAACGGGAGCTCTGGCTGAAGCTCTCTCCATGCTCCAA
Organism: Zootoca vivipara; assembly: GCF_965207765.1. Lineage (NCBI taxonomy): Eukaryota > Metazoa > Chordata > Lepidosauria > Squamata > Lacertidae > Zootoca > Zootoca vivipara. The sequence continues at coordinate 70,727,462 of NC_142592.1, read as the reverse complement.
ATATTGATACGGCTTCTCCAGTGTGTGAATTATGTCATGGTCTCCCTTCTTAATTTCCCATTCATCACCACCTGAAATGAAGAAAAAGATGGATTAGAGTCTCAGGAAGAAATGGGAGTTCCCAATTATGGAGCAATACTCATTAACACTTGTGATACAGGGACTTAGATGGGAAATCTTATTCCAGGGTTCACAGCCTTTGATTACTAGCATTAACAGAAATACCTATGAGAACCTGAGATTCAAATAGCCTGTCTCTCTCCTGGGATAGGTATTGATTAGCCCAATCATGGAATCTGCTCCACCTCCAATAGCTGTCATCTCTTTAGTCAATCAAAAACAGACAGAAGCAAAGAAGAAAAAAGGAGTTCATGTCCCCAAGTGAGAGACTTCTGGGAAAGGATTTATAATGAATTGAAAAAAGTGCTGAAAAGCACCTTTGTTAAGAAACCAGAGGCCTTTCTACTTGGGATAACAGGGGATGACATCCCCAAGAAATATGTTGTTTTCTTTTTGTATGCCACAACAGCTGCAAGAATCCTATTGGCAAAGAATTGGAAGAATGAAGAATTACCAACTGTGGATGAATGGCAGAAGAAATTGATAGAATTTATGGAACTGTCTGAGTTGACGGGGAGACTTCGGGACCAGAGCGAAGAAGCAGCGGAAGAAGATTGGAAGAAATTTAGAAATTATTTGAAAAATAAGCATGTAATAGATTGATTTAATGGTAGTGAGGGAGACATAAGGATGTTGTAGACTATATAAGGGTTTGAAAATAAGTAGTTTTAGAAGATTGGGATATTAGAATTAAGATGAAAGATATAGACTGAGTGTTTAAAAGATAAGAAATAATAATTATAATATGGTAATATGGATGATAATTTAGAATTTGTACTAGATTTAGAATTTACTAAATATGAAATGTAACGAAGCGCAGCAGGAGGAGGGAGAGGAAGTCACTAGATTAGAAATAAGGTTTATAAATAAGAAGTTTTAGTTTTTGCAATTTTTTCTTTTTGTGTGTTTTTGGGTTTTTTGTATTATGTATTTTTTGTATACGTTTATTGTGTTTTGTATTTTTGCATGTGTGGAAAATCTTTAATAAATATATTTTTAAAAAGAAAAGAAAAAAAGCAGTTCAGACCAGCCTGATAAGTGTCTAAAAGGAAATAACAGGAAACAACAGGAGGAACGATATTAACAGACAAAATAATCAATAGCCCCCCATGGAAGGTGAGTTGTGGAGGTGTTAGCATTGCACCCCAGATGCTGCAAGTGGCCCTGTTGAGTTCCATCAAAATCAGGGAAGCTTATCACAGAGAGATATGTGTGGAATTTCCAAACAGAGATTATCATCCACAAAGGAGCCTTACTGAGAGAGGCCACGATCCCACGATTCTCCTCCATGACTTCCTTATGCAGAGCTCTCTGGTCAAGATCCAGCAACGCCCACTCCTCGTCTGTGAAATGAACAGTGACATCTTCAAAGCACACGGGACCCTAAGAGAGAAAGAGAAAGGCCCTCCTCTCAGTCAGAATGAAGATGATCTACTATACATTGCTCTGTTGCTTTCTGCTGTGTTGTTTTAATGGGATCGTTTTGCTGCACATTTTAATTGTGAGTGTTTCTTTAAACATCTTAATGGAATTCTTTTATTGTGCATTTTAATGCTGGACATAAATGGGAGGACTCCACAATGTGTTCCTGAAATCACTCTGTCTGCGCCAGCATTCCCGCTTACCAGACGGAAGGATTCCTGCTCTCCTTTCCCTGTGTGCTGTTTTGGAAGAACCTGATACCCTGAAGTCAACTTTAAGAGAAACATGGGGGCACAGGAAGGGGGAGGAGATTGGGGAGAAAGCCCCATTCCGTAACTCTTGGGGCTGGTTAGCTGAATCCTGGCCACTTTGTGGGATGTAATCCACCGGGAGCAGTCAAGTACAACATTCCTTGTTTTCCTAGAGTGGACATGCAAGGGGATGTTGGGGATGTTTGGTCCAGTCAGTTGAACTTCCTGTTCCTCCTGGCCTGGAGCATCCTTCCTTTTGCATGTGACTAGTGGGTGAGTGTGACTTTTCCAGACCTGGTAAAAGGCCAAGTCATGCAGCCACTCTCTCTCTTTTTCATCTTCCTTTCATCCTGCAAACTTCCTGGACTGACCTGCTGGCTGCCAGCCAAGCAGTCCCCCAGGTCATCTCCCTTACGAGGTAAACCTGTTTTTATACATTTGCAACTTTCAGCCTTAAGCCTGCCTTCAGGGATCACACTGTGCTCTGCCTGATTGTCAGTAAACTTTCTTTTTATTGCTTATGAATAAGACTGTGGTGTCTTTATTCTTTTAGGAGGGATTCAAGGGGTCTTACCAGGAAAATATTAGAACACATTTCAATCTGGACAAGCCAGATTAAATTGCGTATTGTCTTAAGAAACTCACACGGGTTTGCAACTAATTTTCTGCTGTGTAAAGAGGGAATGCACTCTGCTTGCTAGCGCAAGTTAGGAAGGATATGAATAAACAATATATACTCTCCTGCCACCCTGAACATTCCCACACACTTTTGTATGGTGTGTAAACTGCTCAGACGCCTGTCTTAGCATTCAGTAAATCTAGAAATAAAACTGCAAACGACTGGTGAATCATATTAGCAACATTCAGAAGGCGAGTTAAGGTGAGATGGCTGTTCCTTATTCTCAGCACACAGTAAGTCTTCTAAAATAGTATTTTCAGCCTTTGTTCCTTGGGTCTGGAGGGACCCTGGCTGCCCCTCCCCTCTGCCTCCTTCCCCCCAATGCTCTTTTCCCCTACCCCATCTGGTTCCGCAGCCGTTGCTTCTCCTTCACCACCATGAATAGATGGAAGAGGAGATCTTGCTGACATAATCCTGTCACCTGCAAGAGACAGAGGTAAGTGGGAAGCCAGGAGTAGATGCTTTTCTCAGAGGTGAAACACTACATATCTACAAATGGGCCTTTGAAAAAGTCTTGCCTGCTGAATGGATTATGACATTTGCACCCATTTCATATTTTAGTTAAATTGGGAAAGGAGTACGACAAGGTTGTATATTTGTCTCCCTGCTTATTTAACTTATATGCAGAATTCATCATGCGAAAGGCTGGACTAGATGAATCCCAAGCCGGAATTAAGATTGCCGGAAGAAATATCAACAAGCTCAGATATGCAGATGACACAACCTTGATGGCAGAAAGTGAGGAGGAATTACAGAACCTTTTAATGAGGGTGAAGAGGAGAGCGCAAAATATGGTCTGAAGCTCAACATCAAAAAAACCAAGATCATGGCCACTGGTCCCATCACCTCCTGGCAAATAGAAGGGGAAGAAATGGAGGCAGTGAGAGATTTTACTTTCTTGGGCTCCTTGATCACTGCAGATGGTGACAGCAGTCACGAAATTAAAGGACGCCTGCTTCTTGGGAGAAAAGCAATGACAAACCTAGACAGCATCTTAAAAAGCAGAGACATCACCTCGCCGACAAAGGTCCGTATAGTTAAAGCTATGGTTTTCCCAGTAGTGATGTATGGAAGTGAGAGCTGGACCATAAAGAAGGCTGATCGCCGAAGAATTGATGCTTTTGAATTATGGTGCTGGAGGAGACTCTTGAGAGTCCCATGGACTGCAAGAAGATCAAACCTATCCATTCTGAAGGAAATCAGCCCTGAGTGCTCACTGGAAGGACAGATCGTGAAGCTGAGGCTCCAATACTTTGGCCACCTCATGAGAAGAGAAGACTCCCTGGAAAAGACCCTGATGTTGGGAAAGATTGAGGGCACTAGGAGAAGGGGACGTCAGAGGACGAGATGGTTGGACAGTGTTCTCGAAGCTACGAACATGAGTTTGACCAAACTGCGGGAGGCAGTGGAAGACAGGAGTGCCTGGCGTGCTCTGGTCTATGGGGTCACGAAGAGTCGGACACGACTAAACAACTAAACAATAACAACATATTTTAGTTGTGTTAAAAATATATCTTCCCTCCTTGGGGGCTCTTGGACCATATTCCCCCAAAAGATAAAAATAATCCTTGTGTCAGTTTCGAAATCCACAGAATGTAACCAAACAGAGAAAAATCTTATTCCTCCTTACCCAGCGGCTTCTCTCTGGTGTCCAACAGAGTCCTTTCAGTCCTAAAGGAATCCAGACCCATTTCTGCAAACAGATCCTGTCTCTGAAATAGCAACAAGGATTCAAAACAGAAAATGGGGAGAAAGATTAGCAATGGCAGAGGCGAAAACCTGAGGGTTATTCAATCTCATTCCTTGGGTGCTTTCCAAAAAGGAATGGGCCATTAGTAGAAAATTTAGGGAGACTCTCCCTCATGTTCTGAGCCAGAGGAAAGTCTCTCTCACCTGCTTTCTCTCCTCTGCCTGACTCAGGAGGAAACCTTCGGCCAGGGCCACCGCCTGGGAACTGGTCTCGGCTCCACATTCCCTCACCCAGCTCTCCATCTCCGGTGGAAGGGCAGCCAGGAACTGCTCCAAGATCACCAGGTCCAGCATCTCAGCTTTCGTGTGCCTTTCTGGCTTTAGCCATTGCCGGCAAAGGTTGTAGAGTCGGCTGCAAACTTCTCGAGGTCCTTTGGCCTCCTGGCAGCAGAACTGCCGGAACTGCTGGCTCTGCACATCTGAGCGGAGAGTGTCCCCCTCACCCAGGATCTTCTGCACAGCGTTTTCCCAGAATCCCCCACTGCTCCCAGTTCTGACGGCATGGCCTCTTCCTCCTTCAGGGCCAGCTGAGTCTTCCTCATCTATCTGTGCTCTCAGGAAGACTCCAAGGGAGATGAAGGAACCCATTGATCTTCTGCCAAGTTCTGTCTGTTCGAATTAGACGTGTTAGCAAATTCTACAAAGCAAGCACATTATTCTGATATAAAACTGACTGCTAGGAGGAAAGAGGAGAAGATATACCTGCAAATTTATTGTGCTATTTTTGTGTTATACCTCTGACGTGAGAAGACTGTCAGTATTTATTTAATATTATTTGCTTAATTAAAAAGAATTTGGTGGCTCCCTAGAGGCAAACAGAGTGAGCACAGTCTCTGGTAAGAGAGAGGTGCAGCAGTCTAAAAACTTACAAAGCATTGGATAACATTAACAAATATGGATATTCTAGACCTGGAGGGTCATGATAACAGGTTTAGTTGGCACGCATATTTATGGTATGAGAAGGCAGAAGAACATAAAGGTTTCTTGAATCATCTTGAAATATAAAAATATATAAATTTATTAGAACAGAAAACACCCTGGTGGCTTTCCCCACTAGAAGCGATATCCTTGAAAAAATTAAATACGAGAAACGATTGGGCAACATATAAAGAGCTGTTAACGGAAGTAGAACCACAATTGAAATTGCAAAATTTTGAGGACATAAGAAATTTAGTTACAGGTAGGTAGCCGTGTTGGTCTGACGTAGTCGAAACAAAATAAAAAAATTCCTTCCAGCAGCACCTTCAAGACCAACTAAGTTTTTTATTTTGGTATGAGCTTTCGTGTGCATGCACACGAAAGCTCATACCAAAATAAAAAACTTAGTTGGTCTTTAAGGTGCTGCCGGAAGGAATTTTTTTAATAAGAAATTTATTAACTGATTGGTTACAATATCACCAACTAGATGGTATATTTAAGATGGATAAAAAGAATGGATTTAGTAATGAAATCTCAAGGTTTGAAAAAGAATTGTTAGAGAATAATTTAAAAATTACTTTCTAAAATGTCCAAACTAATTTTAGAATGGTATACAAAAGCTGAAGAAGTTAAATCTGTAATGAAACAATGGGCGAAAGATTTTGGGTACAATGTACAGATTTCATCATGGGAGACGTTATGTAAAGATGATCTGAAATTTACAGCATGTTGTATGTTGAAAGAAAAATATATGATAATGGTGTACCATTGGTATCTAACTCCCAGTAAGATAGCAAAGATGTTTAAGACAGCTACAAATATCTGTTGGAAGTGTAAGGAAAAAGAAGGCCCTTTTTATCATATGTGGTGGACAGGCAAGGTAACAAAAGCATTCTGGGAAATGTTTAAAATAACTTTTATTTTAAAAGCCAGAAGTTTTTATTTTAGGAATTATAGGTGCTAAAATTCCAAGGGAACAGAAACTATTGTTTATGGATGTGACGACAGCGGTGCGGATGCTATTTGCCCAGAGATGGAAAGAAGCCAAAGGCCCTTCCAGAGAAGAATGGCAGAAAAGTTGGTGGACTATGATGAAATGGCAAAAATGACCGGAAAAATAAGAAATCAAGAAGACCCAAATTTTAATAAGGAAAGGGGGGAAATTATAACTTATCTTAAAAAACCATTGTAAACAGTGTGATTGCAATAACACTTGTAATGTAACGAGACCTATGGATATAATAGAGATACAAAAATTCTGAATTATTGCAAAAGATACAGTAGGAAAAGTTTAACAATAAGGCCTACAAAGGGGAGGAGGGAAGCGCAGGGGATTTCATGGGAATCCTGTGTTTCGTTATATAACATGTCGTGGTGTGAGTGTAAATTTCTATATCAAAAATTAAATAAATCTGAAAAAAAATACAAAACATGCAAAGGAATGAAGCACCAGGATATGGGCTATGAGACATTTTTCAACATCATTTTGCTACCAGAGCTTCCCCTTTCTACCCCTCTGGGCTCTGGCATAGAACAGACCACATACTTTGGTAAATGAAGGTGGTTTTTACTTACAAACTTTCCAAGTTCAGATTCATGCATTTCTCCATACAGCAGCAAGAAAACACAGGCAGAAATCTTGGGTTACGAAACGGAATAAACGGTTTCTGAACGCGTGGCCAGACCTTAAAGAGATCAGGTATGTCCTATCTGGTCAAGTTCGCATGGTAAAAGAGGCCAAACAGCAGAAGGCAAGGCAGCAAAGACTTTTCCTGGCTTCATCAGCAAAGGTCTCCCCGCAACTGGGACTCCAAAGCCTTGCAGCCTCCGACGGCGGAGACAGAGCAGAAGAGCCCCGCATCGCCCTCTCCTCCTCCACCAACTGGCCTCGTCCTCTTTCAAAGCCATCTCGGTGAAGTATCTGGGTGTGAATATGACTGCAAAAAATTTAAATTTGTATAAAGATAATTATGATAAGTTATTGAATGAAATTAAGAGAGATTTGGATTATCTGGATGAATCTAAAGTTATCTATGTTGGGCCGAATTTCAGCTGCGAAGATGAATGTATTGCCAAAAATGTTATTTTTATTTCAAGCACTTCCTATTATTGACAAGATGAATTGTTTTAAGGAACGGCAAAAGGTCTTGTCTAAATTTATCTGGCAGGGGGGGAAACCCAGAATTAAGTTTAAGTTATTAACGGACTTGAAGGAGAGAGGGGGATTCTCCCTGCCAGATTTAAAGATATATTTTGAAGCTGCAGCCTTTTGCTGGTTGAAAGATTGGTTTTTGTTGGAAAATACTGATGTGTTAGATCTGGAAGGCTTTGACAATGTATTTGGTTGGCAAGCATATCTTCAGTAACACAAGATTAAGGTCCATAAAGGTTTTTAAAATCAGATAATTAAAAAATCATTATATAATGTTTGGATTAGATATAAGGATTTGTTATAAAGGATAACACCCAGCTGGATTCCACCATTGGAAGCTAAGACTCATAAAAGGTTGAATATGGAAACCAAGGGGCTGAAGTATAAAGATATATTGATGGAAGCAGGAGATCAATTTAAGTTAAGATCTTATGAACAGTTGAAAGATAATGTGGATGATTGGTTTCAATATTATCAGATAAATGAAGTGCTTAAAATGGATAAGAAAAATATAAGTTTTCAATCAGAGAAATCCAAACTGGAAATGGAATTGTTAGAGCCAAAAACTAAAAAAATCTTTCTAAGATGTACAATTTATTACTGGAGTGGCATACGAAAGATGAACAGGTGAAATCTGTAATGACTGATTGGGCTAAAGATGTGGGGCACAATATTATGTTGGAGGATTGGGAGAAGATGTGGGAAAAGGGTATCAAGTTTACAGCATCTAATATTTTGAGAGAGAATATGATGAAAATGATGTATAGATGGTATTTAACACGGGTTAAGTTAGCTAAAATTTATCATACACATGATAATAAATGCTAGAAATGTAAAGATGTGGAAGGAACCTTTTACCATAGGTGGTGGAAATGCCCCAAAGTAAGAGACTTCTGGGGAAAGATTTATAATGAATTGAAAAAGGTGTTGAAAAACACATTTATTAAGAAACCAGAAGCCTTTTTACTTGGTATAGTAGGGGAGGAAATCCCAAAAAAAGATGTTACTTTTTTCTGTACGCCACAACAGCAGCAATAATATCGGTAGCCAAGAATTGGAAGACACACAAATTACCAACAGTGGAAGATTGGCAAATGAAGATGATGGACTTTAAGGAACTAGCCGAACTGACGGGGAGACTACGTGACCAGGGAGAAGAGTCGGTGGAAGAAGATTGGAAGAAATTTAAAATTTATTTTAAAAAATATTGCAATATTTGATAATTTGGAAAATATTTGGAAGTTGTTATACGCTGCAGGTGTAAAACTAGTGGTTAGTATTTAAGAATTTACATAGTAATGAAATTAAGTAAATAATGAGAGAAAATTATAGTTACAGGTAGGTTGGTCTGACGTAGTTGAAACAAAATATTTTTTTTTTCTTCCAGCAGCACCTTAAAGACCAACTAAGTTTTGATTTTGGTATGAGCTTTCGTGTGCATGCACACTTCTTCAGATACACTGAAGCAGAGAAAATTATGTAAGGATAAGAAAAACAATGTGGTTGAAATTATGATTTAAAAATGGCTAAAGTTGATATGTAATGAAGCTCAGATAGGGGGACTTAAAAAGTTAAAGATATGAGATTTAGAAGTGTGAATTTTTTGTATTTTTTGTAATTTTTTCCCATTTTTTTCCTATGTGGTATTTTCCCCATTGTATTGTTGTGTAATGTTTTATTTGTTTGTTGTATGTTATTGTGATAAAATGAATAAAATGTTTAAAAAAAAAACAAAACAAAGCCATCTCGGTTGCAGAGGTTTCAGCGCACGTTGCACGACGGAAGGACTTTCCTTGAGGATACCTCCATCTCCAGCTGCCCCCCTGAGAGAGAGAGAGAGAGAGAGAGAGAGAGAGAGAGAGAGAGAGAGAGAGAGAGAGAGAGAGAGAGAGAGCGAAGACTCACCGGATCCCAGCCGGCGCCACCGGGGCAGCATTTGCAGGGAGAGACAAAAGCAACCCCGTTTTTTGCCCGGAAAGTCTGGGGAGGGGCTTTTGCTCCGGAGGACCTGCCCTCCCCAGTCTTTCTTTCCTGTCCTCTCTAGGAATCCAGCTCGTTTATGTTTAACCCTTGGCAAGCCGAGCGCACCCAGCTCCCTCTTCTCTCTCTCTCTGGAGAGCAGGAGCCCAGGAGGAGCCACGTGCGTCGCGCGCAAAGCGTCCAGACTCCAGAGGTGCTTTATTTTGGGGACCCTCCTGTCTGGGGGCTGAGCTTCCCCCTCCCTGGCCTAGAAACCGGAGCAGGGAAAATGCTCTACAATAAGTGATCCCCCCAGAGGCAGAGGAAGGCAAGCAGAGGCTTGACAGGCATATGTCCAGAATGCTTTAGAGGAGGGAGAAAGGGAGAAGCGGACACGGAGCAATGTATTCAAACTACAAGAAAGAAGATTCCACCTAAACATTAGGAAGAACTTCCTGACAGTACGAGCTGTTCAACAGTGGAATTTGCTGCCAAGGAGTGTGGTGGAATCTCCTTCTTTGGAGGTCTTTAAGCAGAGGCTTGACAGGTATATGTCAGGAATGCTTGCTTTGATGGTGTTTCCTGCTTGGCAGGGGGTTGGACTGGATGGCCCTTGTGGTCTCTTCCAACTCGATGATTCTACCACCTGCTTCCTCACATCTCCAACAGATATATGTCGTGTATTTATACATTTCAGAAAGCTTATGCGCCCTGCCAAAAATGTTGCAGTTTCTGCTTTCTCCTGGTCTCATTGATCTCCCAGAATCTATGATTCTATGAAAAAAAAAGGCTCAACAGCTACGCCCATGGGTGCCAGTGGCCAGGCCAGACCCATTTCTGCCCCATCTTCTTTTTAAAAAATCATCTTTATTTCTTATTAAAAATTCACAAATCAACACAACAGCACAACACAGTATAACACAACATAATCAAATCAGCACAAATTACACCAATTATATACGGAAAGAGAAAAAGAAAGCCAAAAAAAGAACGAAAAAATAAAAAAATACAGATTAAAATTTAACTTCCAAACATTTTAATATCGGTTCCCTTCTCATGTGAAATTTCTACCAGGCTTCTCCCTTATCAGCTGAATATCCTATACCATATCTTATTTTCCTTTATCAACTTGTGCATTTTAATCCAAACAAATCACCCACTTCGAACTTATACCTTCTTTATAAAAACAATCCTCCACATAACTCCACTCTCTTTTAATTTTTTGTTTGGGGACTCTCCTAATTATCACCGTCAACCTTGCTAAATTCATATATTCCACCAGTTGAATATACCATTCCTGTATAGATGGAACTTTATCTCCTTTCCAGTTCTGGGCTACCAACATTCTGGCCGCTCCACACGCATATAAAATGATATTTCTTCTATCGTTCGGCACACTTTCCGGAATTAAACTTAATAATAAAATTTATGGGGTTTTTTTCCCAAACATACATTTTAACATCTTTTTCCATTCATCATATAAAGGTAAAGGGACCCCTGACCATTAGGTCCAGTCGTGACCGACTCTGGGGTTGTGTGCTCATCTCAGTCTTGCATTGAACCTGTTGCGCAGTAATAAAACTTTGCTCCGGATTGTGGCTGGACGCCTTCCTTTACACTCCGCAGCGACCGCAGGCCCTTGCCTGACGAGCTGGGCAGCTGAGCAACCTCGCACCCAGAATTTTGCCCTAACACGAAGTTAAACAACAGATCAATAGAGCCAGACAGATACCTAGAGAGAACCTGCTGCAAGACAGACCCAAAAAAGAAAATAACAGAACACCACTAGTCATCACATACAGCTCCCAAGCTAAAACAGTACAACGCATCATCAGAGATCTACAGCCTCTCCTGGACAATGACCGCTCCCTTTCTCAAGCTCTGGGAGGAAGACCTTTCATTGCCTACAGACAGCCACCCAATCTTAAACAACTCCTCACCCACAATAATACAACCACCAGACTTAACATGGACACTGGTACCAGAGCCTGCAATAAACCCAGATGCCAACTTTGCTGCCACATACACCCAGACAACACCATTACTGGCCCCAACAACATCCAACATACCATCTCAGGACTATTTAATTGCTCATCCTCTAACATTGTGTATGCCATCAAATGCCAACAGTGCCCTTCAGCTCTCTATATTGGACAAACAGGCCAAACCCTACGCCAAAGGATAAATGGACATAAATCTGACATCAGGAACCAGAAGACAGAAAAACCAGTAGGAGAACACTTCAATCTCCCAGGACATTCTATACAAGATCTCAAAGTAGCTGTCTTACTACAAAAGAATTTCAGAAATAGACTGGAAAGAGAAGTTGCTGAATTGCAACTTATCACCAAGCTCAAAACCATGGAGGGACCTGGTTTGAACAGAGATATCGGATTCTTATCTCATTATACATGATAAGCGATCTTCAGCCATCTCAACCCTTGCTTTTTCATGCAAAACCATTTGCAGTCGTTTGCGGTCATCAACAGCTATCAGTCAGTCAATCACCCATTTCCACCACCCTTCTGAGTGATCCCCCCTCCCCATCCCCACCCCTCCCCACCCCTTCTCTACATAAGTGCCTGGAAACTTCCATTTCACTGTATCTGAAGAAGTGTGCATGCACACGAAAGCTCATACCAAAATAAAAACTTAGTTGGTCTTTAAGGTGCTACTGAAGGAATTTTTTTTATTTTACTTCGATCCAGACCAACACGGCTACCTACCTGTAACCACATCTTTATCCCCGAAAGGTACCAGGTGGGGTTACACGATCCCACCAATGAGAACACCAGATCAATTAACTTTTACCAATGGCCTTAGATGTAGCCCATCCATTTTCAGCTGTCTTAACTTTATTCTCTAATTGTATATTGGCAGGTGGTAAAGATATTTCCCGCATTCCTTCTTAATTTCGTAGAGGGCGAGTCGACCTCAGGTGGAAGGGATTATTTAATTTGGCCTTTCATTCCCCTCCCCCTTACATACCACAAGGTAATAGGTATCACCCGGGCTTCTTCCTGCCAAAGGGCAATTAACACATTCCTTTGCAGACAGCTAATTGGGAAGCAGAGAGAGACAGGGCCAGGGCTGTTAAAGACCCAGACTGCCCTGTTGCCTCTCCCAGCATACATTGCTTTAAACCAAGGATTCAGAGTTGTCCTATATTACAATTTCCATTCCATGTTCCATGACAGAGATTTTGGAATTCATTATTTGTACCCCGCCCATCCGGCTGGGTTTCCCCAGCCACTCTGGGCAGCTTCTACAAAGATTAAATTTCATTAAAATGTCACACATTAAAAACTTCCCTAAACAGAGCTGCCTTCAGATGTTTTCTAAATGTCAGGTAGTTGTTTCTCTCTCTGACCTCTGATGGGAGGGCGTTCCACAGGGCAGGCCCAACTACCGAGAAGGCTCTCTGCCTGGTTCCCTGTAAACACTGTGGGGGGGGGGGACTCAACTTTGCAGCTGGATTGCCGGGATCAGCCTGTGTCAATAGTCATTGTCCTGGCCTTAGTTAGACGCTGTGTGGGGAACTTGGGATTTTTTTAGGGGGGGGGCTTCCTCTAACTGCCCCCCTCCCTGGTTTGAACAGTACCAACACCCACAACACAGATGGATCTAATCTCATGGCGTGGGGTGGGGGAGGGAAATATTTTGCAATGTAAACATTTAGGCTTGCCAGACTGAATAGAGGACAGGACTTGTTGTTGTTGTTTAGTCGTTTAGTCGTGTCCGACTCTTCGTGACCCCATGGACCAGAGCACGCCAGGCACTCCTGTCTTGCACTGCCTCCCGCATTTCGGTCAAACTCATGTTCGTAGCTTCGAGAACACTGTCCAACCATCTCGTCCTCTGTCGTCCTCTTCTCTTTCTGCCCTCCATCTTTCCCAACATCAGGGTCTTTTCCAGGGAGTCTTCTCTTCTCAAGAGGTAGCCAAAGTATTGGAGCCTCAGCTTCAGGATCTGTCCTTCCAGTGGGCACTCAGGGCTGATTTCCTTCAGAATGGATAGGTTTGATCTTCTTGCAGTCCATGGGACTCTCAAGAGTCTCCTCCAGCACCATAATTCAAAAGCATCAATTGCATCAATTGCAGACCCTTTGCTTGGAAATTAAACACAGGGTCTGCTGGTTTCTCTCTAAGGTTTCCAGACTCAAAAGAGAGCAGGGCAATTAAAGGCACAGAAGTCCTGGCCTCTATTCAGCCTGGCAACCCTAGAAACATTGTGGGGGGACACACCCCACTTTGCTGCTGGATTGCCGGGATCAGCCCCTCCCCCGCTCTCCTGATCCACAGAAGGAAGAGGGGAGGGGGGAAACCTTCCTGTCCTGCCCCCCCCTTCAAACCTTCCCCTCCCCTCCCAGCCCATCCTTCTCTCATGCCACCCCCACTACCCCAAATCCCCCCACCATACGTTGCCCCTCTTCCTCCTCCTCTTCCTCGCTGTTTCCGGAATGAGGGGGAGAGCCCCCTCCCAACCTGCCTGCTTCTCCCGGAAGTGGAGCTCCTACGCCGGATCGCTACTCTGCACCGTTGCTCTAGGGGCGCGCGCATTTACAAAGGGGAGGAGGGGCGGCAGGGAAACCCCCCCCCCTTGTGGGAAAGAGGATCGCGAGCGAGGGCAAAGAGGTAAGGGGGCTGCGGGGGGGGGGTAGAAAAAAGGACCCAGAGATCCCCGCCAGCTCCCCAAAGCACCTTCCCTGGGCCCCACCGGGAGGGTCTGGATCCCTGCACGGTGCTGCGAAGGGGGGTTTCCTTGCAGAGAGAGGTGGGCCACGAAAGGATGAAGGGGCACGAGGGATAGAGACCCCCCTGTCCCCCCCCCTGCTTGACTTGGGGCGGTCCCTCCGGATGGAGAGATGGGGGCGCAGGGGAGGCTCTGGGAGAGAGGAAGGGGGCAGGGAAGGGCAGCATTGGCGGGAGGGGGGGAGATAGGAAGACCATTCTATAGGGGGACGTCTCCATCGTGGATTCTCCGGTGGGACAGCTTTGGCCTCTCTCTGCCGCCCAGGAATGGGCCACCCCTTCAAGGGGACCAGAGAGGGATCCCTGGAAGGGGGGGGGTCCAGTTTCCCCACCTCTTCCTTCCTGCAAGCTCTGTCTTCTTCCCACCCCATAAGCCCCTCCCCTGTCCAGACTCAGCGGTTCTGCCCAGTCCAACCATTGGCCCCCCTGGAGAGGAGAGGAAATCCCGAGAGGAAGAGGGGAGGAAAGCGGCTCTTTGTTTCCACAATCCCACCCAGGAAGCAGCCATAAATCTTTCCCTCTCTCTCAGGCTCCCATCTTTAAGTGTCTTTCCCACTGCCTGGTTCATTGAGGATGATGATAATGTACACCTGTCATCAGAAACAGGGATGCAGAGTCCGTGGAAAGACTCTCAGGATTGATATGGAAGTTGCACCTCAAAAGCATTTCTGTTCCTCTTATTCTTTGTAGGCAATGTCAGAGTGACTGACAAGCTGAGATACCACCCATCAGCATCGAAAGCAACTGTCCCAGTCGAAGGACCCATTTTCATGATAGACAGTGCCTGTGGCTGGAGGCTCTACACACAGGGTGTGCCTATGCGGGCCAAAGATTGCCAGTATTAGCACAGGTGAGGCGTGTGACCTTCCCAAATTTATAGACTGTATGTGAATGAGAGTCATGGGTGGGATTATATTTTACAGCAACCCATAACATTTCATGAGCTGATATAGCAGTACGAACTCCAAATTAACTAAAAAACAACAACCACAAGATCATCATCAGTATTTATACCCCCGGGGCCTAGTTTGCCTGCCCATGATCTAGAGAAAACACCACCATTGAATCATACAGAGTAAAACTATCAGAACCTTCTTGAACCAATAGGTTAGGAATTATCACTATACATTAGATCTGTACTTTTCTATGCCTGAAAAATGCAACCATGACAATGTGGGAATGTTCAGGGATGCAGGAGAGGATATATTGTTTGATTACCAGTATATCCTTTCCAACTTGTGTTAACAAGTTGTACAATTTAGCTGAGTAACATTTCCCTTTTTAAACTTCCACAGCGGATGCATTTGCTCAGGCTCGCTAAAGCCTCTAAAATAAGTTTCCTTGCTAATTTCCCCTTGGTAATTTCTTTCATAAAAAGATAGACACGACACAGTCTTCTATAAAAATATTAAAAGGATTTACTCACACATTCTGTTCACAAATGGATCCCAGAAGGCAGACAACTTACAAATGTAATATACACCTGGAAACTCTCCCATAAGGAGATAGCGCCTTTGTCCTCTCTTGGTCGGAAGCTGGAAGCCAAGAGAGCATCTTAAGCTAAGCAGAGAGAGAGAGATGGCTGACCAGTCCTGCTCTTCTGTCACCTGGGCAGGTGAGGTCACGCCCACCTCTAGCCACATGCAGAGGAAGTCTGTCCCAGCCTAGGAGAAACAGGAAGTTCTGACTGGCTGGTCCAGACATCCCCTTTTATGTCCACGCTAGGGATGTTGTACTTGACTGCTCTTGTCTTTCACATCCCACAGATGCTTTAAAGGTCAGCACCAGCAGTTTGAATTGTTCTCGGAAATGCACTGTGAGTCAGGGAAGATCCTTTAGGAATAGTGTTATGTGGTCTCAGTGGCTGCTCCCAGTAACTCTCCCAGTAACTAGTCAAGCTGCCCCATTCTGGATTCGTTGGAGTTTCATAGTCACCTTCAAAGGGAGCTCCATGTAGAGCAGGTGGGCAATAGACCAAGCAGGAGATAACCAGAGGATGCACCACTCTGGTGAGACAGTCTGCAGGCTAGTAAGGTCTCAGCTATGTACCAGATAGAGCTGATAGACAGCTGCTCTGGACACAGAAAAGACCTGTGCCTCCATGGACAGCTGTGAGTCCAAAATGACCCCCAGGCTGCACACCTGGTCCTTCAGGGGCATAGTTACCCCATTCAGGACCAGGGAGTCCTGCTCGCCTCCTGTCCCCCCCCCCAAACAGTACTTCTGTCTTGTCAGGGTTCAACCTCAATCTGTTAGCCGCCATCCATCCTCCAACCGCCTCCAGGCACTCACACAGGACCTTCACCGCCGTCACTGGCTCTGATTTAAAAGAGAGATAGAGCTAGGTATCACCCACATACTGATGAACACCCAGCCAACCCCCCTGATGATCTCTCCAAGTTGCTTCATATAGATATTAAAAAGCAGGGGGGAGAGGGGGGAGCCCTGACACACCCCACAAGTGCGGGCGCAGGGGTCTGAACACTCATCCCCCAACACCACTTTCTGGACATGGCCCAGGAGGAAGGAGGGGAACCACTGCATAACAGGGTCCCCAACTCCCCTAGGGGGTCCAGAAGGATACTATGGCCAAAGGTCTGCAAAGCTGCTGAGAGATCCAGCAGAACCAGGAAACAGCTTCCCCCTCAGCCTCTAGCCCATCGGAGATAATCAAGCAGCTCAACCACGGCAGTTTCAGTCCCATGATGAGGTCTGAATCCCCGTTGGAAGCATCATGGTGGCAAGAGCTTTCCTGCTCCTCCAGCCCACAAAAGCTCCAGGCACAATACTTTCATTAGCTTTGAAGGTGCCATTGGATACTTGGTGGTCTTTTCTTCAAAAGACAAATATTTTGAATACTTTTACATTGACGTACTGTATGATGTAAATAGCGCTTCTGTTTTCCTTGTTCCACATCGGAGAGACTTTGATCCACAGATCTGAGCTCATCTCTCTGCCTGAAACTGCTGTGTTAGCAGCAATGGAAACCTGGGCAGAGTGTTTGGGGCTCCTGGGCTGCCTAGAGAACAAGACCCCCTTCTCAGCCTGGATGATATGGTGCCAAGGAAAGCAGAGCAGTAGGTTTGACACCAGATTAGCTGCAGGAGTTGAATGAAGAAGGTGTGTAGGGCACATCCAACCGTCTTAGAGACTCCGCCCTGGGTTTGTGTAGCTTTTCCTCCATAGCCTTTTCTTCTCCTGAAGATAACCCCTGAGGCAGCAGAGGTTTCGGACGAGAGTTTTCCTTCTCAACGTGCCCCATCTGCCCTTCACTTTCTTCTGCAGCAAAGAAAAGAATCTACCTTAACTGTGGGATTCACTGTTGTTCTCATCCTCTCCATCCACCAGGGCCTGCCTTCACCTGCAGCATAATTCCCCAACCCACCCAGGATTTGAGACCCAGCAGCTATCCTCACCTGGTTTAGCCGCCCGGTTGAAGCCATTCCTGGGATTGTGGCTCCTGTTACACACTGACAGCTTCTGGAAGCCACAGGTGAGAGCTGAGTGCAGACCAATGGTGGATAAATTAGTGCATGACATGTCCCCCACCAAAGGTACTACCGCTCCTCTAACACCCCAAGGTAAAGGTAAAGGGACCCCTGACCATTTGGTCCAGTCGTGACCGACTCTGGGGTTGCGCGCTCATCTCGCATTATTGGCCGAGGGAGCCGGCGTATAGCTTCCAGGTCATGTGGCCAGCATGACAAAGCCGCTTCTGGCAAACCAGAGCAGCACATGGAAACGCTGTTTACCTTCCCGCTGTAGCGGTTCCTATTTATCTACTTGCATTTTGAGGTGCTTTCGAACTGCTAGGTTGGCAGGAGCTGGGACCGAGCAACGGGAGCTCACCCCGCCACAGGGATTCGAACCGCTGACCTTCTGATCAGCAAGCCCTAGGCTCAGTGGTTTAACCCACAGCGCCACCTGGGTCCCAAACACCCCAAGACATCCTATAATTACAATATTTAGGACGGATCAGGAATAAATTCATGGCTCCAGAAATAACACAATGAATATTACATATGCAATGTTAAAGTTTCCACTATGTACAGTTATCCATTTGCCTTTAATATCTGGCTTTTTCAGTGCCAGTTTAGGATAGTCCTGCGTCAGAAGAGGGGCATGAGATCAGGCAGCGCATCATTATTATAAAGAACAATGGAGGTGGGTGTTTCTGTCTGGGATTCCCAGGCTCCAACTGCTTCTCCTTCTGCTCCTCCTACTCTCGCCATGCAATGTGAGGCATGTAGACGGAGGTCCATCTCCAAGAACAGGAGCTTCCCTGAGCACCCATTCAGCTGACCCCAAGCCCCAAGCCTTGTCACTAGTTCTCTGACTGACCCAGACCACAGTCGCTGGGAAAGACATAGCCCTGGGTCTTACAGAATGGTCCACATGGGCCTCCTGAGGCCAATGGGACTGTGCAGGTGATTCATGAAGATCTAGAGGTGGAAACGGGGGGGTGGGGGTGGATGGAGGATTATGATGCAGAGGATGGGAAATGTCCAAAGGAATGAGGAACCAGAGAAAGAGACAGAGAGCAGCTGCCTTTCCTGTGAGGAAACAATGGATTTGCAAAGGCTGTATTCCCAGATCATGCTGCTTTATTAATGACTAGTATATTTCAGCCCGTTTAATAACGGGCGCTAGAACATCCTGGGGTTCGGAGAAGCGCTTGTGCAGCGCTTCTCCGAACCCTGGGACCTGTCCTTGCTGTCGGCGGCAGGGGGACAGGAACGGAGGAGGAGAAAGCACTGCGTTCTCCTCCTCCGTTCCTGTCCCGCAGCCGCCGACAGGAAGAAGACATCCCAGGGTTCGGAGAAGCGCTTGCGCAGCGCTTCTCCGAACCCTGGGACCTGTCCTTGCTGTCGGCGGCAGGGGGACAGGAATGGAGGAGAAAGCGCTGCGTTCTCCTCCGTTCCTCTCCCGCAGCCGCCGACAGGAAGAAGACATCCCAGGGTTCGGAGAAGCGCTTACGCAGCGCTTCTCTGAACCCTGGGACCTGTCCTTGCTGTCGGCAGCAGGGGGACAGGAACGGAGGAGAAAGCGCTGCGTTCTCCTCCGTTCCTCTCCCGCAGCCGCCGACAGGAAGAAGACATCCCAGGGTTCGGAGAAGCGCTTGCGCAGCGCTTCTCTGAACCCTGGGACCTGTCCTTGCTGTCGGCAGCAGGGGGACAGGAACGGAGGAGAAAGCGCTGCGTTCTCCTCCGTTCCTCTCCCCCAGCCGCCGACAGGAAGGACGCGCGCACTCTCCCCCCCCTCCTCCAACCGCCGCTCCTCACGGCCAGGGAGGGTTGTGAGGAGGCCTTCGCCGGCCTCCACCCTCGCTTCCCTGACGTGCCCTGCAGTGAGGCAGTGTCCGGCGGGAGTGGCGGTTGGAGGAGGCAGAGGGGGGGGAGAGTGCACGCGCGCAGTCTCTGCTGTCCAATCCCTGTGTCCCTGGGGGACATGCGCAGTGACCCAGGGACACACGGGACAGCTTGGACGCAGGGACAACTTGGACATTATTATATAGGATGACTGAGGATTAGGAAAGGTTGCTGCTGCATTACTATCATTTGATATCATTGCATTTACATTTCCTAAAAATTTCAGGACATGGGTAGGAGGTGGGGGAATGTAGGAGATGTTGAAATAACAGAAGGTGCTAATGGCGGTTGATGTGATCTCTATTTCTCTGTTCTCTTCCTTAAAACCCGAACAGGATTTCCTTTCCTCCCACTCTGAAGAATGTGATGGAGAAGACACCTTTTGTTTCATTAGGAATAGAAATTAAAATGTGTGAAATGTGGAATATGCTTCACTGAATGAGCACACACAGTTCACATCAATGACCTCCAACAGAGGAGAAACCATTCAAAGGTATGGAGAGCGGAAAAAGTTTCAATGATAGTGGAAAACTTAGAACACATCAGCAGACTCACATGGGCAAGGAAGGATTCCAATGCAGGGACTGTGGGAAGAACTTCAGTCAGAGCGGATCCCTCAATATGCACCAACGGATTCACACAGGGGAGAAACCTTTTAAATGCAGGGAGTGTGGAAAGAGCTTCAGTCAGAGTGGACACCTTAGAGGACATCAGCGGACTCACACAGGGGAGAAACCATATAAATGTATGGAATGCGGAAAGAGCTTTCGTGATAATGGATACCTCAGAATACATCAACGGACTCACACAGGGGAGAAACCATTTAAATGCATGGAGTGTGGAAAGAGCTTCAGTCAGAGTGGACACTTAAGTTCACATCACCTGACTCACACGGGTGAAAAACCATATAAATGTATGGAGTGCGGAAAGAGCTTTCGTGATAATGGAAACCTTAGAAAACATCAACGGACTCATTCAGGGGAAAAACCATGTAAGTGTATGGAGTGCGGAAAGAGCTTTAGTTGTAATGGAAGCCTTAGAAAACACCAACGGACTCACACAGGGGAAAAACCATTTAAATGCATGGAATGCGGAAAGAGCTTTAGTGATAATGGATACCTTAAAAAACATCAAGGGACTCACCCAGAGGAGAAACCATTTAAATGTATGGAGTGTGGAAAGAGCTTCAGTTTCAAAGCGAGTCTTACAGCACATCAACAGACTCACACAGGGAAGAAAAAATATAAATGTATGGAGTGTGGAAAGAGCTTCAGTCGGAGTGGAACCCTTAGAAGACATCAACGGACTCACACCGGAGAGAAACCATATAAATGTATGGAATGCGGAAAGAGCTTCAGTTTCAATTCAACCCTTAGAATACATCAATGGACTCACAGAGAGGAGAAACCATATAAATGTATGGAGTGTGGAAAGAGCTTCACTTGCAATGCAAATCTTATCAGTCATCAATATACTCATACAGAGGAGAAACCATTTAAATGTATGGAATGCGGAAAGAGCTTCTGTTTCAATGCAACCCTTAGAAGCCATCAACAGACTCACACAGGGGAGAAACCATTTAAATGTATGGAGTGCGGAAAAAGCTTCAGACAGAGTGGACACTTCAATATACATCAACGGACTCATACAGGGGAGAAACCATTTATATGTATGGAGTGCGGAAGGAGCTTTCGTGACAATGCAAACCTTAGACAACATCAACGGACTCACACAGGGGAGAAACCGTTTAAATGTATGGAGTGTGGGAAAAGCTTCAGTCAGAGTGGACAACTCAATATACATCAACAGACTCACACAGGGGAGAAACCATTTAAATGCATTGAGTGCGGAAAGCGCTTCAGTCAGAATGTGAACCTTAAAATTCACCAACGGATTCACACAGGGGAGAAGCCATTTAAATGTATGGAGTGCGGAAAGAGCTTCCGTTTCAGTGCAACTCTTAGAATCCATCAACAGAGTCACAAAGAGGAGAAACCATTTCAATGTATGGAGTGTGGGAAAAGCTTCAGTCAGAGTGGACAACTCAATATACATCAACAGACTCACACAGGGGAGAAACCATTTAAATGCATTGAGTGCGGAAAGCGCTTCAGTCAGAATGTGAACCTTAAAATTCACCAACGGATTCACACAGGGGAGAAGCCATTTAAATGTATGGAGTGCGGAAAGAGCTTCCGTTTCAGTGCAACTCTTAGAATCCATCAACAGAGTCACAAAGAGGAGAAACCATTTCAATGTATGGAGTGCGGAAAGAGCTTCACTCAGAGTGGACACTTCAATATACACCAACGGACTCACACAGGGGAGAAACCATTTAAATGTATGGAGTGCGGAAAGAGCTTCAGTCATAATACAAGCCTTAGAAAACATCAACGGACGCACACAGGGGAGAAACCATTTAAATGTATTGAGTGCGGAAAGAGCTTTAGTGATAATGGATACCTTAGAAAACATCAATGGACTCATATAGAGGAGAAACCATTTAAATGCACGGAGTGCGGAAAGAACTTCAGTCAGAACGGAGACCTTAAATTACACCAGCAGACTCACTCCGGTGAAAAACCCTATGAATGTATGGAGTGTGGAAAGAGCTTCAGTCAGAGTGGACACCTCAGAAGACATCAACTGACTCACACAGGGGAGAGATCATTTTAATGTATGGAGTGCGGAAAAAGCTTCAGTCAGAGTGAAAATGGTGAGGAAGACATCCGCAGACACAGTGGGGGAGAAACCGTTTAATTGTATGGCTTCAGTCAGACTGGAAGTCCCACATCAACAGACTCATAGACAGGAATAACTTTTAGACTTGAAACCGTACAAACCAACAACAAACTCAAAGAGGATAAGCAATTTAAAAGGAAAGATTGCAGAAAGTTATTTAGTTATAATGGAATGCTTTAAGGAACATCTAGGGAGTCTCACAGGGGAGGACCCATTTAGATGTATGGAGTGCGGAACGTGTTCCTCTCAGAGTCCACTCTTTTCTTTTTCTCAGCAGTCTTAAACAGATGATGTCTATGTGAAGTTGTGGTGTTTATTTGTAACATTGTATAGTGATAAAATTTGGAAGGCAATGTCAAACAATGTGATTATAACTTAAGATTAAAATGACCTTTTCATAGAGAAGGAGCGAGGGTGGATCTGGATTGCTGGTGGTGAGGATTAGGGCTGGGAGATATATTGTCCAATACCAGTTTCTAGGCCACATCGCAATAACCTTTGAAAAACAATTGATATGGCAATACACCGCGAATCACAGTGTGTGTTTCTGGGATGTGCATTTGCCTGGAAGCAGCTGGCAGAAAGCTTTGCTTCGTGAAGCCCCTGAAGATGCCCAGTTGCTGACTTCCCTCCCAGATGACAGGAAGCGAAACACACACCTCCATTGCAGTTTGTCATTCCAGCCTCTCTCCTCCCTTGCTCCCTTCTGCTGGTGTGTGTGCCTGACTTAGATATCTTGTGGGGTGTATTTTTTTAGTGCTGAAACTGGATTTGCGCCCAGGAGCTAGGTTTTGTGCCTCACTGGGGACCCAGGGAGAAATGTATGCTTTGAAAGCTCAATAAACTCTTACTGAAGACGTCCTGCTGCCTCTGTGTGTGTTTTTGACCTCAGCGTGGGAATTGCTCTATTGCAACCCCAGAGCTGCTGCTTATTCTGGGGTTTGAGGAAGATAGTATTTCTCCATAGTCCCAGAAGATTTTATTCAGTCATGCTACTCGGGAGTTTTCCTACCATAGGATAGGACCACAGTGCGTATTACTATCATACTGATTTTACTGCCGTGGCTGATGCTGGTGGCTGGGTTCAGGGGGGGGGCACCAGCTGGGGGGCCCACAAGGGAAGAAGACTCAGAGCCCGGGGACTGGTGGTGGAATGATGATGAGCAGAAAGAGGGGGGAAAGGGAGCAGACTTGGGGGGGGGTTGGAAGCTGAGGAGAAAACGGGGTTTGGTGAGCAGGAAGAGGCTGGGGCAGAGGGAAGTTCACACTCAGAGGTAGGAGAGGAGGGGGGCCAGGAGAGGAGGCCTGGAGAGGAGGCCTGGAGAGGAGGCTGGCTGCTGAAGAATCCAGAGAGACTCCCCCCTCCTGCTGTGACCAGCTCCCCTCTCCCCTGGTCTCCTAGAGGACATAGAGAAATCCAGTTCAGACCCCATGAACCTGTACATGATAGTAAGCGGGGGGACGCATCACTTTAATCTCATTGACAACAAACTCTTTTCTGCCCATTCACTCCCTTTGGAGAGCTCTTTTGGATCTCCTTGCAAATCTCTCTTTGTTTGAACAAGCCTGGACATTTTGCTGCCATCAGCAAACTTTGCCCCCTCCCTGCTCACTCCTAACTCTAGATCACTCCTAACTCCAGGAATCAGCAAGAAGGAGCTTCTGGAGCCTGTGCGGCCCCCTCCCCGCCTGCTTCCTCAAGCTCTCATGAGCCTCTCCCCTTTTCATTTCAAGGATTGGGGGATCCTGCACAGCCCTCAGGGCACCTCAGTATCTTGGGGTGTGTGTGTGGTATTTTGTTTGCTGAGGGAAGGAGTCACAATCCTGTCCCATTGCCTGGTGTCAGGCTTTTTGGTAAGAGGGTGAGACTCGGGTGGAAAAGCATTGAGAAGGAAAATGTCCTGAGGTGCGGATTTACTCCCCGCGGATCCCTCCAGGGTCAGCAAAAGGAGGAGTCTCCAGCCACATTAAAGATGCAAAACAGCAGTCAGTAAACATGATATTTGCATGCAACAAGGTTCAAACACACAAAGAGTAGGAATGGGGTTGTGTGGACTTTCAATACCTCTTCCCCCTTTCCCATAATACATTTTCCAACAGCATAATCAATACATGACAAATATGCCATAAAGAGGGAGTGGTGGTCATGGGGTAACATGAGTCCCTCACCCACCCATCAATCACCCCAGTTCTGGGCATCACAGTTCAAGAAGGATACTGACAAGCTGGAACGTGTCCAGAAGAGGGCAACCAAAATGGTCAAAGGCCTGGAAACAATGCCTTATGACAGGGGTGTCAAACTCAAATTCATCGGGGGCCGCATCAGCAGTCTGGTCACCCTCAAAGGGCCGGTTGTGTCTGTAGGACTATGTGTCCACTCTTTATTATCATAAATTATTGTCACTGCATTCAATTATTACTGTTTTTTGTAATAATGTAAGCTCATTCCCGCCCCCACGCGGATCACATTCCTGCGTCGTGGCGCGTGTGTGGGAGGGGATGTAAACGAGGGAAATTTGAACAAAAGGTGGGGATCGATGGCTTCCGGAGGGGGGGGCTCAACTAAACGTTCGGCAGGAAGGAGAAAGCCACTGCTGGGATTAAAAACCTGCAGATGGAAAGAGGGCTTCCCTCTCCCGCCCTGTGCACACCCAAACCCCGCTAGGCAGGATGCCACACGCTGCAACCCACCCCATGCTTTGGAGAGGGGCAGGAACATGCGGTGCAGCGCCAACTCCCTGCTTTGCTTTTGCATCCTCCCTCCTCAGCGCCAGAGTCCCTTCCCCTCACGCTGAGGGAGGGCAGCGGATTTCCCGAGGAGGAAGGCGGCGGCAGCCCCAGCGGACGTGCATCTTCGCCTCAGAGCTGCTCTTCCCCCCACCCACGCTGTTGTCATCTTCGCCGCTGCCTCTCCCTACCGGGACTGCAGGCAGAGGAGGCTTGAAAACCTCCCCCCCCCCAAAAAAAAATTCCCCTCCCACCTACTCAAACCGCGAGACGACTCCATCTGGAGCCCTACATCACGAGGGGCTGAGAGGAGGCGGCGGCAGAGCGGGAAGAGCAGGAACCCGTGCTGTCGCCGCCTCCTCCCTCCCGGCCGCCCCCCGGGGAGCAGCTCCGCCGGAACTGAAAAGCCAAAGGGCGGCTTGGGGGTGGGGGGCAGAGCAAAAGCCAGGCACCCTCCCGAGTGTCTATGAGGAGAAAACGGGGGAAGAGGGAAGAGAAACCCGGCTCCATCAAGAGAGCGGCTGTTGCGCTTCGCCTACTTCCCCCTCAGGCTCACTCCGCGTCCCTTTTGCCCGCTCGCTCACCCACCTCCCGGATGCAGCCGAGGAGAGGAAGGGAAGCGGCGGGCGGCGGCTCCCCAGTGCTGCCTCACTCGCTCTCGGAGACAACAGCAAAGCCCGCCAAAAAAAAATCCAGCGCTGCTCCGTCCCGGCACCAACTTTGCCGGCGGCGCCTGTAGGGCTTTCCTACCTCCTCGGCAGGCTTCCTCCTCCTCCTCCTGCATCTCACTTCCCCGTCTGGCCGCTGTGCCACCGCCTCCCTCAGCCTCATTCGAAATTGAAATTCCCTGGCCAAGGCCGTCAGCGCGGCTCCAGAGCCCCGGCCTCTGCCTGCAGCCCCGCCCCCGGTTTTGACCCTCGGCCAATCGCAGGCTCCAGAACTACTGTCAGCGGCTACTGTCGGCGGTGGCTACGCGGGCCACATGATGAGGTCTGGCGGGCCGGATTAGGCCCCCGGGCCTTGTGTTTGACACCCGTGCCTTATGAGGAACGGCTTAGGGAGCTGGGTATGTTTAGCCTGGAGAAGAGAAGGTTAAGGGGTGATATGATAGCCAAGTTCAAATATATGAAAGGATGTCATATAGAGGAGGGTGAAAGGTGGTTTTCTGCTGCTCCAGAGAAGCGGACACGGAGCAATGGATTCAAACTACAAGAAAGAAGATTCCACCTCAACATTAGGAAGAACTTCCTGACAGTAAGAGCTGTTCGGCAGTGGAATTTGCTACCAAGGAGTGTGGTGGAGTCTCCTTCTTTGGAGGTCTTTAAGCAGAAGCTTGACAGGCATATGTCAAGAATGCTTTGATGGTGTTTCCTGCTTGGCAGGGGGTTTGACTGGATGGCCCTTGTGGTCTCTTCCAACTCTATGATTCTATGATTCTATTTCCTGTCAATCACCACCTAAGTACCCGCTTCCCAAAGAAGAATAAAACCATTTACACTTCTCTCTTGCCTTCGGACTTTCCTGAGTTTGCGCTTTGAGGGAACCTGGTTCCAATTCCCTCCACCAATGGATTTCTGCCTGGTTCATTGTTGCCCTGCAACACCTCCTATTCCTTACTCTTCTTCCTCCTGGGAAGGGGTGAGGTGTACTTGACCATACGCAGGTAGGATTATGGAGAAGGGCTGTGCCAAAGATCCGTCTTCTCAGTGGGAGGAAAATGCCATTGGAATGGAACCAATTGATTGAGGCATTGGTTTTATATGAATTTCTGAAGGTGTTGTACGTTTGCCCCTTCAGCCAAGTTCAAAAGATACATTGTACCACTTCTAGGCAACCGAAAGCAGAATGGAGACATTTTATGAAGCTCCTTCCATTGTCTGCCCAGCATGAGGCGCTCAATCAACCTGCCAAAGGCTGAGATGCCTTCCCTGCCTAAGCATTGCAGGGATGCCCTCCCCATCATAGCTGCCAAGTATCCCGTATCCGCCAGGAAAACCCCTTTTTTCTTACCGTTTCCCGGCGGTCTCCCGTTTAGCGGAAAATCCCGGTATTTTCCCTTAAATCGGGATACTTGGCAGCTATGACTGTGGAGGAGAATGCAATTGTTACCCAGCCATTTTTCTGGTGCCGCTTGCCCTTCTATGGGCACCAGAAAATGGCGGCGCCGGCGCCGGAAGTCGCTTCCGCGCATGACCGGAAGTTGCGTGACGCGACTTCCGGTGGCACTTTGCCCTTCTATGGGCATCAGAAAATGGTGGCGCCGGCGCCGGCAGTCGCTTTACGTATTTCCGGTCATGCACGGAAGCGACTTCCGGCGCTGGTGCCGCCATTTTCTGGTGCCCATAGAAGGGCGAAGCGCCACCGGAAGTTGCGTCATGCGCGCGCTGCCGATCCTGGATATTTATGACCCGGACTTGGCAGGTATGCTCCCGAATGCACACTCCAGACACCAGAGGTCGCGGTTTAACAACATCTGATTGCCTGGCTGGCAAAATCTAAGGATCCCGATTGGTCAGTTGTTGCCCATTCAGAGGAAATGCAGAGTTCATTCATAAAATAATGGTATTTCAGGGAAGCATGCATTTAACAGCTGATTTCTCAAAAGAGGGAGGTTTGGGGTTTTAGGGTTGTGTGATGCTTGACTTCAGCTCCAGAATATGGAGGGGATTTGGTACTACTTTCGGGGGCCACAACCCACCTCCCCGGCTTGTACAATCAGAAAAAGGGTCTGTGTTGCAAGGGGTTACAGAGTATATACATGTGGAATCTATCCCATATGGGAATAGTCCATAGCTGCCAAGTTATCCCTTTTTTAAAGGGATTTTCCCTCATGCTGAATAGGCTTCCTCGCGAGAAAAGGGAAAACTTGGCAGCTATGGAATAGTCCCTTTATCCTCTGTTGGCTGAAAGCATCTCTAGCTAAAAAGCTGCTGGTCCTACGATGGAGAGGAACACAAGAGAGTTTGCAGTGTGCCTTCTGGGACCAATTCAGATGGTCCGCCCCCGCCACTTAATGAATCCAAAAGGTTTCCAGAGAGTGGTAGGAGATGCTTTATCCCATGCTGATGGCCTTTCAGCTGATTCCCTGGTGGAATATGGAGTTAACCAGGGCTATTGACTGTCTGGCTCCGAAGCGCCTTCTCCAAATGCATGGAGGTCGTACAGCCCCGTTGTTTTCCCTGGACCTGAGGGTGATGAAACAATCACTGAGACAGCTAGAGCGCCGGTGGCGGAAAACCCACTCTGAATCGGACCAGACACGGGTTACAGCCCAACATCGAGCCTACCATGTGGCAACGGCAATGGCGAAGAAGACGTTCTTCACCGCCTCTATTGCATCTGCAGAAAATAGTAGCAGGAGACTCTTTCAGGTGGTTTGCAATTTAACGGAACCCCCTTTACCATCGGGGCCTTGTAAAGACCCCAAGATCTCTTACAACGATTTTGCAAAGTTTTTTGCAGATAAAGTCACTCAGATTTGGAAGGAGGTAGACACCACCGTGGGAGGAAGGCCAGGGCAGGAGAGTGCTGGAGCTCTGTCTGGTCGAGTTGCATGGAATCAATTTCAATCCATTACCCCCGAGGATGTGGACAAGCTGCTTGGATGAGTCAAACCAACCACCTGTCTCCTTGATCCTTGCCCATCCTGGCTAATAAAAGCAAGTCGGGAAGGGCTGGGCGATGGGCTCTGCAGGGTGGTGAATGCTTCCCTCTGTGAGGGAGTCTTCCCAGACTCGCTGGAAGAGGTGGTCATTAAACCGCTTCTTAAAAAAACCATCTTTAGATGTGGCCAATATGGCCAACTATTGCCCAGACTCAAATCTTCCATTTTTGGGCAAGGTGATGTGGACAGGATGTTTGAACGAGTGAAACCAACCACCTGTCTCCTTGATTCCTGCCCATCCTGGCTTATAAAAGCTAGCCGGGAAGGGCTGGGCAATGGGCTTTGCGGGTTGGTGAATGCTTCTCTCTGTGAGGGAGCCTTCCCAGACCCACTGAAAGAGGCGGTTATCAAACCGCTTCTTAAAAAACCATCTTTAGATGTGGCCAATATGGCCAACTATTGCTCAAATCTTCCATTATTGAGCAAGGTGATTGAGCGAGTGGTTGCTGAACAACTCCAGGCACGCCTGGAAGAAGCGGACCTGATCTCCGGCGGGCTAGGGACAAAGGTGAGAGTTGTTTCCTAGTTCTGCTGGATCTCTCAGCGGCCTTTGACAACATCAACCGTTACATCCTTCTGGACCATCTAAAGGGATTGGGAGCCGGGGGCACTGTCATACAGTGGTTCCGCTCCTTCCTCTTGGGCCGTGTCCAGAAAGTGGTGGTGGGGGATGAGTGTTCAGACCCCTGCGCTCTCACTTGTGGGGTGCCTCAGGGTTCTGTCCTCTCCCCCATGCTTTTTAACGTCTACATGCAGCCGCTGGGAGAGATCATCAGGGGGTTTGGGCTGGGTGTCCATCAGTATGTGGATGATACCCAGCTCTACCTCTCTTTTAAATCAGAACCAGTGAAGGCAGTGAAGGTCCTGTGTGAGTGCCTGGAGATGGTTGGAGGATGGATGGTGGCTAACAGATTGAGGTTGAATCCGGACAAGACAGAAGTACTGTTTGTGGGGGACAGGGGGTGGGCAGGTGTGGAGGACTCCCTGGTCCTGAATGGGGTAACTATACCCCTGCAGGACCAGGTGTGCAGCCTGGGGGACATTTTGGACTCACAGCTGTCCATGGAGGTGCAGGTAAATTCTGTGTCAAAGGCAGCTGTTTATCAGCTCCATGTGGTACGCAGGATGAGACCCTTCCTGCCCGCAAAGTGTCTTGCCAGAGTGGTGCATGCTCTAGTTATCTCCCACTTGGACTACTGCAATGCGTTCTACATGGTGCTACCTTTGAAGATGGCCTGGAAACTGCAACTAATCCAGAATGCGGCAGCCAGACTGGTGACTGGGAGTGGCCGCCGAGACCATATAACACCGGTCTTGAGAGAACTCAATTGGCTACCAGTACGTTTCCGAGCACAATACAAAGTGTTGGTTTTGACCTTTAAAGCCCTAAACGGCCTTGGTCCAGTATACCTGAAGGAGCGTCTCCACCCCCATCGTTCTGCCCGGACACTGAGGTCCAGCACTGAGGGCCTTCTGGAGGTTCCCTCACTGTGAGAAGCAAAGCTACAGGGAGCCAGGCAGAGGGCCTTCTCGGTAGTAGCACCTGCCCTGTGGAATGCCCTTCCATCAGATGTCAAAGAGATAAACAACTACCTGACATTTAGAAAACATCTGAAGGCAGCCTTGTTTAGGGAAGTTTTTAATGTGTGACATTTTACCACTAGAGGCTAAAGTCCACCAAAGATTAAATATGGAAACCAAGTGGTTGAAATATAGTGATTTGCTGATTGAAGTAGATAATAAATTAAAATTAAAGTCCTATGAACAGCTTAAAGACAAGCTTAATGATTGGTTGCAATAACATCAGATTAATGAAATGTTTAAGATGGATAATAAAAATACAGGTTTTCAAACAGAGAAATCCAGATTGGAATTGGAATTGTTAGATACATAGAGTAAAAACCTTTTTAAGATGTATAACTTGTGTGGCATACGAAGGATGAACAAGTGAAATTGGTAATGATAGATTGGGCCAAAGATGTGGGGCATAATATACTGCTCAAAGATTGGGAGAGGTTTTGGAAAAAAGGAGTTACGTTTACTGCATGTACTGCATTGAGAGAAAATAGGATGAAAATGATGTATAGATGGTACTTAACACCTGTAAAACTTGCAAAAATGTATCATACATCTGACAATAAATGCTGGAAATGTAAAGAAAAAGAAGGGACCTTTTACCATATGTGGTGGACGTGCCCCAAAGTAAAAGACTTATGGGGAAAGATTTATAATGAGATGAAAAAAGTGTTGAAAGACATCTTTATTAAGAAACCAGAAGCCTTATACTGGGAATAGTAGTGGAGGAAATCCCCCAAAAGGACATTACATTCTTTCTGTATGCCACAACTGCTGCGAGGCTACTACTTGCTAACAACTGGAAGAGCCAAGGTCTACCAACTATAGATGAATGGCAAATGAAGATGATGGACTTCATGGAACTTGCTGAATTGACTGGGAGACTCCGCGACCGGGAAGAAGAGGAGGTGGAGGAAGACGGGAAGAAATTAAAATTATATCTGAAAAAATATTGTAATATTTAAAATTGCTGATGGAAGTAGTTATACGTTTTCGGCATTTGCTTAGGATATAGGTTAAATTTCAAGATGTTTTTGAGGGAAGTATTGTATAAGAGATTAGCTATTAGAAACTGCCAAATAAGATTAGGGAAATGAAATTCAGAAGGGGGAACCGGGGGAAGTCCCCTACTGATGTAAAGAAAAAGTTATTATGTTGTAAGAATTTCCCCCCTTTTTAAATATATTTTTTGTGTTTTATTATAAAACGAATAAAAATTATTTAAATTTTTCCTCCCGCACAGGTTCTAATAACTGTCCACCCACCGTGAAGCAGAATTTCATTAGTGCCCCACAAGCTTTATCAGTTTTAAGTTTGAGGTGCCCCTTCCACAAAAGTGTGTCAGTGAAAGGGACTCCCGGGGATCTGAAGGAGTGTATTTGGTCCAGATTGAACCAGGTTATTCATTGCTCCAAACTTTGGAGAGGCCGGCCTGCCCCTTCTTCAGGGCAACTCCCTTCCCTCTGCTCCAGTATGAGGCCAGCACACATACCCCATTGCCCCCTCTTAAATCCCTTCAACTATTTTTTTTAAAAAAGCAACCACTATCAAAGACTTTAAAAACCAGCACCTAAACCGTTTCAGTAAATGCTGGGGGCCTAAAACAGATGTGAATGGGCAGCGCAAATCAGAGTGCATTGTGTGTGTGCAACTTGCAAGAGGACAAAGGAAGAGAGTCTTTGCTTCACGCCCCACTCGGCTCTCCTCCTCTTCACTTCCTGCATCAATGGGGAAATGTTATAGGTCCACCTCATAGGGATATTGTAAAGACAGCAGAGTTTGTTTTTATGAAGTGCTTTGAACGCTCTGAGTGTCCTCTGCAGAGGTCTCGTTTAGCTCCCCATGTTAAGTCCCCACAGCCTTTGTTCAGAGGGGCTCTGGCCCTGCCCGCCCATCCCTGCGCCACCTTCCCATTTCATTCAAGGTGCACAGCCAGGAGATGGATTTTTCAACAAACTCCCCTTTATTCCTGCCGCCATCCCAGAGAACTCTTCAACACTTCACCCCAAACATAACAAAGAAGGAGGTGTGCATCGATTCATTCAACTGATTTATTTAAAAAATAGACAAGGGTTTCAAGGTAACTTTGTGTACATAAACATGTGCTTTCAAATGTTCTCGTTCCTTTTCTTTCTTCCTGAAACTTTATTACACCTGCAACAATGGGGATTATAATGCTGTCTCTCTCCTACTGATCTAACCAGCCCTGCTCCACAATTGCCACCACTCTCCCATTCCATTCCCCCCTCCAATGGTCTCTACTGAAGAGGCCAGAAACCATCTTGGCTGCAAGTCCTGGGAGATCTGCTCCCTCCTTAGAGACCTTTCCATTTGGCTTGGGAAGGCGAGGCCTGGAGTGACTGATGGGTGGACAGACTCCAGCTACAAAGGCTGAAGCTGCTGAGAGGCCTGTTGAAGAGGACCATCATGGCAGGAGTCCTGGAAGAGCAGCTTCCTGCTTTGCAGGCCTTTTCCACCTGGCCTGGGAGGGCGGAACTAGGATTGACTCCAGCTGAAAAATCTGAGGCTGCTGCGTTTTCGGGGGGGGGGGCGTTGTTGCTGTTGGCATTTTGTATTTATATTTTAGATCTTGTTGTGATTTATGTGGAAATTGTTCAGTTCAATTTTTCAATCCCAGCATTCCAAACTAACCCTATCACCATCTAGCATTTCCTAAAATTTACTATTATACTGTAATTACCATTAATATATTAATGTCATTGATACATATGTATACAACTTTAAATACAAACACCAAGACATTGCACTGAGACTTTCAGTAAACGCACATGCATGCACTTGTCAAGAGTCTCATTCGAGAGTCAGTGTGGTACAGTGCTTAAGAGTTTTGGACTAGGACCTGGGAGACCTGGGTTCAAGTCCCCACTCAGCCATGAAGCTCACTGGGTGATGGCTTCACAGCCTAAGCTGCCTCACAGGGTTGTTGTCAGGATTAAATGATGAGGGGGAGAACCACTATACACCACACTGAGCTTCTTGAAGAAACAGGTGGTATATAAAGGCAACCAATAGATTTCACTAAGAAGAAAGGTAAGATTCTGCACTTGGGCAAGAAGAATCAGCTGCACAAATATAAGATGGGGGACACTGGGCTTGCCAGTAGTACATGCGGAAAAGACCTGGGGTCTTAGTGGACCACAAGACTAACATGAGTCAACAGTATGATGCAGCAGTGAAAAAGGCTGTTATTTTAGACTGCGTCCAAAGAAGTCAAGTGTCCAGATCAAGGGAAGTAATAGCCCCACTTTCTTCTGCCTTGTTCAGACCACACCTGGAGTCCTGTGTCCAGTTCTGGGTGCCCCAATTTAAGAAGGATTTTGACAAGCTGGAAGGTGTGCAGAGGGGGGGGTGACCAAGACAATTAAGCGTTGGGAAACAATTAAGCCTTCTGAGGAACAGAAAGGGCTGTCACGTGGAAGATCGAAGAAGCTCGTTTTCACCGGCTCTGGAGGCTGGGACCCAAACCAATGGTGTCAAATTAAGATGCCCTTGGTAGGTTGTGGACTCTCCTTCCTTGGAGGTTTGTAAGGAGAAGTTTGAATATGTCATGAATGCTTTAGTTGAGAGTCCTGCAGTGGACTAGACGACCCAGGGGTCCTTGCAGGTCTAAAATTCTATGATTCTCCCCTGTATGAATGCTTTGATGGGCCATGAGCTTGGTCCTCTTTCCGAAGCTCTTCCCACATTCCAAGCACTGATATGGTTTCTCCCCTGTGTGAATTCTTTGGTGGGAAGTGAGATTGGCTTTCCACATTTCACGCATTGATAGGGTTTCTCCCCGGTATGATTGCTTTGATGGGTAGCGAGATGGGCCCTGTGACTGAAGCTCTTTCCACATTCCAAGCACTGATGGGGTTTCTCACCACTGTGAATTCTTTGATAAGAAGTGAAACTTTCCTTCTGGGTGAAGCTCTTTCCACAATTGAAGCACTGACAGGGTTTTTCCCCAGAATGAATTTATCAGGGCAGAATCAGTAGTTCGGAATCCCCTGACATGGAAGAGAGCTTTCGGTTAGAACCAGAAGCAGCAGAGGAGGGGGTAGGAGAGCCCAGCATGGAAATGTTAGACTCTTTAAATGCAGGGGATCAGGAAAGAGGGGGAAGTGAACCAGCAACCTCACAGGCACCGCAAGGGTTAAGCTCTGAATCGGAGGGAGGAGGGAGATTTACGAGGAGAAGAGGCGGAGTGAGAGTAGAGTTATAAAGTTCCCACACTTTAAGTGCTGGGAAAAGAGGAAAAGGTCATTGGCGGTATCTGATTCAACAGAGTCAAACTAATTGTGATGAGCTCACAATGTAAATACTTGTAAATAAAACCATAAAAACGTCAACGGTGTGAAGTGGCAATTACTGTGAAGAGAGAAATGTAACTCCCTGGCAGAATTCTTTGGTGGGAAGTGAGACCAGAGCTCCCACATTCTGAGCACTGGTAGGGCTTCTCACCTGTATGAATTCTTTGGTCTGCCATGAAATTGACACTGTGATTAAAGCTCTTCCCACATCCCAAGCACTGATAGGGTTTCTCCCCTGTGTGAATTCTTTGGTGGGAAGTGAGATCGGCTCTCTGGCAGAAACTCTTTCCCCAATCCAAGCACTGATAGGGTTTCTCCCCGGTATGAATGCTTTGATGGGTAGCGAGATGGGCCCTGTGACTGAAGCTCTTTCCACATTCCAAGCACTGATAGGGTTTCTCCCCTGTGTGGATTCTTTGGTGGGAGGTGAGATTGGCCCTATGGCAGTAAGTCTTTCCACATTCCAAGCACTGATAGGGTTTCTCACCACTGTGAATTCTTTGATGGGTAGTGAGACTTTGCTTCCGACTGAAGCTCTTCCCACATTCCAAGCACTGATAGGGTTTCTCCCCTGTGTGAATTCTTTGGTGGGAAATGAGACTTGCCTTCTGGCTGAAGCTTTTCCCACAATTCACGCATTGATAGGGTTTCTCCCCAGTATGAATTCTTTGGTGGG
Source organism: Zootoca vivipara (assembly GCF_965207765.1). Taxonomy (NCBI): domain Eukaryota; kingdom Metazoa; phylum Chordata; class Lepidosauria; order Squamata; family Lacertidae; genus Zootoca; species Zootoca vivipara. The sequence continues at coordinate 70,692,395 of NC_142592.1, read as the reverse complement.
AAGTGAGACCGGAGCTCACAGTGAAACTCTTCCCGCATTCTGAGCACTGATAGGGCTTCTCACCACTGTGAATTCTTTGATGGGCTGTGAGATTCGCCCTGTGATTGAAGCTCTTCCCACATTCTGAGCACTGATAGGGTTTCTCGCCTGTATGAATTATTTTATGGGCTATGAGATGGGTGCTCTGACTGAAGCTCTTTCCACACACTTGGCATTGAAATGGCTTCTCCCCCCTGTGAATTCTCTGGTGTTTATAGAAGGTTGTGCTTGTATTAAAGCTTTCCCTACATTCCAAGCACTGACAGGCTTTCTCCCTGCTGTGAGTTATTTGATGCGACATGAGATGTGCACTCTTACTGAAGCTCTTTCCACATTCCAAGTATTTCAGTGGGTCCTCCCCTGTGTGAATTATTTCCTGTGAAGTGAGGCTTTCATTCCAACAGAAAGTCTTTCCCCATTCAGAGAACTGAGAGGGTTTCTTCCCAATAGCATTTCTTTGGTGGGTAGTCGAATAGGAGCTGTGACTGAAGCTCTCTCCACACTCCAAGAGCGGCAATGGCTTCTCCACTGTGTGGATTCTGTCATGGGTGCCCTCGCTCTCAATTTCCAAATCATCACCACCTGCAATGAAGAATGAAATGGATTAGAGTTGCAGGAAGAAATGGAGTGCCACTGTATTGAATATGGATAGAGGAAGAATTCCATGCATCAACAATTGCTGACCACACAATAGAGGTGGTCAGTGTTAGGAACAGAGATAGGAAAGCTAGGACCTAAAGGCCACCTTAAACCGAGGATATGGGCACAACAACGGAATGTCTAGGCACACTCTCTTATAACAAGAATACAAAACTGAAAAGGAATGAACAGCAGCTAAAATAATATGTTCATTTTTCACATCGTCTAGTCCTTCCCCTGCCCACCCCCCTGATCTTTTAAAGAAAATCTCTCCTTCAGTCTCAGAGAGTAGCTGGAAGTGGAGAGGCAGAAAAAGGTCCTCCTTTCCTTCCACACTGTGGTTTTAATCCAAAATCTTAGGCGTAGTACTGTGCACAGAGCTCAGAAACTCTGAGAGAACCTGCTGCAAGACAGACCCAAAAAAGAAAATAACAGAACACCACTAGTCATCACATACAGCTCCCAAGTTAAAACAGTACAACGCATCATCAGAGATCTACAGCCTCTCCTGGACAATGACAGCTCCCTTTCTCAAGCTCTGGGAGGAAGACCTTTCATTGCCTACAGACAGCCACCCAATCTTAAACAACTCCTCACCCACAATAATACAACCACCAGACTTAACATGGACACTGGTACCAGAGCCTGCAATAAACCCAGATGCCAACTTTGCTGCCACATACACCCAGACAACACCATTACTGGCCCCAACAACATCCAACATACCATCTCAGGACTATTTAATTGCTCATCCTCTAACATTGTGTATGCCATCAAATGCCAACAGTGCCCTTCAGCTCTCTATATTGGACAAACAGGCCAAACCCTACGCCAAAGGATAAATGGACATAAATCTGACATCAGGAACCATAAGACTGAAAAACCAGTAGGAGAACACTTCAATCTCCCAGGACATTCTATACAAGATCTCAAAGCAGCTGTTTTATTACAGAGAAATTTCAGGAACAGACTGGAAAGAGAAGTTGCTGAATTGGAAATCATTACCAAGCTTAAAACCATGGAAGCACCTGGGATGAATAGAGACATCGGATTCTTATCTCATTATGCATGATCAAGCTCTCTTTAGCACCTCAGCCCAGGACTAATTGCAGCCATCAGCAGCCATTAACAGCCATCTCCAGGTTTACCACTCCCATCAGCCCACCACCCATTCCCACCCACCCCCACCACCCTCTGTATATATATAGGGTCTGACACTTCTGTTTCTAGTGTATCTGAAGAAGTGTGCATGCACACGAAAGCTCATACCAAAATATAAACTTAGTTGGTCTTTAAGGTGCTACTGAAGGAATTTTTTTATTTAGCTCAGAAACTGTTAGTGTCTGTGAAATTCCCTGTCGCAAAATGCGCCTAGAACCATGGGAGTTTCAGGCACTAGAGGGGGTGGATGATTTTGTCTACCTAAGAAACCAACAACCTCTTCATCGATGCTGACCTGGACAAGCTATGGCAACGGCTCACCTCTCCAAAAGGGAATGGGCGAATGGGATGCTAACCGTTCAATACCAAGATGAAGGTCTATCAGGATTGTGTGTTGAGCAAGCTGCTTTGGGAAGTGAATTGTGGACAATTACAACCATCAGTAACACCCCCTCAATGCCTTCCACAAGCTCTGTGTCAGGAAGCTTTTGGGCATCACAAGGCAGGAGACAGTGTCAAACAAGGATGTGCTCTCCTAACCTCAAATTCCCAGCATGTTCCCATTCCATTCTCAGCAAACTCTATGCTGGCTTGATCATGTCCACGGTCAAAACATGTCCATAGCTCTCCATTTCAGGTCAGTTTTGGGGGTATTAGAATCTCAGATGCTGCGAATGGCCCTGTTGAGCTCCCTCAAAACCGGGGAGGCTTATGACACATCACAGAGATATGATTTCCAAAGAGATATTATGATCCAGCAGGGAGCCTTACTGAGAGAGGCCATGATCCCGTGATTCTCCTCCATGACTTCCTTATGCAGAGCTCTCTGGTCAGGATCCAGCAACGCCCACTCCTCGTCTGTGAAATGAACAGCGACATCTTCAAAGCACACTGGACCCTAAGAGAGGAAGAAAAAGGTCCTCTTTAGACAGCATAAAGATTATCTGCTACATATTGCTCTGTTTCTTTCTGCTCATTAAATGGTGTTTTGTTTCAATGGGATCGTCGTGCTGCAAGTTTTAATTGTGGTTGCTCCTTTTAATGTCTTAATGGAATTCTTATCTTGTGTGATTTAGTGATGGACATTAATCTTAATGTAAACGGGTGGAACTCTTCATTGTGTTCTTACAATCCTTCTGTCTGTACCAGACGGAAGGATCCCCTCTCTGCTCCCCATGTGCTCTTCTGGGGGGGGTACCCTTCTGATGCCCTAAAGACACATTCAAGAAGTGTACTGGGGGAAAGGGGGGGAGGAGAAGGGGGGAAAGCCCCATTGTGCAACTGATGCGAACTGGGAACTGTTTTTTAGGCTTGATGAACTGCTTATAAGTCTATCGTACTTTAGCATTCAATGATAACTCTAGAAATAAAACTTCAATGACTTATGAATGATCCTAGTGACCTTCAGAAGGTGAGTTAAGGCAAGATGGCTCTTCCTTATTCTCAGCACATTAATAATAATAATAATAATAATAATAATAATAATAATAATAATAATAATATATCCCGCCCTCCCCAGTCAAAACCAGGCTCAGGGCAGCTAACACCAGTAAAATTACAATAAGACGTAAAAGAAAGAAAAACAATTAATTAAAATACGGGTTAAAATACGATTTAAATTTTAAAATTTTAAAATGCAGCTTCATTTTAAAGTAGCCCAAATCAAAACCACGAGGGAGGAAAACACAGGGGTCAGACTGAGTCCAGCCCAAAGGCCAGGCGGAACAGCTCCGTCTTGTAGGCCCTGAGGAAAGATGTCAAATCCCGCAGGGCCCTGGTCTCCTGTGAGAGAGCGTTCCTCCAAGTCGGGGCCAGTACTGAAAAGGCCCTGGCCCTAGCTGACGCCAATCTAGCCACCTTATGGCTCAGGATCTTCAAAATGTTGTTATTTGTGGACCTTAAGGTCCTCCACAGGGCATACCAGGAAAGGCGGTCCCGTAGGTACGAGGGTACATTAAGCTTCTCGAATGGCATTTCCAGCCTCTTGGCTTCTGTCCAAGCTGCCCATGACAAAGATGCCTTAAGAGAAGCTTGGACAGAAGCCAAGGGGAGGAGAGAGATTCCTTGGGTGCCAGAGGCACCCTGGCTGCCCCACCCCTCAGCCCTCTTCCCCACAATGCTCTTTCCTTCTACCTGATCTGGTTCCACAGCCGTTGCTTCTCCTTCACCACCATGAACAAATGGAAGAGGAGGTCTAGCTGGCATCATCCAGTCACCTGCAAGAGACAAAGGTAAGTGGGAAGCCAGGAGTGCAGCTGCTCTCCAAAAAGTCTCACCTTCTGAGTGCATTGGGACATTTGGACCCATTTCATAATTTAGTTGGGTTAAAATATACATCTCCCTTCCTTGGTGCTCTTGGCCCCAAGTGTCTTCACCCCTCAGAAGATGAAAAGAACCCATGGATTCGTTTTGATATCCACAGAAATGGAGAACGGATTCCTTCCTTACCCAGCAGCCTCTCTCTGGTGTCCAACGGAGTCCTTTCACTCTCAGAGGAATCTGGGCCCATTTCTGCAAACAGAACCTGTCTCTGAAATAGCAACAAAGATTCAAAACAAAATATGACGAAGGGTTAGAAAAGGAATGACAGAGGCAAAAATCTAAGGGCAATCTGATAACATTCAATGGCTGCTTTCTAAAAAAGGATGGTAGATTAATAGAGAATTTTCAGATACTCTCCCTCTTGTTCGGAGCCTCTTGGGAGTATCCAAAGGAAAGTCTCTCTCACCTGCTTTCTCTCCTCTGCCTGACTCAGGAGGAAACCTTCGGCCAGGGCCACTGCCTGGGAACTGGTCTCTGCTCCGCATTCCCTCACCCAGCTCTCCATCTCTGGGGGAAGGACAGCCAGGAACTGCTCCAAGATCACCAGGTCCAGCATCTCAGCTTTCGTGTGCCTTTCTGGCTTCAGCCATCGATGGTAAAGGTTGTAGAGTCGGCTGCAAACCTCTCGGGGTCCTTTGGCCTCCTGAAAGCAGAACTGCCGGAACTGCTGGCTCTGCACCTCTGAGTGGAGAGTGTCCTCCTCACCCAGGATCTTCTGCACAGCGTTTCCCCAGAATCCCCCACTGCACCCAGTTCTGACGGCATGGCCTCTTCCTCCTTCAGGGCCAGCTGAGTCTTGCTCATCCATCTGTGCTCTCAGGAAGCCTCCAAGAGAGATGAAGGAATCCCTTGATCTTCTGCCAAGTTCTGTCTGTCCGAATTAGAGGTGGTAGGAAATTCTACAAAGCAAATACATTGTTCTATTTAAAAACTGACATATTGCCTGGAGGAGAAAAATGTTGTGTGAAGAAGTATGTATGAGTCTTGGAAGCAGGGCCGGCCCTAAGGCAAGGCTGGGTGGCGCAATGCGCCAGGGCGCTGGGCCGCCAGGGGGTGCCACGCTGCGCCCACCAGACAGCCCGGCCGCCCTCCCGCTCGCCCTGCTCCTTGCCCCCCGCCCGCCTACCCGCCACAGGTTTAGTCCTGGCCTCAGCCTGGCGGGTCGGGTCGGGGGCATGAGGAGGACAAAAGGCTGGGCGCTGCATGGCACCGCCCCCCCCCCAGCAGAGGCCTCCGCGCAGGAGGAGGAGGCGCCGGCGCCCCGGAGGACAACCAGGCAGCCCGGCCCACCCGCTGCGGCGCCCTGAGCCCAGCCCACCCTCTGTGCCCGGCCCGCCCATGCCATGTCCCTCCTCTGCGTCTGTGGTGAGTTGGGGGGGCGGCAGAGGGACCTTTGCGCCACAGTGCTCGATGTGGTTAAGACGGGCCTGCTTGAAAGAGCCAGCTCTGAGGTTTGGAGGAGGAGGAGGAGGAGGAGGAGAAGAAGAAGCCTGGAGAAGAGAAGGTTAAGGGGTGATATGATAGCCATGTTCAAATATATGAAAGGATGTCATATGGAGGAGGGAGGAAGATTGTTTTCTGCTGCTCCAGAGAAGCGGACACGGAGCAATGGATTCAAACTTCAAGAAAGAAGATTCCACCTAAACATTAGGAAGAACGTCCTGACAGTAAGAGCTGTTCAACAGTGGAATTTGCTACCAAGGAGTGTGGTGGAGTCTCCTTCTTTGGAGGTCTTTAAGCAGAGGCTTGACAGCCATCTGTCAGGAATGCTTTGATGGTGTTTCCTGCTTGGCAGGGGGTTGGACTGGATGGCCCTTGTGGTCTCTTCCAACTCTATGATTCTATGAGGAGGAAGTCTGCAGCTCTCCTAGAGGGAAAGTGACCATAAAAATGTGCAGGGAACTGTTGGTCTTTCTGAGAGATGAATCAGCCTGGCTGCTCCTGCCTGTCAGAGTTTTAAGTCAAGGAATGAAGTCAGAACTGTGATTGACAAGTGAGTCGTTTGTACTTTGTTTATAGTTTTTGCACTGGGTTATAGTGGGGGTCCTAACCCAGGGCTCCTCAAGAGTTGCTCTCCTGCCCAACCCCATTTCAGGGCACATTTGTTCCCTTACCTGGCTAACTCCTGAGGGCCAAGTGGGTGAAGCCAAATGACATGTGGGTGGGGTCAAAAGACAGCACTCAAAAGCAAATAAAGTGGGACTCACTTTCCTATAATGATGATGATAATGATGGTGATGTTACATTGCTTAACACCCCACCCCCAGTCATGAATCCTTGGGGACACACCTGGGTCCATCTTGGTTGTTTGAGGCTCAGGTGCCCATTCTAGCTCTGCCACCCACAGTCCCAGAGGTGGCCCTGGCCCTCCCTGCTCTGCACCAGATCATGGGATGGTTGCAACACTCTCTGTGTGAAACTGATCTGGAAGGCGACTGGGAAACTGGCCCAAAATGCAGCAGCCAGATGATTGGCTGGGCTGCCTTTCTGTATTAAGGGCATTTCTCTCCCCCCTCTTTGTCCAGGGAGATCAAGGCGGCATCCATGGGTCTACCCCTCCTCACTGAGTCCCCCCACAACAAACACATTGGATTCCTGTTTTAAAACAGTTGCATTGGGTGTTTCCTTTCCAGCAGGACCTCTCCTGCTCTGGATGCCTTGGCTGGTGAGACCTCCAGAGGTGCTTTCACAGATCTATAGAGGTGGATATACAGAGGTGGATGGCACCCTAAGGATCATCTAGTCCAACCCCCGGCAATCTCAGGGGGTATACATGCATCTGGAGGAACTAAGCACTGGAGGAGAAAATGAGCCCTGCAGGATCAGGCCAGAGGAGTCCCTCTTGAGTCCAGCCTCCTGTTTCCACAGGGGCCAACCAGGCACTCCTTATGGGAAGCCCAACTGCAAGACTGGAGCACCAGAGCCACTTTCTCTGAAACAGGGCTGCCTCCTATGGGGGAGACAGAGCAGAGGAGCCCCCCATCGCCCTCTCCTCCTCCACGGATTGACCTCCTCCTCTTTTAACGCCACCTTGATTGGTGACTTCCCTGCCTCTTGTGGGAGGGAGTTCCACAGGTTTTACTCTCCCCTGCAAGAGGAAGCGCTTTCTCTTCTCTGCCCCCCTTCCTTCCTTCCTTGCACAGGCGAGGTTTTAGGGACCAGGCTATATTTCATGTCCGAATGTTTCCATCCGCCGACAACCTCTGTTATAAAAGGGGACTGATCCATACATCTGAATGGGGTTTCTTTGCATGCATTTCCCTGCTCCCCGAGGGGTTGGCAAGGCATCCATGCAAAAGAAGAACAGAGCTGCCTGCCGTCCTGCTACCTCGCCCCTCCCTGGCAGGACCGGACCCCCCCCCCCATTGCAGCTCCGGGACCCCCTCTCTCCCTATGTGTCCTATGCTATGGCGGGGGAGGGGAGACTCACCGGATCCCAGCAGGCAGGCGCCCCCCAGGCAGCATCTGCACTCAGAGCCGAACCAACGGGACCCACACACGGAAAGGGAGGGGCTGGGCTGTCGCTCGGGAGGACCTGCCCTCCCCGTCTGTCTTTCTGCCTTTCTTTCCTCTCCTCTCTAGGAATCCAGCTCGTTTCCCTTTAACCCTTGCCAAGCCGAGCGCACCCAACTGACGCCTCTCCCCTCTGGAGAGCAGGAGCATCGCGCACCAATGGCATCCCGAGAAGGCGGAGGAGCGGGAGGGGTTAATGGATTCCTTCCGCCAGGCAGGGATACATTCCGTTTGGGAGAGCGGCTGGAAGGCCCCCCCAGGCTGGAAGGAACACGGGTCCGAAGAAATCTTCCCTGGCTCCCGGTCCGTTTCCCAGCACCATTCAAAGTGGGGGGAGGGGGGGCTGACCTTGAAAGCCCTCAATGGCCTCGGTCCAGGAAAAGGGAAGGAGCGTCTCCACCGCCATTGGTCAGCCTGGACACGGGGGTCCGGCGCCGAGGGCCTTCTGGCAGGTCCCTCATTGCGATAAGGGAGGTTGCAGAGGGCCTTCTCGGTTGCCCTGTGGAACGCCCTCCCAAAGGGTGCTCATCAATGGCTCCTTCTCATCCTGGAGAGTAGTGACTAGTGGGGTGCCACAGGGTTCTGTCTTGGGCCCAGTCTTATTCAGCATCTTTATCAATGACTTGGATGATGGGCTTGAGGGCATCCTGAGCAAGTTTGCAGACGACACCAAATTGGGAGGGGTGGCTAATACCCCCGAGAACAGGATCACACTTCAAAATTACCTTAACAGATTAGACAACTGGGCAAAAGCAAACAAGATGAATTTTAACAGGGAGAAATGTAAAGTACTACACTTGGGGGGGGGGAATGAAAGGCACAAATACAGGATGGGTGACACCTGGCTTGAGAGCAGTACATGTGTAAAGGATCTAGGAGTCTTGGTAGACCACCAACTTGACATGAGTCAACAATGTGATGCAGCAGCTAAAAAGCCAATGCAATTCTGGGCTGCATCAATAGGAGTATAGTGTCTAGATCAAGGGAAGTAATAGTACCACTGTATTCTGCTCTGGTCAGACCTCACGTAGAGTACTGTGTCCAGTTCTGGGCACCACAGTTCAAGAAGGATACAGTACAGACAATCTGGAACGTGTCCAGAAGAGGGCAACTAAAATGGTCAAAGGCCTGGAAACAATGCCTTATGAGGAATGGCTTAGTGAGCTGGAGAAGAGAAGGTTAAGGGGTGATATGACAGCCATGTTCAAATATATTAAAGGATGCCATATAGAGGAGGGAGAAAGGGAGAAGCGGATACGGAGCAATGTATTCAAACTACAAGAAAGAAGATTTCACCTAAACATTAGGAAGAACTTCCTGATAGTAAGAGCTGTTCAACAGTGGAATTTGTTACCAAGGAGTGTGGTGGAGTCTCCTTCTTTGGAGGTCTTTAAGCGGAGGCTTGACAGCCATCTGTCAGGAATGCTTTGATGGTGTTTCCTGCTTGGCAGGGGGTTGGACTGGATGGCCCTTGTGGTCTCTTCCAACTCTATAATTCTATGATTCTAAACCCCCTCCCCCCAATTCTTTCCCTCCCTTCCCGGCATAACCTGCTTTCACGCCACCCCTACAACCCTCAATCCCACCCCCGTGTATGTTGCACCTCTTCCTTCCCCTCCTTCTCATCGCCATCCGCCCGGCTTCTGTCTCCGGAGTGAGGGGAGGGAGCCCCCCCCCAAACCGCCTGCTTCTCCCGGAAGTGAAGCTTCTACGCCGGATTGCTGCTCTGCCCCATAGCTCTAGGGGCGCGCGCTTTCGGAAAGGGGAGGAGGGACGGCAAGGAAACCTCCCCCCCCCCCACCGTGGATGTTGTAGGAAAAAAATGAGAATCTGGAGCGAGGACAAAGAGGTAAAGGGCCGGGGGGGGTCGGAGAAGGTGAAAAAAGGACCCCCGCCAGGTCCCCACAGCGCTTTTCGTTGGCCCCACTGGAAGGGCCTCGATCCCTGCCTGCGTGCTGCGAAGGGGGCTTTCTTTGGCCCTTTGGGCGCCTTGGCAGGGGCGGACATGGGGCGCTTCCCCAGGGGGTCCCAGAGAAGCGCCCTCGCCCCATTCCTCTAGCGCAGGCATCCCTGGGCCCCTGTGGGCTCCGCGCGGAGAGAGGTGGGCCAGGAAAGGGTTAAGGGGCGTGAGGGACGCCCGGATAGAGACCCCCCTGTCCCTCCGTTGCTCGTCTTGGGGTGTCCCCTCCGGATGGAAAGATGCGGGGCGCAGGGCGAGCTCTGGGTGCAGGGGAGACTCTGGGACAGAGGGAGGGAATCGAGGAAGTGGGGAGTTGGAGCATCCCTGGGGCAGGGAAGGGCAGCATTTAGGGGGAGTTGTAGGCCAAAACGTCTGGAGGGCTGCAGTTTGGGGATGCCTCGTCCAGACTGAGAGATGGGGGTAGAGACGCTCCTTAAGGTCTACAGGGCTGAGGCTGTTGAGGGCTTTCTCCTCCATAATGATCTCCAGAGAAAGTTGTTGTTGTTTAGTAGTTTAGTTGTGTCCGACTCTTCGTGACCCCATGGACCAGAGCACGCCAGGCACTCCTGTCTTCCACTGCCTCCCGCAGTTTGGTCAGACTCATGTTCGTAGCTTCGAGAACACTGTCCAACCATCTTGTCCTCTGTCGTCCCCTTCTCCTAGTGCCCTCCATCTTTCCCAACATCAGGGTCTTTTCCAGGGAGTCTTCTCTTCTCATGAGGTGGCCAAAGTCTTGGAGCCTCAGCTTCCACGATCTGTCCTTCCAGTGAGCCCAGAGAAAGTATGATGTATAATTAGCAGAGTGGAGGGAAACGCTAAGAGGCAGCAAAAATTGTATTCAGAAAATAAATTTATTACTGAGTGCAAAGAAGCATAACAGGATCCAAAAAATAACAAAAACCTAACTTAAATATATCCCAAACTTAGCATACTAAAACAGCACTCAAATAAATAAAAAGAATTGTCCAATAGCACCTTAGAGACCAACTAAGATTGTCCCGGGTATGAGCTTTCATGTGCATGCACACTTCTTCAGATACATTGAAACAGAAGTCACCAGACCCTTATATAGAGTGAGAGGGTGGGGTGGGGTTTCTCTCAGAAGGGTAGTAGGAGATGGGTGATTGGCTCAATGGGTAGGTAAACCTGTTGGCGACTGTTAACAACTGCAATTAGTATGCAGATGACCAAAAATAGTTTTAGCATGTGTAATGAGACAAGAATCCAATATCTCTATTCAGACCAGGTTTCTCCATAGTTTCAGTTTAGTAATAAGTTGTCATTCAGCAACTTCTCTTTCAAGTCTATTCATGAAATTCTTTATTTATTTATTTCGACTGCATCAGACCAACACGGCTACCTACCTGAATCTAGCGCTCAAGTAAGAATCACACAAGCAGAGTAGAGAAATACCAGAATAGGAAGTGGGACCAGGCGCCTTTCAATACTGTAATTTATAAACAATTCGGTGTCAGAGTAACCTTGGGACTAGATCAAAAGCCTGGCTCACACCAGTTTAAACCAGCTTCCCCTGGTTCCCAAACACAAGGAAGGTTCAGCATAACCTCCTAACAACTTATCCCAAAAGCTGCTCTCAGCTAAAATGTTCCAGCTAGAGAAAACACCAGCTTTGAATCATGCAGAGTAAAACCATCAGAACCATCTTGAACCAATAGACTAGGAATGTTCTCTCTACATTAGATCAATACTTTTCTATGGCTGAAAAATGCAACCATGACTCTTGAAAGGTCAGCAGCAACAGTGTGAATTGTGCTTGGAAATGCACTGGGAGTCAGGGAAGACCCTTTAGGACCAGTGTTATGTTTTTTCGGTGGCTGCTGCCAGTAACTGGTCTTGCTGCCCCATTCTGGATTAGTTGCGGTTTCAGAGTCACCTTCAAAGGTAGCCCCACGTAGAGCGCATTGCAGTAGTCCAAAAGGGAGATAACCAGAGCATGCACCATTTTGGCAAGACAGTTTGCGGGCAGGAAGGGTCTCAGCCTGCGTACCACATGGAGCTGATAGACCAGTGTTTCTCAACCTTTTTTGGGCCAAGGCACACTTGTTCCATGAAAAAAATCACGAGGCACACCACCATTAAAAAAGTTAAAAAATTTAACTCTGTGCCACCCTATATTGACTATATAATTATGACTGTAAGAAACACTTGCCAATTGCTGTGTTGGTTGCAATCTCCTGTAATAAGGCTTCACAAGCCACTGATTTCTCTGCCAGCACAATCCTTTGCTCAGCAAGTTTCAGGTTGAGCTCATCCAGCCAGCTTCTTTAAGTTTGTCTAAAACCACCCTCCCGTGGTGGTGGCTGTTGAGAGCTGTGCTCGCTCCGCGTCGTGATCCGGCCGGCTTCCTTTCCGGCGGGTTAGTGTGACAATGCAAATCGCCCTTCTCATCGCCGCACGTCGCGGCACACCAGCCAGCGTCTCGCGGCACACTAGTGAGCCGCGGAACAGCGGTTGAGAAACGCTGTGATAGACAGCTGCCCTGGACACAGAATTGACCTGTGCCTCCATGGACAGCTGTGAGTCCAAAATGACCCCCAAGCTGCTCACCTGGTCCTTCAGGGGCACAGTTACCCCATTCAGGACCAGGGAGTCCTCCACACCCGCCTGCCTCCTGTCCCCCACAGACAGTACTTCTGTCTTGTAAGGATTCAACCTCAATCTGTTAGCTGCCACCCGTCCTCAAACCACCTACAGGCACCAACACAGGGCATTTACCATCTTCACTGATTCCAATTTAAAAGAGAGGAAGAGCTGAATTTCATCCACATACTGGTGAACACCCAGCCCAAACCTCTGATGATCTCTCCCAGCGGCTTCATGTAGATATTAAAAAGCATGGGGGAGAGGACGGAGCCCTGAGAAACCCCACAAGGGACCAGCCAGGGGTCAGAACACTCATCCCCCAACACCACTTTCTGGACATGGCCCAGGAGGAAAGAGGGGAACCACTGCATAACCGGGCCCCCAGCTCCCCTAGGGGGTCCAGAAGGATACCATGGTCAAAGGTACTGAGAGATCCAGCAGAACCAGGAAACAGCTTTCCCCTCTGTCTCTAGCCCATCAGAGATCATCAGTCAGCGCAACCAGGGCAGTTTCATTCCCATGATGAGGTCTGAATCCCCATTGGAAGGATAATGGTGTCAGGATCTTTCCTAAAAGCTTCAGCCACAATACTTTCATTAGCTTTCAAGGGGCCACCTGATACATGGTGGTCTTTTCTTTGAAAAACAAATATTTCGAATACTTTTACAGTGCCATATGATGTAAATAGCACTTCTGTTTCCCTTATTCCACATTGGAGAGACTTTGATACACAGCTCTGAGCTCATCTCTCTGCCTGAAACTGCTGTGTTAGTAGCAATGGAATCCTGGCCAGAGTGATTGGGGTCCTGAGCTGCCTAGAGAACAAGACTCTCTTCTCTGCAGAGCATTACGTTTGGCACCGGCTTGGCTGCAGGAGTTGCTGGAAGGAGGTGTGCAGGGCACCATCCAACCATCTTAGAGACACCACTCAAGATTTGTGTAGGTTTTCCTCCATTGCCTTTTCTTCTCCTGAAGATAACTCACGAGGCAGTGAAGGTTTAGGACCAGAGTTTTCCTTCTCGATGGGCTCCCTTCCCCAGTTGACGAGCCCCATCTGCCCTTCACTTCCCTCTGCAGCAAGGGCAGAATCTGCCTTCTTGACTGTGGGATTCACGGTTGTTCTCACCCTCTCCCTTCACCAGGGCCTGCCTTCACCTGCAGCAGAATTCCCCAACCCACCAAGGATTTGAGACACACCAGCTATCCTCACCTGGTTTAGCTGGCCGGTTGAGGCCGTTCCTGGGATTGCGGCCCCTGTTGCATGCTGACAGCTTCTGGAAACTACAGGTGAGAGCTGAGTGCAGAGTGGCGACCAAGGGTGGATAGCTTACCTTAAAAAGTGCACGACATGATCCCCACCAAAGGTACTACCACTCTAACACCCCAAGAAATCCTATAATTATGATATTTAAGATAGATCAGGAATAAATTTATGTCTCCAGAGATAACACAATTTCAGGCCATCAATGAATAAATACTATATATTCAAGGTTGAAGTTTCCATTAAGTACAGTTATCAATTTGCCTTGATTTTCCAGCTAAGTACATTTATTTATTTGCCTTTAATATCCAGCCTTTTCAGTGCCAGATTAGGATAGTCCTGCGTCAGAAGACAGGCATGAGATCAGGCAGCACATCATTAAAGAGCAATGGGGGTGGGTGTTTCCCGCTGGGATTCCTATGTTCCAGTTGCTTTCCTTCCGCTACCCCTGCTCTCTCCATGCAATGCGAGGCATGTAGACAGAGGTCCATCTCCAAGAACAGGAGCTTCCCTGAGCACCCATTCCGCTGACCCCAAGTACCAAGCCTTGTCACTAGTTCTCTTACTTACCCAGACCACAGTCCCTGGGAAAGACATAGACCTGGCTCTCACATTGTCAGGGGGTCTCTTTACAGAGAGCCCCCACCCATCATCTTCACCAGCTCTTCACCCAGCAGCAGCACCAATAGCGAGTCAGGGGAAAGGAATGAGGAAGTGAGCAAAGTGGAGAGGGGGCTCTCGCATGTCACAGAGCCAAGACGCCACTCTAAGGGAGAGCAAGGGGAGGAGGACTTGAGACAGCTATTGGACACAGGGCGGACGTTTCCTGCGACGCCCAAATTGAGGCGTGCGTCCACCCGTAGGGCTAGGGGGCAGCGCTTTGGGGTGCCCAGGCTTTTATGCTGGGCAAAAACCAGGACCAAACCATTGCGGGGTTCTGACACAGACTGAGCAGTCATGTTTGCTGATACTCTTGCACTGTAAATAGTATGCACAATAAAACTCTGATAGACAAGACAGAGTGGAGCATCTTTACTCAAGAGTAGCCGCATCCTTCTCTAACAGACATAATGGTCCATATGGACCTCCTGAGGCCAATGGGACCGTGCAGGTGATTCATGAAGATCTAGGGGGGGATGGATGGATGGAGGATTATGATGCAGAGGAGGGGAAATGTCCAAGGGAACAATGAACCAGAGAAAGAGACAGAGAGCAGCTGCCTTTCCTGTGAGGAAACAATGAATTTGTAAAGCTGTATTCCCAGATCATGCTGCTTTATTAACAATATGAGGATTGTGAAATGTCGCTGATGTATTACTATCATTTGACATCATTGCATTTTCATTTCCTAGAAATCGGGGACATATGTAGGAAATAAGAGAAGCTGCTAATAGTCATTGATGTGCTCTCTTTCCCTTTGTTCTCTTCCTTGAAACCAAAACAGGATTTCCTTTCCTCCCGCTCGGAAAAAGAGAAGGCAGTCAGAATTCTGGGAGACGGGGAAGCTTTCGTTTCATTAGGAATAGCCATTAAAATGTGTGAAATGTGGAATATGCTTCACTGAATGAGCACACATAGCTCACATCAATGAACTCAAACAGGAGAGAAACCATTTAAAGGTATGGAGAGCGGGAAAGGTTTCACTGATAGTGGAAAACTTAGAACACATCACCGGACTCACATGGGCAAGAAACGATTTCAATGCAGGGAGTGTGGAAAGAACTTCAGTCAGAATGGAAACCTTACATTACATCAACGGACTCACACAGGGGAGAAACCTTTTAAATGCATAGAGTGTGGAAAGAGCTTCAGTCGGAGTGGACACCTTAGAGGGCATCAGCGGGTTCACACAGGGGAGAAACCTTTTAAATGTATGGAGTGTGGAAAAAGCTTCAGTTACAATGGAAACCTTAAATTACATCAACAGACTCACACAGGGGAGAAACGTTTTAAATGCATGGAGTGCGGAAGGAACTTCAGTCAGAGTGGTAACCTTAGAAGCCATCAACGGATTCACACAGGGGAGAAACCATTCAAATGCATGGAGTGCGGAAAGAGCTTCAGTCAGAATGGAAACCTTAAATTACATCAACAGACACACACAGGGGGAAAACCTTTTAAATGCATGGAGTGCGGAAAGAACTTCAGTCAGAGTGGACACCTAAGTCTACATCAACGGGCACATACAGGGAAGAAACCATTTAAATGTATGGAGTGTGGAAAGAGCTTCAGTCGAAGTGGTGAACTTAGAATACATCAACAGACTCACACAGGGCAGAAATTATTTAAATGCAGGGAGTGTGGGAAGAACTTCAGTCAGAGGGGACACTTATCTTCACATCAACGGACACATACAGGCGAGAAACCTTTTAAATGTATAGTGTGTGCAAAGAGCTTCAGTCGCATTGAAAACCTTAAAGTACACCAACGGACTCACATGGGTGAAAAACCATATGAATGTATGGAGTGTGGAAAAAGTTTCCGTTTCAATGCAAGCCTTAAAACACATCAACGGACTCACACAGGAGAGAAACCATTTAAGTGCATGGAGTGTGGAAAGAGCTTCTGTCAGAGTGGACACCTTAGAAACCATCAACGGACTCACACAGGAGAGAAACCATTTAAATGCATGGAGTGTGGAAAGAGCTTCAGTCAGTTTGCAAACCTTAGAAAACATCAACAGACTCACACAGGGGAGAAGCTATTTAAATGCATAGTGTGTGGGAAAAGCTTCTGTTTCAATGCAAACCTTAAAACACATCAACGGACTCACACAGGAGAGAAACCTTTTAAATGTATGGAGTGCGGAAAGAGCTTCCATTACAAAGCAAAACTTAAAACACATCAACAAACTCACAGAGGGGAGAAACCTTTTAAATGCATTGAGTGCGGAAAGAGCTTTAGTCAAGCTGTGCAGCTTAGAGCACATCAACGGACTCACACAGGGGAGAAACCATTCAAATGTATGGAGTGCGGAAAGAGGTTCAGTAAGAGTGGAAACCTCAATATACATCTACGGACTCACACAGGGGAGAAACGATTTAAATGCTTGGAGTGCGGAAAGAGCTTCAGTTTCAATGCAAACCTTAGAACCCATCAACGGACTCACACAGGGGAGAAACCATTTAAATGTATGGAGTGCGGAAAAAGCTTTAGCCAGAGTGGACACCTCAATATACATCATCGGACGCACACAGGGGAGACATCATTTTAATGAATGGAGTGCGGAAAAGCTTCAGTCAGTGGAAATCTTAGAGTAAGACATCTATAGACACAGAGGAGGGGAAAGCATTTAAATACAGTGGTACCTCTACTTACGAATAACGCTACTTACGAATGTTTCTACTTACGAATGGAGCTCCGTCCGCCATCTTGGATGCGGTTTAGATAGGATTTTTTTCTACTTACAAATTTTTAGATAGGGTTGCTTCTACTTACGAATTTTTTCTCCCAATGCATTCCTATGGGATTCGACTTACAAATTTTTTCAACTTACAAATGTGTGTTCGGAACGCATTAAATTCGTAAGTAGAGGTACCACTGTATATGACTTCAGTCGAAGTGGAACCCTTGATTTACGTCAACAAACACACACAAGAGACAAACCATGTAAATGTCAGGAAAGTAGGTAGAGGGTCAGTCCTAGTGGAAGTCTTACATCAACAGACTCATGGACAGGAAGAACTTTTAGAGTTGAAACCCTACGAACCATTAACAAACTCAAAGAGGAGAAGCAGCTTAAATGGAAAGATGGCAGAAAGTCCTTTAGGCACAATGGAGTGTTTAAGAAACATCTGGGGACTCTCACGGGGGGGGGAGAATCCATTTAGATGTATGGAGTGCAGAAAATGTTCCTCTCAGAGTCCACTCTTTTCTTCACAGCAATGAACTCAGCAGGAAATAATTGTTAAACCCATGACGTGTATCTGGTGTTTATATGTAAAACTGAACTGTAATGAAATAATGAAGGTAACATCTCAAAATAGTGAGTATAATTTTAGATGTAAGGTACCTGGATATGTCCGTAGCAAAAGGAAGTGTGCCTGACTGAGATATCCTGTGTGCTGTATTTTTGTACTGCGGAAACTGGATTTGCTATCAGGAGCTAAGTTTTGTGCTTTACTGGGGACCCAGTCAGGCCCGTCCTAGCCATAGAGGGTAGTGGCGCGGAGAACCACGGCGCCGGGAACTGAAGGGCCCTGGAGGGCGCTGAAAGGGTGCCAAGTGAGTGCAGGGTTCTGGCAATCTGGCAATCTGGCAATCTGGCAATCTGCCTCCTTCTTGTTTCCCCAGCGCTGGGTTCTGCTCAGTCGAGCTTCGCCACCAGCGCGCGCACAGCGCCGAAGCAGCTCTTGCTGGTCACTGGTGGCGAAGCTTGACTGAGCGGAACCCAGCGCTGGGGAAACGAGAAGGAGTCGCAGCGCGGAGTCCTCGGAGGTGGCCTCCCGCTGCTGCCGCGATCCACTTGGCACTCCCGGGTCCTTGGAGAGGCTCTGGAGGGGGGCGCTGGAGGGACCTTAGCGCCAGGGCGCTGGATGGGCTTAAGACGGCCCTGGACCCAGTGAGAACTGTATGTTTTGAAATCTCAGTAAACTGTTACTGAGCTGTGTGTTTGTTTTTGACCTCAGTGTGGGAATTGCTCTACACGCGTCCTCTGCTCCGCTGCTTCTTGGTCTCATGCCCTGGAGTTGCTGTACTCAAGCATGCAAGGCGGTTTTTGCACCAAACTCTGTCACTCCCCCCCCCCAACCGCATGATCTCCAAACACTGCTTCTTCATCAGAACTTCATTCCTGTCCCCTGCACATTCAAGTTAAAATACTGTAATTTAATGAGAGATTGTCCCCCAAGCCTTATTGCAATAGGGAGGAGGAGGGGATGCAGGTACCCAACAGAACATTAAATATACAGAGATTGAGGTCAACAGAAAGCAAAGCAAAACCTACTCCAAAGGGAAGCCGCTTCAGCTTCCAGTCCGTCTGCTCCCACAATCGCTGAAGAAGACCTGCCGTTTGGGGATTGCAGAGCTGAATGGAAGCGGGCAAGGAAGCCCCACAATCGCTCCTGCTAGACCATGGGTAGGCAACCTAAGGCCTGAGGGCCAGATCTGGCCCATCCACCTTCTCATTCTGGCCCACAGACGGTCCGGGAATCAGCGTGTTTTTACATGAGTAGAATGTGTCCTTTTATTTAAAATGCATCTCTGGGTTATTTGTGGGGCATAGGAATTTGATAATACTGTATATATTTTTCAAAATACAGTCCGGCCCACCACATGGTCTGAGGGATGGGGGACCAGCCCACGGCTGAAAAAGGTTTCTGACCCATGTGCTAGAGGGATAGGGGCAGTGACCCCTGTTCTCAAAGGTGATGGCCAGGAAGGAATTCCTCCCCACCCTTGTCACATGCAGCTGCGCTCATTTGCCAGAGCCACCTCGAGGGCCTAACTACATTTCCCATTTATGTATATGGGAAAGGGGGCGGGTTCTCTGTTATGTTTGTGATTGTTATTAATAAAATGTATGCTCCCGAAAGTGTAAAGCCTTGGTTCTAACGTGGTCATGTTGATACAAAAAATTATCAGTCAGTGCCTGGAATCCAGCGACTGAGGATTTGTGTGACTGTCCAGGCTTGTGTGTATGTTTGTTTCTGGCCGGTGACCTTGGAAGTGTGCTCTCCCTGAGCACATGGTCTGAGGGGGCAGGGCTTCTGTGGAGTCAGGTGACTAGCTGTGGGCTTAGTTAGTCAGTGCCTAGAGTCCAGCAACTGAGGAGGGAGCACAAGGTGAGCTGAGCTCTAGAATCTTTCCTGGTATTGATGTCAGGCTGACTGGGTAGTAATTGTTTGGGTCCTCTCTTTTCCCCTTTTTGAAAATAGGGACAACATTTGCCCTCCTCCAGTCTGCTGGAACTTCGCCTGTTCTCCAGGAATTTTCAAAGATTATTGCCAGTGGTTCTGAAATCACCTCTGCCAGTTCTTTTAATACTCTTGGATGTAGTTCATCCTGCCCCGGAGACTTGAATACATCTAAACTAGCCAAGTATTCTTGTACTACCTCCTTACCTGTTCTGGGCTGTGTTTCCCCTGCTGAATCATCTGCTCCATATTCTTCTGGTTGGGCATTGTTTTGTTTTTTGGAGAAGACTAAGGCAAAGAAGGCATTGAGGAGTTCTGCCCTTTCTCTGTCCCCTGTTTGCATTTCACCATCTTCTCCTCTAAGTGACCCCACTGTTTCCTTGTTCTTCCTTTTGCTACGGACATACCCATAAAAGCCCTTTTTGTTGCTTTTAACCTCTCTGGCGAGCCTGAGTTCATTCTGTGCTTTAGCTTTTCTGACTTTGTCTCTACACGTGCTGGCTATATGTTTGAATTCCTCTCTGGTGATTTCCCCCTTTTTCCATTTTTTGTACATATGCCTTTTAAATCTTAACTCAGTTAAAAGTTCTTTAGATAGCCACCCTGGCTTCTTTAGGCACCCTCCATGCTTCCATCTCATTGGTATTGCCTGAAGTTGTGCTTTTAATATCTCCCTTTTAACAAACTCCGAACTGTCATGAACTCCCTTCCCTTTTAGTATTGCTGTCCATGGGATCTCACCCAGCGTTTCCCAAAGTTTTCTGAAGTCGGCTTTCTTAAAGTCTAGAATTTGAGAATTTGAGTCTTAGTATGCTTGGTTGCTCCTTTCCACTGTATAACCCCAGAAGAGCATGGTCACTCCCACCTAATGATCCTGCCACTTCTACCCCACTAACCAGGTCATCACGATTGGTTAGGACCAGTTCTAAAATGGCTGATCCTCTTGTTGCTTCTCCCACTTTCTGGACAATGAAATTGTCTGCAAGGCTAGTGAGGAATCTGTTCAATTTTATGCTCTTGGCTGAGTTTGACATCCAACAAATATCAGGATAGTTGAAATCCCCCATTACTACTATCTCGCTTCCTTTTGAATGCCTGGTCATCTGTTCCAGGAAGGCATCATCTGTGTCCTCAGTTTGGCTTGGGGGTCTATAGTAAACTCCCACAATGAGATCACTGTTATGTTTCTCTCCCTTAATTTTGACCCAGATACTCTCAATTAGGCTTTGAAGTTTTAAATCCTGGATCTCTTCACAGGTATACACACTCCTGACATATAACACTCCTCCTCCTCTTTTCCTGTTTGGTCTATTTCTCTGAAATAGATTGTATCCCTCTATTACTACATTCCAGTCATGAGACTCATCCCACCAGGTTTCAGTGATGCCTATTATGTCGTATTTAGTTTGCTGTACCAAGAGCTCAAGTTCATCTTGTTTATTTCCCATGCTCTGTGCATTAGTATAAAGGCCATTGAAGGCCATTGATCATTCCCCCATGTCTCTTATTTAAGGATATTTTCCTCCCACCACTAGGTCCTGAATGTAGGAGTCTATCAAGTGCTGAAGATGATCATCCAAATGTCAGGTACCAAATGGAGCAAACAGCACGCAAACCTAGTGGTGGGAGGAAAAAATCCTTATGGAAAGAGCATGGGAAATGAAACAAGATGAACTTGAGCTCTGGGTACAGCAAACTAAATATGATATAATAGGCATCACTGAAACCTGGTGGGATGAGTCTCATGATGAAGTGAAGGGCTGTGAGGGCCAACCAAAGTTGCTGACCTCTTTTTAGGGCTGAAGTTCTTGAGCTTTTTTTTAGTATTTAAGTTGTTGAGGGTTTTTTTAGGATTTTACCCCAGGATATAAACTGCCACAGGAGCCGGATTAGGCCCCCTAAACGGACTTTGGACATGCCTGCCTTAAGGAGAAGGAGCTGCCTTACGATCTTTTTCACCATCATGCCTGACCACTATTGCTAGTTTGGGGTGATGGCAGCTATAGTCCAAAAACAGCTGGAGACCCAAGTTTGGGAAACCCTGTTCACCTTGAAGGAGAAAGGAGGGCTCACTTGCATCAGAACGTCAGGTGAGCCGTGTAGAATCAGGCCCAAGGGGCCCCTGTGGAGGGGCTGCAGCTTCCCCGCATGTGAAGGAGCCATAGGACCAATGGGGAGGCAGGTGGTATTTGGGGGGGGGGGTTGGAGGAATCCGTGAAAAGGAGCTTCTGGAGCCTATGTTTAGGGAATCTTTTAATATGTGATGGAATTCTGTATTTTAATATTTTGTTGGAAGCCGCCCAGAGTGGGCGGGGTATAAATAAATTATTATTATTATTATTATTATTATTATTATTATTATTATTATTATGCAGCTCACTTCCTGCCTGCTCCCCGTAGGATTCCTGAGCCTCTCCCCTTCTCATTTCAAGGATTGGAGGACCTCAGCTTTGCTCTGGGGGGGGGGAGCTATTTTGTTTGCTGAGGACAGGAGTCACAATCCTGTCACATTGCGGGTGTCAGGCTTTGAGATAAGGGGGTGAGGCTCAGGTGGAGAAAGCATTGATAAGGGGGAAATCCTGGGGTGCGGATTTACTCCATGCCACTCCCCGCGGGTCCCTCCGGTCAACAAATGAAGGAGTCTTCTCTCCAGCCACCTTAAAGATGCAAAACAGCGGTCAGCAGACCTGATCTTTATTTGTTGCAAGAAGGTTCAAACACACCAAGAGTAGGAACCCTGAGAAGATGGTTGCATGAACTTTTAACACCTCTCCCCATTTCCCACAATCCATTTTCCAACAGCATCATCGATATGTCACAAATACATCACAAAGTAGGAGTCTTTGCACTTAGAAACAGGAGCCTGTCACCCACCCCTGTCAATACCCCCAGTTAAACACACCTTTTAACTACCCTTTTCCCCCAAATAACCATAACAGTATTTACACATCCCCCTGCAAGGCTTTCCTGAGCTTCTCCTTCGAAAGTATCAGGATTCAACCCACCATCGTGATGGATTTCTGTCTGGGGCATGTGCTGCCCTTGATTGCATCCTGGCTCCTAAGGGATTATGGAGTCAGGGGGAGCTCTGGATCCCCCTCTTCCAGAGGAGGCATTAGCCGTGGGAACCAAGGAAATCCGTCAAACCGCTGAATTTTGGGGATTATTTGAAGTTTCTACAGTTTTCTGTACTGGATAGTCAGAGGAAACAGCATGATTCATGGAATCCGCTTATTGTTACAATTTTATAGGCCGCATTTTAATGTTTGTTGGAAGTCACCCGGAGTGGCAGGGGAAGCCCAGCCAGATGGGCGGGTATAAATTATTATTATTATTATTATTAATTATTATTATTATTTATTATTATTATTTTCTGAGCCTCTTGGCTGTTGCGCATGTCTGGTGCCTATGTTAACGGACATTGTCCTGGCTTTAGTTAGAGGCTGTGGGGGGGACTTGGGATTTTGGGGTAGTCGTTTAACTGCCCCCCCCCAATTCCTGGTTTGAACAGCAGCAATAACTAAAACACAGACGGATCTAAACTCATGGCATGGGGTGGGGGAGGGAAATATTTTGCAATGTAAACATTGTGGTGGGACGACCCCACTTTGCAACTGGATTGCCTGGATCAGCCCCTCCCCCGCTCTCCTGATCCACAGAAGGAAGAGGGGAGGGGAAAAACCTTCCTGTCCTGCCCCCCCCGACTCAAACCTTCCCCTCCCCTCCCAGCACATCATTCTCTCACCCCACCCCCACTACCCCAAATCCCCCCACCATACGTTGCCCTTCTTCCTCCTCCTCTTCTTCCTCGCAAGTCCGCTTCTGTCTCCGGAATGAGGGGGGGAGCCCCCCTCCCAAACTGCCTGCTTCTCTCGGAAGTGGAGCTTCTACGCCGGATTGCTGCTCTGTGCGCCATAGCTCTAGGGGCGCGCGCTTTCGGGAAGGGGAGGGGAACCCCCCCCCCGTGGGAAAGAGAATCGGGAGCGAGGAAAAGAGGTAAAGGGGCCGCGGGGGGAGAGAGAAAAGGACCCAGAGACCCCCGCCAGCTCCCCAAAGAACCTTCCGTGGGTCCCATCGGGAGGGCCTGGATCCCTGCATGCGTGCTGCGAAGGGGGCTTTCCTTGGCCCCTTAGGCGCCTTGGCGTGGGGGGGGGATGGGGCGCCCACCCAGGGGGTCCCCACGATCCCCCATTGCCCCATTTCCCCTGGCTCCGCGCGGAGAGAAGCGGGCCATGAAAGGGTTAAGGGGCGCGAGCGGCGCCTGGATAGAGACCCCCCCTTGTCCCTCCCTCCCTATCTTGTCTTGGAGGATCCTTCCGGATGGAGAGATGCGGCGCGCAGGGCGAGAGGTCAGACTCGCTAAGGGTCCCCTCTGGGTGCAGGGGAGACTGGGGGGGGGGGAGAAAGGAAAGGGGGGGAGCATTCCCAGGGCAGGGAAGTGCAACATTAGTGGGGGGGGGAGAGTCTTCCGAGTCCAACCATTGGCCCCTTGGAGAGGAAGATAAGAGGGGCGATAACTTGACCTCTGAAGGGAGAGCGTTCCATAGGGCAGGAGACCCTCTGCCTGCTTCCTTGGACCATGTGACTTCGCTTCTCCCAGGTCCAAGGCTGCTGAAGGTTTAAGGACGCAGATCTTTCTCCTCCAGAACTATCTCCAGAGCATGTCTGACATGTAATTAGCAGAGCAGGAAAAAAATGCCCAGAAGCAGCAAAAAAAATAATTTAGCTGAGAATTTTACTGTTGTTGTTTGGTCATGTCCGACTCTTCGACAAATAAGCATAACAGGATCCAAAAAATAGCAAAAATGTAACCTTGGGACTGGATAAGAAGCCTGGCTCACTCCAGTTTAACCAGCTTCATCTGGTTCCTAAATAAAAGGAAGGTTCTGCATAACCTGATAACAATTTATCCCACCACCTGCTCTCATCAGAAAGGAAACTGCAATATCAGGTTGTTGTTGTTTAGTCGTTTAGTCGTGTCCGACTCTTCGTGACCCCATGGACCAGAGCATGCCAGGCACTCCTGTCTTGCACTGCCTCCCGCAGTTTGGTCAAACTCATGTTTGTAGCTTCGAGAACACTGTCCAACCATCTCGTCCTCTGTCGTCCCCTTCTCCTAGTGCCCTCAATCTTTCCCAACATCAGGAAAGTCTTCTCTTCTCATGAGGTGGCCAAAGTCTTGGAGCCTCAGCTTCATGATCTGTCCTCAGGGCTGATTTCCTTCAGAATGGATAGGATTGATCTTCTTGCAGTCCATGGGACTCTCAAGAGTCTCCTCCAGCACCATAATTCAAAAGCATCAATTCTTTGGTGATCAGCCTTCTTTATGGTCCAGCTCTCACTTCCATACATCACTAACTGGGGAAACCATAGCTTTAACTATACAGACCTTTGACGGCAAGGTGATGTCTCTGCTTTTTAAGATGCTGTCTAGGTTTGTCATTGCTTTTCTCCCAAGAAGCAGGCGTCTTTTAATTTTGTGACTGCTGTCACCATCTGCAGTGATCAAGGAGCCCAAGAAAGTAAAATCTCTCACTGCCTCCATTTCTTCCCCTTCTATTTGCCAGGAGGTGATGGGACCAGTGGCCATGATCTTGGTTTTTTTGATGTTGAGCTTCAGACCATATTTTGCGCTCTCCTCTTTCACCCTCATTAAAAGGTTCTGCCATCAAGGTTGTGTCATCTGCATATCTGAGGTTGTTGATATTTCTCCCGGCAATCTTAATTCCGGCTTGGGATTCATGTTCCAAATAGAGAAAACACCTGCTTTGAATCACACAGAGTAAAAACCAGAACCTTCCTGAACCAATAGACTAGGAATGATCTCTATATTTTTAGATCAGGCACCCCCAAACTTGGCCCCTCCAGATGTTTTGGACTACAATTCCCATCACCCCTGACCACTGGTCCTCTTAGCTAGGGATCATGGGAGATGTAGGCCAAAACATCTGGAGGGCCGCAGTTTGGGGATGCCTGTATTAGATCAATACTTTTCTTGCCTGAAAAATGCAACCATGACACTTTAAAGGTCAGCACAAACAGTTTGAATAGGGCTTGGAAATGCACTGGGAGCCAGGGAAGATCCTTTAGGACCAGTGTTGTGTGGTCTCGGCGGCTGCTCCCAGTCTAGGGTGTGTCTAGGTCCACATCCTGAATTAGTTTCAGTTTCTGGGTCACCTTCAAAGGTAGCCCCACGTAGAGCACGTGGCAATAGTCCAAGCAGGAGATAACAAGAGCATGCACCACTCTAGTGAGACAGTCCACAGCAGGGGTAGGCAACTTAAGGCCCGTGGGCTGGATGCGGCCCAATCACCTTCTCAATCCAGTGCACAGACAGTCCAGGAATCAGTGTGTTTTAACATGAGTAGAATGTGTTCTTTTATTTAAAATGCATCTCTGGGTTATTGTGGGGCATAGGAATTTGTTCATACCCCCCCCCAAAAAAAATAGTCCGGCCCACCACATGAGGGACGGTGGACTGGCCCATGACTGAAAAAGGTTGCTGACCCCTGGACAGGCTGGTAGGGTCTCAGCTGGAATACCAGATGGAGCTGGCAGACAGCTGCCCTGGACACAGAAATGACCAGTGCCTCCATGGGCAGCTGTGAGTCCAAAATGACCCCAAGGCTGCGCACCTGGTCCTTCAGGGGCATAGTTACCCCATTCAGGACCAGGGAGTCCTCCACACCTGCCCACCTCTTTCCCCCACAAACAGAACTTCTGTCTTGTCAGGATTCAACCTCAATCTATTAGCCGCCATCCATCCTCCAAACACCTACAGGCACAGGGCATTCAGCGCCTTTGCTGGTTCCAATTCAAAAGAGAGGAAGAGCTGGGTATCACCCACATACTGGTGAACACCCAGCCCAAACCCCCTGATGATCTCGCCCAGCGGCTTCATATAGATATTAAAAAGCAGGGGGGAGAGGACGGAGCCCTGAGGCACCCCACAAGGGAGCACCCAGAGGTCTGAACACTCATCCCCCAACACCACTTTCTGGACATGTCCCAGGAGGAAGGAGGGGAACCACTGCATAACAAGGCCCCCAGCTCCCAACTCCCCTAGAGGGTCCAGAAGGATACTATGGCCAAATGTCTCCAAAAATGCTGAGAGATCCAGCAGAACCAGGAAAGCGTTTTCCCCTCTGTCTCTAGCCTATTGGAGATCATACATCAGCACAACCAGGGCAGTTTCAGTCCCATGATGAGGCCTGAATCCCAAAAGCTCCAGGCACAATACTTTCATTAGCTTTGAAGGGGCCATTGGATACTTGGTGGTCTTTTCTTCAAAAGACAAATATTTCAAATATATTTACAGTGATGTATGATGTAAATCTAGGGACCCAGGTGGCGCTGTGGTTAAACCACTGAGCCTAGGGCTTGCTGATCAGAAGGTCGGCGGTTCGAATCCCTGTGACGGTGTGAGCTCCCGTTGCTTGGTCCCAGCTCCTGCCAACCTAGTAGTTCGAAAGCACGTCAAAATGCAAGTAGATAAATAGGAACCGCTACAGCGGGAAGGTAAACGGCGTTTCCATGTGCTGCTCTGGTCTGCCAGAAGCGGCTTTGTCATGCTGGCCACATGACCTGGAAGCTGTACGCCGGCTCCCTCGGCCAATAATGCGAGATGAGCACGCAACCCCAGAGTCAGTCACGACTGGACCTAATGGTCAGGGGTCCCTTTACCTTTACCTTTATGATGTAAATAGCGCTTCTGTTTCCCTTATTCCACATTGGAGAGACTTTGATCCACAGATCTGAGCTCATCTCTCTGCCTGAAACTGCTGTGTTAGCAGCAATGGAAACCTGGGCAGAGTGTTTGGGGTCCTGGGCTGCCTAGAGAACAAAACCCCCTTCTCAGCCTGGCTGATATGGTGCCAAGGAAAGCAGAGCAGTAGGTTTGGCACCAGATTAGCTGAGGAGTTGAATGAAGAAGGTGTGTAGGGCACATCCAACCCTCTTAGAGACTCCGCCCTGGATTTGTGTAGCTTTTCCTCCATAGCCTTTTCTTCTCCTGAACATAACCCACGAGGCAGCAGAGGTTTCGGACGAGAGTTTTCCTTCTCAACGTGCCCCATCTGCCCTTCACTTTCTTCTGCAGAATCTGCCTTCTTGACTGTGGGAGTCACTGTTGTTCTCATCCTCTCCATCCACCAGGGCCTGCCTTCACCTGCAGCAGAATTCCTCAACCCACCAAGGATTTGAGACCCATCAGCTAACCTCACCTGGTTTAGCCGCCCGGTTGAATCCATTCCTGTGATTGCGGCCCCTGTTGCATGCTGACAGCTTCTGGAAGCCACAGGTGAGAGCTGAGTGCAGAGTGGGGACCAATGGTGGATAAATTACCTTAAAAGGTGCACGACATGATCCCCACCAAAAGTACTACCGCTCCCCTAACACCCCAAGACATCCTATAATTATGATATTTAAGACAGATCAGGAATAAATCCATGTCCCCAGAAATAACACAACTTCGAGCCATTAATGAATCAATATTACATAGTCAAGGTACTACATATTCCACTAAGTATTTGTCTTGAATATCCTGCTTTTCATTGTCATTTTAGGATAGTCCTGCATCAGAAGATGGACACAAGATCAGGCAGCACATCATTCATTTAAAAATCATGTTGCTGTATTACCCTGTTTCTCATATTTTAAGACATACCCATAAAATAAGCCATAGCAGGATTTTTAAGCATTCAAGGAATATAAGCCATACCCTGAAAATAAGACATAGTGATAGGCACAGCAGCAATGCCGGACGCGGCAGGAGGTAACATTGATTGAGGATTATGAAAGTTGTCATGAATTGCTTTCATTTGACAACATTGCAACTTCATTTCCTAAAAATTGGGAACATGGGTAGGACGTGGGAGTATGTAGGAGATGTTGAAATAGGAGAAGGTGCTAAAGGAGTTTGATGTGCTCTCTTTCCCTTTGTTCTCTTCCTTGAAACCCAAACAGGATTTCCTTTCCTCCAACTCTGAGGAAGGTGATGGAGAAGACAGTCAGAATTCCGGGAGACAGGACACCTTTTGTTTCACTAGGAATAGTCACTAAAATGTGTGAAATGTGGAATATGCTTCACTGAATGAGAACACATCGTTCATATCAAGGAACTCAAACAGAGGAGAAACCATTTAAAGATATGCAGAGTGGAAAAGGTTTCACTGATAGTGGAAAACTTAGAACTCACATGCACAATAAACGATTTAAATGCATGGAGTGTGGGAAGAGCTTCAGTCAGAGTGGACACCTCAATATACATCAACGGACTCATACAGGGGAGAAACCATTTAAATCCTTGGAATACGGAAAGAGCTTCAGTTTCAATGCAAGTCTTGGAAGACATCAACAGACTCACACAGGAGAGAAGCCGTTTAAATATATGGAGTGTGGAAAGAGCTTCAGTAAAAGTGTTCACTTCAATAAACATCACCAGACTCACACAGGTGAAAAACCATATGAATGTATGGAGTGTGGGAAAAACTTCAGTCAGAGTGCACACCTCAATAGTCATCTCCGAACTCACACAGGGGAGAAACCATTTAAATGCTTGGAGTGTGGGAAGAGGTTCAGTCAGAGTGGACACCTCAATATACATCATCGGACTCACACAGGAGAAAAACCATATAAATGTATGGAGTGTGGAAAGAGCTTCATTCAGAGTGGACACCTCAATATACATCAACGGACTCACACAGGAGAAAAACCATTTAAATGCATGGAATGCGGAAAGACCTTCAGTTTCAATGCAAACCTTAGAATACATAAACGGACTCACACAGGGGAGAAACCATTTAAATGCCTGGAGTGTGGAAAAAGCTTCAGTTACAATACAAGCCTTAAAATACACCAGCGAACTCACACAGGCGAAAAACCATATAAATGTATGGAGTGTGGGAAGAGCTTCAGTCAGAGTGGACACTTCAATATTCATCTCCGAACTCACACAGGGGAGAAACCATTTAAATCCTTGGAATATGGAAAGAGCTTCAGTTTCAATGCAAGTCTTGGAAGACATCAACGGACACACACAGGAGAAAAACCATTTAAATGCATGGAATGCGGAAAGACCTTCAGTTCCAATGCAAACCTTAGAATACATAAACGGACTCACACAGGGGAGAAACCACTTAAATGCCTGGAGTGTGGAAAAAGCTTCAGTTACAATGCAAGCCTTAAAATACACCAGCGAACTCACACAGGCGAAAAACCATATAAATGTATGGAGTGTGGAAAGAGCTTCAGTCAGAGTGGACACTTCAATATTCATCTCCGAACTCACACAGGGGAGAAACCATTTAAATCCTTGGAATATGGAAAGAGCTTCAGTTTCAATGCAAGTCTTGGAAGACATCAACGGACACACACAGGAGAAAAACCATTTAAATGCATGGATTGCGGAAAGACCTTCAGTTCCAATGCAAACCTTAGAATACATAAACGGACTCACACAGGGGAGAAACCATTTAAATGCCTGGAGTGTGGAAAAAGCTTCAGTTACAATGCAAGCCTTAAAATACACCAGCGAACTCACACAGGCGAAAGACCATATAAATGTATGGAGTGTGGAAAGAGCTTCAGTCAGAGTGGACACCTCAGAAGACATCAACAGACTCATACAGGGGAGAAACCATTTAAATCCTTGGAATACGGAAAGAGCTTCAGTTTCAATGCAAGTCTTGGAAGACATCAACAGACTCACACAGGAGAGAAGTTGTTTAAATATATGGAGTGTGGAAAGAGCTTCAGTAAAAGTGTTCACTTCAATAAACATCACCAGACTCACACAGGTGAAAAACCATATGAATGTATGGAGTGTGGGAAAAACTTCAGTCAGAGTGCACACCTCAATAGTCATCTCCGAACTCACACAGGGGAGAAACCATTTAAATGCTTGGAGTGTGGGAAGAGCTTCAGTCAGAGTGGACACCTCAATATACATCATCGGACTCACACAGGAGAAAAACCATATAGATGTATGGAGTGTGGAAAGAGCTTCATTCAGAGTGGACACCTCAATATACATCAACGGACTCACACAGGAGAAAAACCATTTAAATGCATGGAATGCGGAAAGACCTTCAGTTTCAATGCAAACCTTAGAATACATAAACGGACTCACACAGGGGAGAAACCATTTAAATGCCTGGAGTGTGGAAAAAGCTTCAGTTACAATACAAGCCTTAAAATACACCAGCGAACTCACACAGGCGAAAAACCATATAAATGTATGGAGTGTGGGAAGAGCTTCAGTCAGAGTGGACACTTCAATATTCATCTCCGAACTCACACAGGGGGGAAACCATTTAAATGCTTGGAGTGCGGACAGAGCTTTAGACAGAGTGGACACCTCAATATACATCAATGGACACACATGGGTGAAAAACCATATGAATCCAAGGAGTGTGGGAAGACCTTCATTCGGACTGGACACCTCAATATACATCAACGGACGCACACAGCGGAGAAACCCTTTAAATGTATGGAGTGTGGAAAGAGCTTCAGTTATAATACAAGCCTTAAAATACACCAGCGAACTCACACAGGTGAAAAGCCACATAAATGTATTGAGTGTGGAAAGAGCTTCCGTCAGAGTGGACACCTCAGAAGACATCAACGGACTCACACAGGAAAGGAACCATTTAAATATATGGAGTGTGGAAAGGTCTTCAGTCACCGTGGACATCTTAGAAAACATCAACACATTCACACAGGGGAGAAACCATATAAATGTATGGAGTGTGGAATGGTCTTTAGTGAGAATGTAAACCTTAGAATACATCAACGGACTCACACAGGGGAGAAACCATTTAAATGCCTGGAGTGTGGAAAAAGCTTCAGTTACAATACAAGCCTTAAAATACACCAGCGAACTCACACAGGTGAAAAACCATATAAATGTATGGAGTGTGGGAAGAGCTTCAGTCAGAGTGGACACCTCAATAGTCATCTCCGAACTCACACAGGGGGGAAACCATTTAAATGCATGGAGTGCGGAAAGAGCTTCAGTCAGAATGGTGACCTTAAAATACATCTGCAGACACACATGGATGAAAAACCATATGAATCCAAGGAGTGTGGGAAGAGCTTCATTCGGAGTGGACACCTCAATATACATCAACAGACGCACACAGGGGAGAAACCCTTTAAATGTATGGAGTGTGGAAAGAGCTTCAGTTATAATACAAGCCTTAAAATACACCAGCGAACTCACACAGGTGAAAAGCCACATAAATGTATGGAGTGTGGAAAGAGCTTCAGTCAGAGTGGACACCTCAGAAGACATCAACAGACTCACACAGGAGAGAAACCCTTTAAATGCATGAAATGCGGAAAGACCTTCGGTTACAATACAAGTCTTAGAAGCCATCAACAGACTCACACAGGAGAGAAACCATATAAATGTATGGAGTGTGGGAAGAGCTTCAGCCAGAGAGGACACCTCAATATACATCAACGGACTCACACAGAAAAGGAACCATTTAAATGTATGGAGTGTGGAAAGAGCTTCAATTTCAATGCAAACCTTAGAATACATCAACAGATTCACTCAGGGGAGAAACCATTGAAATGCCTGGAGTGTGGAAAGAGTTTCAGTTACAATACAAGCCTTAAAATACACCAGCGAACTCACACAGGTGAAAAACCATATAAATGTATGGAGTGTGGAAAGAGCTTCAGTCAG
Source organism: Zootoca vivipara (assembly GCF_965207765.1). Lineage (NCBI taxonomy): Eukaryota > Metazoa > Chordata > Lepidosauria > Squamata > Lacertidae > Zootoca > Zootoca vivipara. Next base: position 70,660,350 of record NC_142592.1, on the reverse strand, counting down.
AGTGGACACCTCAGAAGACATCAACAGACTCACACAGGAGAGAAACCATTTAAATGCATGAAATGCGGAAAGAGCTTCAGTTTCAATGCAAGCCTTAGAATACATCAACAGACTCACACTGGGGAGAAATCATTTAAATGCATGGAATGCGGAAAGAGCTTCAGTTTAAATGCAAGCCTTAGAATACATGAACGGACTCACACAGGGGAGAAACCATTTAAATGTATCGAGTGTGGAAAGAGCTTCAGTTTCAATGCAAGCCTTAGAAGCCATCAACAGACTCACACAGGAGAGAAACCATATAAATGTATGGAGTGTGGGAAGAGCTTCAGTAAGAGTGGGAACCTCAATAGACATCAACGGACTCACACAGGAGAGAAACCATTTAAATGCCTGGAGTGTGGAAAGAGCTTCAGTTACAATCTAAGCCTTAGAATACACCAGCGAACTCACACAGGTGAAAAACCATATAAATGTATGGAGTGTGGAAAGAGGTTCAGTTATAGTGGACACCTCAATACACATCAACGGATTCACACAGGGGAGAAACCATTTAAATGCATGGAGTGTGGAATGAACTTCAGTCAGATTGCACACCTTAAGATGCATGAACGGACTCACACAGGGGAGAAACCATTTAAATGTATTGAGTGTGGAAAGAGCTTCAGTCAGAGTGCACACCTTAAGATACATGAACGGACTCACACAGGGGAGAAACCATATAAGTGTATGGAGTGTGGAAAGAGCTTCAGTCAGAGTGCATACCTTAAGTTACATGAACGGACTCACACAGGGGAGAAACCATTTAAATGTATCGAGTGTGGAAAGAGCTTCACTTTCAATGCATCCCTTAGAATCCATCAACGAACTCACACAGGAGAGAAACCATTTAAATGTATGGAGTGCGGAAAAAGCTTTAGCCAGAGTAGACACCTCAATATACACCAACAGACTCACACAGGGGGAAAACCATTTAAATGTATGGAGTGTGGAAAGAGTTTTAGTGAGAATACAAGGCTTAAAATACACCAGCGGACTCACACAGGGGAGAAACCATTTCAATGTATGGAGTGTGGAAAGAGCTTCAGTCTGAATGGAAACCTTAGAAAACACCAAAGGACTCACACGGGGAGAGATCATTTTAATGTATGGAGTGCGGAAAAAGCTTCAGTCAGAGTGAAAATGGTTGAGGGAGACATCCGCGGACACAGTGGGGAGAAAGCGTTTAATTGTATGGCTTCAGCCAGAGTGGAAGTCCCACATCAACAGACTGATGGACAGGAAGAACTTTTAGAGTTGGAACCGTAGAAACCAACAACAAACTCAAAGAGGATAAGCAATTTAAAAGGAAAGATTGCAGAAAGTTATTTAGTTATAATGGAGTGCTTAAGGAACATCTAGGGAGTCTCACAGGGGAGGACCCATTTAGATGTATGGAGTGTGGGAGGTGTATCTCTCAGAGTCATTCTGAGCAATGAACTCAGCAGGAAATCATTCTTAAAAACATGAGGTATATGTGAAGTTCTGTTGTTTATATATAAAATTGTATAGTGCTGAAATAATGAAGGTAATGTCTCACAATAGTGAGTATAATTTTAGATGTAAAGTAACTTTGGTTTTGGCACCAAACTCTGTCGCCCCCCTCCCCAACTGCATGATCTCCAAGCACTGCTTCTTCACCAGAAGTCCATCCTTGCCCCCCAGGCCTTTTGAAGAAAACTTAAAATGCTGTAATTTAATGGGAGATTTCCCCCGGATGTCTCCTGGGGGGCCCATCTTCACTCATGAGCCCCATGATTCACACAAACTACCAAAAACCTCTTAAACCAATACACTGGATATGATCTCTCTACATTAGATCAATACATTTCTTTGCCTGAAAAATGCAGCCATGACACTTTCAAGGTCAACACCAAGTGTTTGAATTCTGCTTGGAAATGTGCTGGGAGTCAGGGAAGATCCTTTAGGACCAGTGAGATGTGGTCTCGGTGGCTGCTCCCATTCAGTTGCCGTTTCCAGGTCACCTTCAAAGGTAGCCCCATGTAGAGCGCATTGCAGTAGTCCTAGCGAGAGATAGCCAGAGCATGCACCACTCTGGCGAGACAGTCGGCAGGCTGGTAGGCTCTCAGCCTGCATTTTCATATAATTCTCTTTATAAAATACAATCTGTAAAGTTTTAATTCACCTTCCACATCTTTTCCCAATCTTCAAATTGTATGTTGTGACCTAGATCCTGAGTCCATTTTATTTGTGCTGACTTTACCATTTCGTCCAGCGTTTCCCCATACAGCAGGAGATTATACATTTTTAAAAGTAATTTCGTGTGTCTTCCTCAAACTGTTCATTTAGTTGTCTATGATCTAAGCAACTTTGTGAATAGATCTTCATTTAGATCTTCATAGACCATTTACACATACTGTATGCTTCAAATACAAGTTAAGAGATTTCACTAATCTAATGTGCACAAAAATTTACTTTTCTAGCCTTTCTATTAGCAAAATCCTTTACAATGTCACTGGTATCTATTACTACTTCCTTTTCAATGCTGATCATGACTAGGTTGGTCAATCTTTCTTGAGTCATAGTTAGCCTTAAATAATTTTTTATTAATTTTAAGTTTGAAAAAGATCTTTCACCTTCGGCTACCGTCACTGGTAATGTTAAATATATGCGTAGGGATACGGACAAGTTTGGAAATGCAGTTGTCAAATTATTTGAATATATATAATTCAAAACATCCACCGGAGTTGTGTCTGCATTGAAAACAATTGGCAATAGTTCCAGCTCCTGATATAAATCTTCTCCGTCTACCGGTATATCAGCCCCACTTTCGGCAGTCAATTTCTGTTGTAAATTTAAACACTGTGCTCTTCTCTGGCCTGTCTCTAATTTTCTCCATTTGTCTATATTTTGCAAAAATGAGAAATTGTTGTTGTGTTCACTTAACAGTTCAAATCTTTCATTTACTTTTGTGATTGCCAGGTCGAACAAATAAAAATAAAATTTTACTTTAAAGTCGTTCTGTGGATCTGCAATTTGCTCATCGGTATGCTCATAACGGAAAAACCTTTTTCTGGCACGTGGGCGTGCAGTGCTTGTAAAGATGGCTTCGCATTCTATTTCCTCGGCAATTGATTTAGCTTCTAACAACATAGCGTCAAAGGCAGAGTCTGTACGCATTGTTGCTAAGTTACTCTTGACCAGATCTATCATTTTAACTGCTTCCAAAAGAACGACACCAGACTTTTGTAAGGTTTTACTTACAACATTAATTTCCGCTAATATGTTGTAAAGGTAAAGGGGCCCCTGACCATCAGGTCCAGTCGTGTCCAACTCTGGGGTTGCGGCGCTCATCTCGCTCTATAGGCCGAGGGAGCCGGCGTTTGTCCACAGACAGCTTCCAGGTCATGTGGCCAGCATGACAGAGCTGCTTCTGGCGAACCAGAGCAGCACACGGAAACGCCGTTTACCTTCCCGCCAGAGCGGTCCCTATTTATCTACTTGCACTTTGATGTGCTTTCGAAGTGCTAGGTTGGCAGGAGCTGGGACCGAACAACGGGAGTTCACCCCGTTGCAGGGATTCGAACCGCCGACCTTCTGATCAGCAAGCCCTAGACTCTGTGGTGTAACCCACAGCGTGTACCACGTTACTAAAGAACAAATGAATTTGAAAGACTTCAATTTCAACATCAATGAACTTGCCATCTTCCTTGTGTCACAATCTCTCTTGTCATCTGAATAAATAGAATAGAAGGCGTCGTAAACCTTTTCCATATTAAAATGAAGTGCTTTCAACGCCTCTACTCTACTTTCCCTTTGCGTGTTTGATCATGGTATCCCTGTGAATCCCCCAAGTCCCTCTTCCCGGCAACCCCCACCCAGGGGAGGTGTGGTTCATTGGGTGATCCTGGTATTTGGGGGGGTGGGAGGGGAGGGTTGAGGATAGGTGAGGCTCCTTGGGTGGTCCTGGTATTGGTGGGGGATGGGAGGGTTGAGGAGAGGTGAGGGTCCTTGGGGGGTCGTGGTATTGGTTGGGGAGGGTATTGGGGGTGGAGGGTATTGGGGGTGGAGGGTTGTGGTGGGGGTTTGTGGTGGGGCGGGATTCCGAGGGGGGTAGTGTCCGTGAGGCTCATGGGTCTCCTGGGCGGGTGGAGGTCCTTGGGGAGCGGTCTGTTCTCGGGTGTTCAATTTCCGAGGTGCGATCTCCCTTAGGAGTGGCGTGCTCTCGGGGCGGTTTGCTCCCTCTTGGAGGCGTGGTCTTCGGGGCGGGGGGGGTGTTGTGGGAGTGGATGGTTACACGCCCACTGTTAGCATTCACCATTAGAGAGAGAGAGAGAGAGAGAGAGAGAGACATCCATGCCTCCCCCGGTCGTCCTACCGGGGCTCTCGATCTCCGGTGCAGCGAACTGGAATCGGTCCAAGCTCTCTGACCATCTCTCCATGATGGTGTCCCGTTGTGCCAGATGCGGTTTAGTCATGCTGGCGACATGACACAGGAAGCTGTCTGTGGACAAATGGCAGCTCCCTGGGCCTGAAAGCGAAATGAGCGTCACAACCCCAGAGTCGCCTTTAACTGGACTTAACCGTCCAGGGGGTCCTTTACCTTTTTACGTTAATATAAGATCAGGCTTAGCAGCCGCTTGGCTCCAGCATTGCTTTGGTTGGTCTCTGTTAGTTTCTCCAACCGCTGGGAGACTTATGGGTTCCTAGACGGGCTCCTTGTGCATCCCTTAAGGCATTGGTGTCCAAACATTTTTCAAAGGGGGTCAGATTTGATGAAGTGAAGGGCCGTGAGGGCTGACCAAAGGGCCGGCCAAAGTTGTTGACCTCTTTTTTAGGGTAGAAGTTCTTGAGCTTTTCTTAGGATTTAAGTTGTTGAGGTTTTTTTGTTAGGATTTTACCCCAGGAAATAAACTGCCACAGGGGCTGGATTGAACCAACCGGTGGGCTGGATAAGGCCCCCAAAACGGACTTTGGACATGCCTGCCTTGAGGAGAAGGAGCTGTTTCACGATCTTTTTCACCATCATGCCTGACCACTATTGCTAGTTTGGGGTGATGGCAGCTATAGTCCAAAAACAGCTGGAGACCCAAGTTTGGGAAACCCTGTTCACCTTGAAGGAGAAAGGAGGGCTCACTTGCATCAGAACGTCAGGTGAGCCGTGTAGGATCAGGCCCAAGGGGCCCCTGTGGAGGGGCTGCAGCTTCCCCGCATGTGAAGGAGCCATAGGACCAATGGGGAGGCAGGTGGTATTGGGGGGGGGGAGTTGGAGGAATCCGTGAAAAGGAGCTTCTGGAGCCTATGTTTAGGGAATCTTTTAATATGTGATGGAATTCTGTATTTTAATATTTTGTTGGAAGCCGCCCAGAGTGGGCGGGGTATAAATAATAAATTATTATTATTATTATTATTATTATTATTATTATTATTATTATTATGCAGCTCACTTCCTGCCTGCTCCCTGAAGGATTCCTGAGCCTCTCCCCTTCTCATTTCAAGGATTGGAGGCCCTAGGTTTGCTCAGGGGGGGGGGGGAAGCTATTTTGTTTGCTGACTGAGGACAGGAGTCATAATCCTGTCACACTGCGGGTGTCAGGCTTTTAGGTAAGGGGGTGAGGCTCAGGTGGAAAAGGCATTGATAAGGGGAAAATCCTGGGGTGCGGATTTACTCCATGCCACTCCCCACAGGTCCCTCCGGTCAACAAATGAGGAGTCTCCTCTCCAGCCACCTTAAAGATGCAAAACAGCGGTCAGCAGACCTGATCTTTATTTGCTGCAAGAAGGTTCAACACCCAAAGCGTAGGAACCCCGAGAAGATGGTTGCATGAACTTTTAACACCTCTCCCCATTTCCCACAATCTATTTTCCAACAGCATCATCAATACGTCACAAATACATCACAAAGTTGGAGTCTTTGCACTTAGAAACAGGAGCCTGTCACCAGGGGCGTAGCCAGGATCAAAACTAGGGGGGGCAAGCCATGGTCGTTCAGGGGCGGGGCCAAGGCACGGGAGGGGAGGGGCCACGAAGTGGGAATGTGGGCGGGGCTACAGGGCCAGTGGGCCCAATGACATTGCGGCGGCGGCGGCGGCAGCGGCCACCTTGTGCTTCTGGGGCTGGCAGCGTTGGCAGCTACCCTGCTTGGCTGGAGAGGATGGGAGGGTTGGGCAGGCGAGAGGGGGTGGCAGCGCGGGCGAGGGCGCGGCAAGGCACGGCCGCAGCCACGACGGCTCCAAGGCGTTGCTGCATATCAGCATAATATTTCAACCATGTCTTGGGTTCAAGCCCCACCTTAGGAAAAAATTCCTGAATTGCAGGGGGTTGGACTAGATGACCCTTGTGGTCCCTTCCGACTACAATTCTATTGATATATTACCATAGCATATGCACCATTCTGCTTTCTTGAATTGTCCTACTCCTAGGCATAGCAGCCAACTCCTAGAGGCCTAGGTGCCTCTCCCCTCCCCCCAATTACTGGTAAATACTGTATTTGAAAGAGTCACCCCCCCATGTTGATGGGCTTTCTATGTGGGGCTTATCTGCCCTCCCCCCCAGTATTTTATTAAGGATGGAAGAGGGAGGGAAGGAAGGAAGAAATAGAGAGAGGGATAACTCATATTTTTGGGTGCCTCTGGGTGACGCTGTGATGCTGGAACTCTGCAGCAAGAGGAGTCTTGTAAGCAGCTTTCTCTCTGCTTGATTTACAGCAGGCACGTCCAACAGGTAGATTGTGATCTACCAGTAGATCACTGGATGTCTGTGGTAGATCACTGGTAGGTCACTGGGACCCCTAAAAAAAGCTCACCCAAAATTTTCCTCCTCCCTAAAAAAAGTTGAACTATGACCTGAAGCCCTAAACAAAAATGGGCCTCCCTCCCTCCTAAAAGAAGCTCAACAAGTTTGACCTAACCCCCCCCAAAAAAAAACAGGGCTTCCCTTCCTTAAAAAAACTCAACAGCTTTGACCTGAACCCCACAAAAGGGGGTAGATCACTCCCAGTTTTTAACTGTGAGTAGATCAGAGTCTCTTGGGAGGTGGCCACCCCTGATTTACAGTATACAGATGCAAGAGGAGGGGCAGACTGGAACACCTGTGCTTTTTATAAACATCACTGTGTCTGTCAAAGCTACAGCCCCCCCCCTTTATTATTCACTTCCTTTTACCCTTGCAGAGCCACCTTAGTCAAATTGAATCCTCTGCACCCTCATTAAATCGTCAATAGAACTCTTAATGTGATTCCTGAATGCTCATTAACAACTCCCACTCAAGAACAATAGGGTGAATTGGTCAGCTATCGAAACTTGCCTGGGGATATCTGCTCCATTGTCTTAACTGCTTAACTACTGGTAGCCACTTTGCTTTATTTATTTGATGTGTTTTTGTTACAGCTGTGTCCCCCCCCCCCCAGCAAGCGGAGATTTAGTTGCTCTTGCTAAAGCAAAGCCCTTTCCACTTCAGTTTTTGGAGGGGAAAAGTGCTGGTTATGGTCTGTAAAATACATTAATTTTTTGCTTCTAGGGGGGCAGCTGCCCCCTCCTGCCCCCCCTTGCCTACGCCCATGCCTGTCACCCACCCCTGTCAATACCCCCCCCAGTTAAACACACCTTTTAACTACCCTCTTCCCCCAAATAACCATAACAGTATTTACACATCCCCCTGCAAGGCTTTCCTCAGCTTCTCCGTCGAAAGTATCAGGATTCAACCCACCATCTAGATGGATTTCTGTCTGGGGCATGTGCTGCCCTTGATCGCATCCTGGCTCCTAAGGGATTGTGGAGTCAGGGGGAGCTCTGGACCCCCCTCTTCCAAGGAAATCCGTCAAACCGTTGAATTTTCGGGATGATTTGAAGCTCCTACAGTTTTCTGTACTGGATAGTCAGAGGAAACCGCATGATTCATGGAATCCGCTTATTGTTACAATTTTATAGGCTGTATTTTAATGTTTGTTGGAAGCCGCCCAGAGTGGCAGGGAAAGCCCAGCCAGATGGGCGGGGTATAAATATATTATTATTATTATTATTATTATTATTATTATTATTATTATTATTATTTTATTATTTTCTGAGCCTCTTGGCTGTTGCGTATGTCTGGTGCCTGTGTTAATGGTCATTGTCCTGGCCTTAGTTAGAGGCTGGGGGGGACTTGGGATTTTGGGGGAGTCGTTTAACTGCCCCCCCCCATTCCTGGTTTGAACAGCAGCAATAACTAAAACACAGACGGATCTAAACTCATGGCATGGGGTGGGGGAAGGAAATATTTTGCAATATAAACATTGTGGGGGGGGGGATTGCCGGGATTGGATTGCCGGGATCAGCCCCTCCCCCGCTCTCCTGAGGAAGAGGGGAGGGGAAAAACCTTCCTGTCCTGCCCCCCCCCCGACTCAAACCTTCCCCTCCCCTCCCAGCACATCATTCTCTCACCCCACCCCCACTACCCCAAATCCGCCCGCCATACGTTGCCCCTCTTCTTCCTCCTCCTCTTCTTCCTCGCAAGTCCGCTTCTGTCTCCGGAATGAGGGGGGGGAGCCCCCCTCCCAAACTGCCTGCTTCTCCCGGAAGTGGAGCTTCTACGCCGGATTGCTGCTCTGCTGCGCCATAGCTCTAGGGGCGCGCGCTTTCGGAAAGGGGAGGGGAACCCCCCCCGTGGGAAAGAGAATCGGGAGCGAGGAAAAAGAGGTAAAGGGGCCGCGGGGGGGGGGGAGAAAAGGACCCAGAGATCCCCGCCAGCTCCCCAAAGAGCCTTCCGTGGGTCCCACCGGGAGGGCCTGGATCCCTGCATGCGTGCTGCGAAGGGGCTTTCCTTGGCCCCTTAGGCGCCTTGGCGTGGGGGGGGGACATGGGGCGCCCACCCAGGGGGTCCCCACGATGCCCCCTTGCCCCGTTTCCACTGGCTCCGCGCGGAGAGAGGCGGGCCATGAAAGGGTTAACGGGCGCGAGCGACGCCTGGATAGAGACCCCCCCTTGTCCCTCCCTCCCTATCTCGTCCTGGAGGATCCTTCCGGATGAAGAGATGCGGCGCGCAGGGCGAGGGGTCAGACTCGTCTAGGGGGCCTCTGGGTGCAGGGGAGACTCGGGGGGGGGAGAGAAAGGAAAGGGGGGAGAGGAGCATTCTCAGGGCAAGGAAGTGCAACCTTTTGGGGGGGGGAGTCTTCCAAGTCCAGCCATTGGTCCCTTGGAGAGGAAGAGAAGAGGGCAGGGGCGTAGCCAGGATCAAAACGGGGGGGGGGGGACCATGGTCGTTAGGTTGTGACATTTCAGCACGGAAAAGGCGAATGAAACCAAAATTTTATTATATATAAGGAAAAACGGGAGAGACTGGGGGGGGGGAGAAAGGAAAGGGGGGAGGGAGCATTCCCAGGGCAGGGAAGTGCAACATTAGTGGGGGGGGGAAGAGTCTTCCAAGAAGAGGGGCGAGGCCTTGACCTCTGAAGGGAGAGCTTTCCATAGGGCAGGAGACCCTCTGCCTGCTTCCCTGTGACTTCGCTTCTCCCAGGGAGGGAACCAGCAGAAGACCCTCGGAGGTGGACCTCAGTGTCCAGACCGAGGGATGGGAGTCTGGACTGCAGGGCCAAGGCTGCTGAAGGTTTAAGGACGCAGATCTTTCTCCTCCACAACGATCTCCAGAGCATGTCTGACATGTAATTAGCAGAGCAGGGGGGAAACGCTCAGAAGCAGCAAAAAAATATAATTCAGCTGAGTATTTTACTGTTGTTGTTTAGTCATGTCCGACTCTTCGACAAATAAGCATAACAGGATCCAAAAAATAGCAACCTTGGGACTGGATAACAAGCCTGGATCACTCCAGTTTAACGAGCTTCATCTGGTTCCCAAACAAAAGGAGGTTCTGCATAACCTCATAACAATTTATCCCACCACCTGCTCTCAGCAGAAAGAAAACTACATTATCAGGTAAAATGTTCCAAACAGAGAAAACACCTGCTTTGAATCATGGAGAGTAAAACCACCAGAACCTTCTTGAACCGATAGACTAGGAATGATCTCTATATATTAGATGAATACTTTTCTTGCCTGAAAAATGCAACCTTGACCCTTAAACGGTCAGCACAAACAGTTTGAATTGTGCTTGGAAATACACTATGAACCAGGGAAGATCCTTTAGGAACAGTGTTGTGTAGTCTCGGTGGCTCCTCCCAGTCTAGGGTGTGTCTAGGTCCACATCCTGAATTAGTTTCAGTTTCTGGGTCACCTTCAAAGGCAGCCCCACGTAGAGCACATGGCAATAGTCCAATCAGGAGATAACAAGAGCATGCACCACTCTAGTGAGACAGTCTACAGCAGGGATAGGCAACCTAAGGCCCGTGGGCTGGATGCGGCCCAATCACCTTCTCAATCCTGCGCACCACATGAGGGACGGTGGACCGGCTCATGACGGAAAAAGGTTGCTGACCCCTAGACAGGCTGGTAGGGTCTCAGCTAGCATACCAGATGGAGCTGGCAGACAGCTGCCCTGGACACAGAAATGACCTGCGCCTCCATGGGCAGCTGTGAGTCCAAAATGACCCCCAGGCTGCACACCTGGTCCTTCAGGGGCATAGTTACCCCATTCAGGACCAGGGAATCCTCCACACCTGCCCACCTCTTTCCCCCACAAACAGTACTTCTGTCTTGTCAGGATTCAACCTCAATCTGTTAGCCGCCACCCATCCTCCAAACACCTACAGGCACAGGGCATTCAGCGCCTTTGCTGGTTCCAATTCAAAAGAGAGGAAGAGCTGGGTATCTCCCACATACTGGTGAACACCCAGCCCAAACCCCCTGATGATCTCGCCCAGCGGCTTCATATAGATATTAAAAAGCAGGGGGGAGAGGACGGAGCCCTGAGACACCCCACAAGTGAGAGGCCAGGGGTCTGAACACTCATCCCCCAACACCACTTTTTGGACATGGCCCAGGAGGAAGGAGGGGAACCACTGCATAACCGTGCCCCCAGCTCCCCTAGAGGGTCCAGAAGGATACTATGGACAAATGTCTCCAAAAACACTGAGAGATCCAGCAGAACCAGGAAAGAGTTTCCCCCTCTGTCTCTAGTCTATTGGAGATCATACATCAGCACAACCAGGGCAATTTCAGTCCCATGATGAGGCCTGAATCCCAAAAGCTCCAGGCACAATACTTTCATTAGCTTTGAAGGGGCCATTGGATACTTGGTGGTCTTTTCTTCAAAAGACAAACATTTCAAATATATTTACAGTGATGTATGATGTAAATAGCGCTTCTGTTTCCCTTATTCCACATTGGAGAGACTTTGATCCACAGCTCTGAGCTCATCTCTCTGCCTGAAACTGTGGGTGAGCAGCAATGGAAGCCTGGGCAGTGTGGTTGGGGGTCCTGGGCTGCCTAGGGAACAAGACCTCCTTCTCAGCCTGGCTGATATGGTGCCAAGGAAAGCAGAGCAGTAGGTTTGGCACCAGATTAGCTGCAGGAGTTGCATGAAGAAGGTGTGCAGGGCACATCCAACCCTCTTAGAGACACCGCCCTGGGTTTGTGTAGCTTTTCCTCCATAGCCTTTTCTTCTCCTGAACATAACCCACGAGGCAGCAGAGGTTTCGGACGAGAGTTTTCCTTCTCAACGAGCCCCATCTGCCCTTCACTTTCTTCTGCAGCAAGAACAGAATCTACCTTCTTAACTGTTCTCATCCTCTCCATAGACCAGGGCCTGCCTTCACCTGCAGCAGAATTCCCCAACCCACCAAGGATTTGAGAGCCATCAGCTTTCCTCACCTGGTTTGCCGGCCGGTTGAAGCCGTTGCTTGGATCACGGCCGCTGTTGCATGCTGACAGCTTCTGGAAGCCACAGGTGATAACTGAGTGCAGGTAGATTTCCCCAGAAGGTACATGACATGTCCCCCACCAAAGGTACTACCGCTCCCCTAACACCCCATGACATCACATTATTATGATATTCCACTAAGTATTTGTCTTGAATATCCTGCTTTTCGGTGTCATTTTAGGTTAGTCCTGCATCAGAAGATGGACACAAGATCAGGCAGCACATCATTCTTTTAAAAATCATGCTGCTGCATTAACATTGATTGAGGATTATGAAAGTTGCTCATGAATTGCTATCATTTGGCAACATTGCAACTTCATTTCCTAAAAATTGGGAACATGGGTAGGACGTGGGAGTGTGTAGGAGATGTTGAAATAGCAAAAGGTGCTAATGGCCATTGATGTGCTCTCTTTCTCTTTGTTCTCTTCCTTGAAACCCAAACAGGATTTCCTTTCCTCCAACTCTGAGGAAGGTGATGGACAAGACAGTCAGAATTCCGGAAGACGGGACACCTTTCGTTTCACTGGGAATAGTCACTAAAATGTGTGAAATGTGGAATATGCTTCACTGAATGAGAACACATAGTTCATATCAAGGAACTCAAACAGAGGAGAAACCATTTAAAGATATGCAGAGTGGAAAAGGTTCCACTGATAGTGGAAAACTTAGAACTCACATGCACAATAAACGATTTAAATGCATGGAGTGTGGAAAGAACTTCAGTCAGAGTGGACACCTCAATAGACATCATCAGACTCACACAGGAGAGAAACCATTTAAATGTATGGAGTGTGGAATGGTCTTTAGTGAGAATGCAAACCTTAGAAGACACCAACGGGTTCATACAGGGGAGAAACCATTTAAATGCTTGGAGTGCGGAAAGAGCTTCAGTTTCAATGCAAACCTTAGAATACATCAGCGGACTCACATGGGTGAAAAACCATATAAATGCATGGAGTGTGGGAAGAGCTTCAGTCAGAGTGGACACCTCAGAAGACATCATCAGACTCACACAGGAGAAAAACCATTTAAATGTATGGAGTGTGGAAAGAGCTTCAGTTTCAATGCAAGTCTTGGAAGACATCAACAGACTCACACAGGAGAGAAGCCGTTTAAATATATGGAGTGTGGAAAGAGCTTCAGTAAAAGTGTTCACTTCAATAAACATCACCAGACTCAGACAGGGGAGAAACCATTTAAATGCATGGAGTGCGGAAAGTGCTTTAGAGATAATGGAAACCTTAGAAGACATCAACAGATTCACACAGGAGAGAAACCATGTAAATGTATGGAGTGTGGAATGAACTTCAGTCAGAGAACACAGCTCAGTAGACATCAACAGAGTCACACAGGGGAGAAACCATTTAAATGCCTGGATTGTGGAAAGAGCTTCAGTCAGAGTGCATACCTTAAGTTACATGAACGGACTCACACAGGGGAGAAACCATTTAAATGTATCGAGTGTGGAAAGAGCTTCACTTTCAATGCATCCCTTAGAAGCCATCAACGAACTCACACAGGAGAGAAACCATTTAAATGTATGGAGTGCGGAAAAAGCTTTAGCAAGAGTGGACACCTCAATATACATCAACAGATTCACACAGGGGAAAAACCATTTAAATGTATGGAGTGTGGAAAGAGTTTTAGTGAGAATGCAAGGCTTAAAATACACCAGCGGATTCACACAGGGGAGAAACCATTTCAATGTATGGAGTGTGGAAAGAGTTTTAGTGAGAATGCAAGGCTTAAAATACACCAGCGGATTCACACAGGGGAGAAACCATTTAAATGCCTGGAGTGTGGAAAAAGCTTCATTTACAATACAAGCCTTAAAATACACCAGCGAACTCACACAGGTGAAAAACGATTTCAATGTATGGAGTGTGGAAAGAGTTTTAGTGAGAATGCAAGGCTTAAAAGACACCAGCGGACTCAACACAGGAGAGAAACCATCTAAATGTATGCAGTGTGGAAAGAGCTTCAGTTACAATATAAGCCTTAGAATAACCCAGCGAATTCACACAGGTGAAAAACCATATAAATGTATGGAGTGTGGAGTGAACTTCAGTCAGAGTGGACACCTCAGTAGACATCAGTGGACTCACAGTGGGGAGAAAACATTTAAATGTATGGAGTGTGGAAAGAGTTTTAGTGAGAATACAAGGCTTAAAAAACACCAGCGGATTCACACAGGGGAGAAACCATTTCAGTGTATGGAGTGTGGAAAGAGCTTCAGTCTGAATGGAAACCTTAGAAAACACCAAAGGACTCACACAGGGGAGAGATCATTTTAATGTATGAAGTACTGGAAAAAGCTTCAGTCAGAGTGAAAATGGTTGAGGGAGACATCCGCGGACACAGTGGGGAGAAAGCGTTTAATTGTATGGCTTCAGCCAGAGTGGAAGTCCCACATCAACAGACTGATGGACAGGAAGAACTTTTAGAGTTGGAACCGTAGAAACCAACAACAAACTCAAAGAGGATAAGCAATTTAAAAGGAAAGATTGCAGAAAGTTATTTAGTTATAATGGAGTGCTTAAGGAACATCTAGGGAGTCTCACAGGGGAGGACCCATTTAGATGTATGGAGTGTGGGAGGTGTATCTCTCAGAGTCATTCTGAGCAATGAACTCAGCAGGAAATCATTCTTAAAAACATGAGGTATATGTGAAGTTCTGGTGTTTATATATAAAATTGTATAGTACTGAAATAATTAAGGTAATGTCTCACAATAGTGAGTATAATTTTAGATGTAAAGTAACTTTGGTTTTGGCCCCAAACTCTGTCACCCCCCTCCCCAACTGCATGATCTCCAAGCACTGCTTCTTCACCAGAAGTCCATCCTTGCCCCCCAGGCCTTTTGAAGAAAACTTAAAATGCTGTAATTTAATGGGAGATTTCCCCCGGATGTCTCCTGTAGGGCCCATCTTCACTCATGAGCCCCATGATTCACACAGAGTAAAACTACCAAAAATACAATAATAAAATAAATAATAAAATACAATCTGTAAATTTTAAATTCACCTTCCACATCTTTTACCCGGCCTTCAAGTTGTATATTGTGACCTAGATCCTGAGCCCATTTTATTTGTGCCGACTTTACCATTTCGTCCAGCGTTTCCCCATACAGCAGGAGATTATACCTTTTTAAAAGTTATTTCGTATGTCTTCCTTAAACTGTTCACTTAGTTGTCTATGATCTAAACAACTTTGTGAATAGATCTTCAAATCCTCAAGTTCTTTCAGCTTTAGCCCTGTTTCCACCTCTATTAATAATTTTCTGTACGACAGCCAATTTTCTCTCTTACTAAGAGGTTTTAATGCTAACGCTTCCACCGGCGAGAACCACCATAGGGTTTTTGGTCCTAGAAAATCTTTATTTTTATGCCAAACTTTTATAAGGATTTTTCTTTTTGTATGATTATGAAAACCTTTGTTTTTATCTTTCCCGTACCATAAATATGAATGCCAACCAAATCTATTATCATGTCCTTCCAGATCTAACATTTCATCTCTCCAGTCCCAGGATCACACTTCAAAATGACCATAACAGATTAGACAACTGGGCCAAAGCAAACAAGATGAATTTCCCCCCCTCCCCCAATAATTTTTATTTATTTTCAAATAAAGCAAAATACAAAACTACAAAGACATAAAAAGAAAAAATATATAAAAAATCAAAACCTAAATCTAGTTTCTTACCATTGTAGACTTCCTCACCTCTTCCTCAATGAGTTCAATTTTCATTTATATCTTATATCAATCTAACATATATATTTTATAATCCTTAAATAATTTCTCATTATATCTTATATCATTCAACATATTTTTTCCTTAACCTTGAACAATTTCGTAACACATCTTGACTTATACTTAAATCATATCTAATTTCATATTCACCATCTAATATCATTCCCCAATTGATCAATTAACCTAATTCTGGGGGAAAAACTAGTCCCTTTAACTTTTATTTCTCCCCAAAGCCTATATCTCATTCCCAAAAATATCCATATAAACAAGTACTACTTCATCTAATAATAATAATAATAATAATAATAATAATAATAATAATAATAATAATAATAATAATTTATTTATACCCCGCCCATCTGGCCGGGTTAAGTTAAGTTAAACACTTAAATCAGGCATCCCCAAACTTCGGCCCTCCAGATGTTTTGGACTACAATTCCCATCTTCCCCAACCACTGATCCTGTTAGCTAGGGATCATGGGAGTTGTAGGCCAAAACATCTGGAGGGCTGCAGTTTGGGGATGCCTGACTTAAATCTAGTTTGGTTTCCCCCCCCCCCGCCCCCTGGAATCTGTGTCTCCAGATGACTCAGCCAGCTCCTTAGATCATTCCAGATTCGGACCATCTTAATAAGAAAAAATCATATATTGAGAACTTTCACCCCACTCCCACTCTGACCCATTCCAACCATTGCTCTGCCCTCTTCGTCTCCTGCTGTCTCCCCAGTTCTTTAACTGTTGCACAATTCCATCCAATTGTATTTCCACATTTCAACCCTCTTCCATTTTTTATTCCCTTCAAACTCTGTCCCCAGCATGCATCCCCCCCCACTGGACGGACAACATTCCATGCTGGTTCTTCTTTGAAGGTCTTTTGGATCAAACATGAATCCTGTCCCCCCCCTCCCACTGGAGGAACAATGATCCATGCCTCCTCCTCGTCTTCTTTAAATATTTCATGATTCAAGTCTAGTGGTATTTCAACTTGGTTCTCTTCATTCTCTGTTGGCATTGATACTTTTCCATTGTGCTTACGCATCTCATCTCTAAAGTCCAAAAGGAATTCCAAAAATTGTTTTTCAAAATAAACAATGTCAGATGTTGTATCTTCCGTCATGCTAATCATCTCCGGTTTCATGGGAATAACAGCACAGGAAATGGTGCTAATTGTATTTCCAAACCTCAGAATCTAAAGTCACATTCGGTCTCGTTCTCACTCTCATTTTTTAATCTTCTTCATAACTTAGAAGTCTTAAATCCAGTAATGAAAAGAGCCTTTTAAAAAAAAATTACAACCTAATATTGTAGTCTCTCTTCAGTGTTGATAGCTCTCATCAGGGCCGTCTTAAGCATATCTGGCGCCGTGGTGCGAAAATCCCTCAAGCGCCCCCCCCCCCATTTCCCAGAGTTGATGGTGACCTTTTTAGGGAGCAGACATCACTTACATATTATCTCTGCTTGGGGAAAGAAAACAGGAAACATAAACTGTTTTGGTTGCCCGTTTAGTGTGTGCCGAGGTCCCCAAACCACCCCTCAAAGTAAAACACACTCCACACAGAAATTTTTAAGTTTTTGGCATAAATTTGGCCACAACTTTATTAAAACACAAAATATGTTGCACATATCATTGCACATATTATTAAGTATATAACAACACACCACATTGTTTTGCTTTTTCTTGCTTTTGTTTTGTTTTTGGTTTTGCCGTCACTGGTAATGTTAAATATATGCGTAGGGATACGGACAAGTTTGGAAAAGCAGTTGTCAAATTATTTGAATATATATAATTCAAAACATCCACCGGAGTTGTGTCTGCATTGAAAACAATTGGCAATAGTTCCAGCTCCTGAAATAAATCTTCTCCGTCTACCCGTATATCAGCCCCACTATCAGCAGTCAATTTCTGTTGTAAATTTAAACACTGTGCTCTTCTCTGGCCTGTCTCTAATTTTCTCCATTTGCCTATATTTTGCAAAAATGAAAAAATGTTGTTGTGTTCACTTAACAGTTCAAATCTTTCATTTACTTTTGTGATCGCCAGGTCGAACAAATAAAAATAAAATTTTACTTTAAAGTCGTTCTGTGGATCTGCAATTTGCTCATCGGTATGCTCATAACGGAAAAACCTTTTTCTGGCACGTGGGCGTGCAGTGCTTGTAAAGATGGCTTCGCATTCTATTTCCTCGGCAATTGATTTACCGTGTTTCCCCCTTTTTAAGACACCGTCTTATAACTTTTTTTACTCAAAAAAACAGACGGTGTCTTATTTTCAGGGGATGCCTTGTACCTTAAGGCCTCCTCGGAAGGGCCAGGCCACTGGCTCGGGGTGCTGCTGGGCGCTCTGCGCGGCACCGAGGTGGCAGGCTGCTGGCTCGGCGCTCTGCCCAGCGCTGCTGGGCGCTCCAGGCGCTCGGCGCTGCAGACTGGCGGTTCCGGCGGCGGGGGGCAGGCCTCGGGCAGCTCTCCCCCCAAAAGAAGAGGCCAGGCGCTGCAAGGCGCTCCGAGCGCTTGGCGCTTCGGAGCGCTCCGCTATGCAGCCGCCGCTTCCGGCGGCGGGGGGCAGGCCTCGGGCAGCTCTCCCCCCAAAAGAAGAGGCCAGGCGCTGCAGGGCGCTCCGAGCGCTCGGCGCTTCGGAGCGCTCCGCTCTGCAGCCGCCGGCCTCAGGCAGCCAAACAAAAAGAGAAGAGGCCAGGCGCTGCAGGGCGCTCCGAGCGCTCGGCGCTTCGGAGTGCTCCGCTCTGCAGCCGCCGGTTCCGGCGGCGGGGCGGCAGGCCTCGGGCAGCTCCTCCCCCCCAAAAAAGAAGAGGCCAGGCGCTGCAGGGCGCTCCGAGCACTCGGCGCTTCGGAGCGCTCTGCTCTGCAGCCGCTGGTTCTGGCGGCGGGGCGGCAGGCCTCGGGCAGCTCCTCCCCCCCCCCAAAAAGAAGAGGCCAGGCGCTGCAGGGCGCTCCGAGCGCTCGGCGCTTCGGAGCGCTCCGCTCTGCAGCCGCCGGTTACAGCGGCGGGGCGGCAGGCCTCATGCAGCTCCCCCCCCCCGCAAAAGAAGAAGCCAGGTGCTGCAGGGCGCTCCGAGCGCTCGCTGCTTCGGAGCGCTCCGCTCTGCAGCCGCCGGTTCCGGTGGCGGGGCGGCAGGCCTCGGGCAGCCCAAAAAAAAGAAAAGAAGAGGCCAGGTGCTGCAGGGTGCTCCATGCGTTCACTGCAGCAACAGCAGCCGGTTCCAGGCCCCTTTGGCTGGCTGGGGCGCTCGGCGGTCTCGCATGGAGGTATGTCTTATTTTCGGGGGGTGTCTTAGATTTCACTAATGCTAAAAAATGCTGCCATGGCTTACTTTCTGACTACGTCTTAAAAAAGGGGAAACACGGTAGCTTCTAACAACATAGCGTCAAAGGCAGAGTTTGTACGCATTGTTGCTAAGTTACTCTTGACCAGATCTATCATTTTAACTGCTTCCAAAAGAACGACACCAGACTTTTGTAAGGTTTTACTTACAACATTAATTTTCGCTAATATGTTGTACCACGTTACTAAAGAACAAATGAATTTGAAAGACTTCAATTTCAACATCAATGAACTTGCCATGTTCCTTGTGTCACAATCTCTCTTGTCATCTGAATAAATAGAATAGAAGGTGTCGTAAACCTTTTCGATATTAAAATGAAGTGCTTTCAACGCCTCTACTCTACTTTCCCTTCGCGTGTTTGATAATGGTTTTAAAGTTAAAGTGGGCATCTGGTTCAAGAGAATTTGCCAACGTGTCATCGACACATATATTTCTTGAACAATGGGAAAAAAGTTAGACACTTCCATTGAGCTTTTAGCAGCATCATTAACTACTAAATTGAGGCTGTGAGCAGCACAAGGAACGTAAAAAGCACGTGGATTTATATCCAATATTTTTCTTTGGAGGCCTATATTTTTCCCTTTCATATTTGCACCATTATCATATCCTTGCCCTCGCATGTTGTCTAATTCAATATTGGAGGATTTTAAAAAATCTTAACAAAACCGTTGCTAGTGCTTGTCCTGTAGTGTCATCAGCTGGGACAAAGCCTAAAAAATGCTCTCTCACCTCAGCCTTTTTTGTTCCTGTGTTAAGGTGTAGAAACCGAACAACAACAGAAAGTTGTTCCTCGTGTGATATATCAGGAGTGCAATCCAAAATAATTGAATAGTATTTAGATTGCTTCAAAAGATTAACAATGGTCATTTTTATTCTTTCACCTATTATATTGATCAGTTCGTTTTGGATGTTATGCCCCAGATAATGAGGCATGTGGTTTGGAGCATTTTGAATTTGAGCAATATGTTCTGCTAATACATTATCAAAAAGAGTAACTTTTTTGACTAATTTTTTAAAATTACCATTATTTGGTTCAAACAAAGTTTCAGTATTTCCTCTAAATGCCAAATTTTGAACCACCAAAAAATTAATTAGCACAATTATTCTCTCTAAAACAGCCGTCCACCTTTTCTTCTCACGTTCTATTTTGGCTTGATTTAAGGAATCTACAGTTTTCCCTGTCAATATATTCTCTTTTAGTTCCATGCTTTTTCTAATGGACAATAGGTGTCCTGCACTCTTTTCGTGTATTTTGCAGTTTTTCTCATCGTGGCAGCTGGATAAACACAATCTCCAGTAAACAGTGGAATTTGCTACCAAGGAGTGTGGTGGAGTCTCCTTCTTTGGAGGTCTTTAAGCAGAGGCTTGACAGAATGTCCATTTACCGGTGGAGATTAAAGTGGACTCCCCCCCCCTTTTTGTGCCAAAGTACCTTAAGGGATTTGGTGTAGGAGCTGAGGGGCTGGGAAGGTGAAATCTTACAGCTTGATCCAGAAGAGTGAATGGAAAAGAAAGAGAAAGAGAGAGAGGGAGGGAGGGAGGGAGGGAGAGCCATTACCCTACTAATCTATGTTTTCTAATTAAGTACAAAGAAGGAGGAGAAGGAAGAATATAAAACATAATTTACCTGCCTTGGGCTGCAATTCTACATACCCTACTATTACTATTAAGTCTTACTGGGGCGATTTACCTGTGCTTAGAAAGGAACATCAGTTTTAACTCCAACGGAAGACGTATCAACAATTATTTCCATATGATTTTCCCACTCAGGCACTCCCTTAAGCATGAGCCACCTTCCCTCGAAAAATGAACATAGTTATAACTCTGATAATGGACCATGCAAACATATTTAATCTACAGTCACAGAATCTAGTTTCTCCAACGTTGTAAGACTTATGGTTTCCTAGAGGGGCTCCTTGTGCATCCCTTAAGGCAGTGGTGTCCAAACATTTTTCAAAGGGGGTCAGATTTGATGAAGTGAAGGGCCGTGAGGGCCGACCAAAGGGCCGGCCAAAGTTGTTGACCTCTTTTTTAGGGTTGAAGTTCTTGAGCTTTTTTTAGGATTTAAGTTGTTGAGATTATTTTTTTAGGATTTTACCCCAGGAAATAAACTGCCACAGGGGCTGGATTGAACCAACCGGTGGCCTGGATTAGGCCCCCAAAACAGACTTTGGACATGCCTGCCTTGAGGAGAAGGAGCTGTTTCACGATCTTTTTCACCATCATGCCTGACCACTATTGCTAGTTTGGGGTGATGGCAGCTATAGTCCAAAAACAGCTGGAGACCCAAGTTTGGGAAACCCTGTTCACCTTGAAGGAGAAAGGAGGGCTCACTTGCATCAGAACGTCAGGTGAGCCGTGTAGGATCAGGCCCAAGGGGCATCTGTGGAGGGGCTGCAGCTTCCCCGCATGTGAAGGAGCCATAGGACCAATGGGGAGGCAGGTGGTATTTGGGGGGGGGGGTTGGAGGAATCCGTGAAAAGGAGCTTCTGGAGCCTATGTTTAGGGAATCTTTTAATATGTGATGGAATTCTGTATTTTAATATTTTGTTGGAAGCCGCCCAGAGTGGGCGGGGTATAAATAAATTATTATTATTATTATTATTATTATTATTATTATTATTATTATTATTATGCAGCTCACTTCCTGCCTGCTCCCTGAAGGATTCCTGAGCCTCTCCCCTTCTCATTTCAAGGATTGGAGGCCCTAGCTTTGCTCAGGGGGGGGGGAAGCTATTTTGTTTGCTGACTGAGGACAGGAGTCACAATCCTGTCACACTGCGGGTGTCAGGCTTTTAGGTAAGGGGGTGAGGCTCAGGTGGAAAAGGCATTGATAAGGGGAAAATCCTGGGGTGCGGATTTACTCCATGCCACTCCCCACGGGTCCCTCCTCTCCAGCCACGTTAAAGATGCAAAACAGCGTTCAGCAGACCTGATCTTTATTTGCTGCAAGAAGGTTCAAACACACAAAGCGTAGGAACCCCGAGAAGATGGTTGCATGAACTTTTAACACCTCTCCCCATTTCCCACAATCCATTTTCCAACAGCATCATCGATTCGTCACAAATACATCACAAAGTAGGAGTCTTTGCACTTAGAAACAGGAGCCTGTCACCCATCCCTGTCAATACCCCCCCAGTTAAACACACCTTTTAACTACCCTTTCCCCCCAAATAACCATAACAGTATTTACACATCCCCCTGCAAGGCTTTCCTGAGCTTCTCCTTCGAAAGTATCAGGATTCAACCCACCATCTAGATGGATTTCTGTCTGGGGCATGTGCTGCCCTTGATCGCATCCTGGCTCCTAAGGGATTGTGGAGTCAGGGGGAGCCCTGGACCCCCCTCTTCCAAGGAAATCCGTCAAACCGTTGAATTTTGGGGATGATTTGAAGCTTCTACAGTTTTCTGTACTGGATAGTCAGAGGAAACCGCATGATTCATGGAATCCGCTTATTGTTACAATTTTATAGGCCGTATTTTAATGTTTGTTGGAAGCCGCCCAGAGTGGCAGGGGAAGCCCAGCCAGATGGGCGGGGTATAAATTATTATTATTATTATTATTATTATTATTATTATTATTATTATTATTATTATTCTGAGCCTCTTGGCTGTTGCGTATGTCTCGTGCCTGTGTTAACGGACATTGTCCTGGCTTTAGTTAGAGGCTGTGGGGGGACTTGGGATTTTGGGAGAGTCGTGTAACTGCCCCCCCAATTCCTGGTTTGAACAGCAGCAATAACTAAAACACAGACGGATCTAAACTCATGGCATGGGGGGGGGGGAGAGAAGGATATTGCAATGTAAACAAAAAAATTCCTTCAGTAGCACCTTAAAGACCAACTAAGTTTTTATTTTGGTATGAGCTTTCGTGTGCATGCACACTTCTTCAGATACAGTGAAAAGTTGGTCTTTAAGGTGCTACTGAAGGAATTTTTTTATTTTACTTCGATCCAGACCAACACGGCTACCTACCTGTAACCAGAGCAATGTAAACAGTGAGTGTGCGGGACCCCACTTTGCAACTGGATTGCCTGGATCAGCCCCTCCCCCGCTCTCCTGATCCACAGAAGGAAGAGGGGAGGGGGAAAACCTTCCTGTCCTGCCCCCCCCCCACTCAATTCTTTCCCTCCCCTCCCGGCACATCAGTCTCACAGCCCGCCCCCACTACCCCAAATCCCCCCACCATACGTTGCCCCTCTTCTTCCTCCTCCTCTTCTTCCTCGCAAGTCCGCTTCTGTCTCCGGAATGAGGGGGGGAGCCCCCCTCCCAAACTGCCTGCTTCTCTCGGAAGTGGAGCTTCTACGCCGGATTGCTGCTCTACAGCACCATAGCTCTAGGGGCGCGCGCTTTCGGAAAGGGGAGGGGAACCCCCCCCCGTGGGAAAGAGAATCGGGAGCGAGGAAAAAGAGGTAAAGGGGCCGCGGGGGGAGAGAGAAAAGGACCCAGAGACCCCCTCCAGCTCCCCAAAGAGCCTTCCGTGGGTCCCACCGGGAGGGCCTGGATCCCTGCACGGTGCTGCGAGGGAGGCTTTCCTTGGCTCCTTAGGCGCCTTGGCGGGGGGGGGGCGGACATGGGGCGCCCACCCAGGGGGTCCCCACAATGCCCCCTTGCCCCGTTTCCCCTGGCTCCGCGCGGAGAGAGGCTGGCCAGGAAAGGGTTAACGGGGGCGGGGGGCGCCTGGATAGAGACCCCCCCCTGGTCCCTCCCTCCCTCCCTCCCTATCTCGTCTTGGAGGATCCTTCCGGATGGAGAGATGCGGCGCGCAGGGCGAGGGGGGTCAGACTTGGCAAGGGGGCCTCTGGGTGCAGGGGAGACTGGGGGGGGAGGAAAGGGGGGAGGGAGTGGGGGGAGGGGAGCATTCCCAGGGCAGGGAAGTGCAACATTAGGGGGGGGGGAAGAGTCTTCCAAGAAGAGGGGCGAGGCCTTGACCTCTGAAGGGAGAGCTTTCCATAGGGCAGGAGACCCTCTGCCTGCTTGCCTGTGACTTCGCTTCTCCCAGGGAGGGAACCAGCAGAAGACCCTCGGCGGTGGACCTCAGTGTCCAGACCGAGGGATGGGAGTCTGGACTGCAGGGCCAAGGCTGCTGAAGGTTTAAGGATGCAGATCTTTCTCCTCCAGAACTATCTCCAGAGCATGTCTGACATGTAATTAGCAGAGCAGGAAAAGTGCTCAAGAGGCAGCAAAAAATGATATTAATTCAGCTGAGTATTTTACTGTTGTTGTTTAGTCATGTCCGACTCTTGGACAAATAAGCATAACAGGATCCAAAAAATAGCAAATATAGAATCATAGAATAGAATCATAGAATCATAGAGTTGGAAGAGACCACAAGGGCCATCCAGTCCAACCCCCTGCCAAGCAGGAAACACCATCAAAGCATTCCTGACAGATGGCTGTCAAGCCTCTGCTTAAAGACCTCCAAAGAAGGAGACTCCACCACACTCCTTGGCAGCAAATTCCACTGCCGAACAGCTCTTACTGTCAGGAAGTTCTTCCTAATGTTTAGGTGGAATTTTCTTTCTTGTAGTTTGAATCCGTTGCTCCGTGTCCGCTTCTCTGGAGCAGCAGAAAACAACCTTTCTCCCTCCTCTATATGACATCCTTTTATATATTTGAACATGGTTATCATATCACCCCTTAACCTTCTCTTCTCCAGGCTAAACATACCCAGCTCCCTAAGCCGTTCCTCATAAGGCATCGTTTCCAGGCCTTTGACCAATTTGGTTGCCCTCTTCTGGACACGTTCCAGCTTATCAGTATCCTTCTTGAACTGTGGTGCCCAGAACTGGACACAATACTCCAGGTGAGGTCTGACCAGAGCAGAGCAGAGCAAATATGTAACCTTGGGACTGGAAAAGAAGCCTGGCTCACTCCAGTTTAACCAGCTTCATCTGGTTCCCAAACAAAAGGAGGTTCTGCATAACCTCATAACAATTTATCTCACCACCTGCTCTTAGCAGAAAGGAAACTGCATTATCAGGTAAAATGTTCCAAATAGAGAAAACAGCTGCTTTGAATCATGCAGAGTAAAACGACCAGAACCTTCCTGAACCAATAGACTAGGAATGATCTCTATATTTTTAGATCAGGCACCCCCAAACTCCAGCCCTCCAGATGTTTTGGACTACAATTCCCATCACCCCTGACCACTGGTCCTCTTAGCTAGGGATCATGGGAGATGTAGGCCAAAACATCTGGAGGGCCGCAGTTTGGGGATGCCTGTATTAGATCAATACTTTTCTTGCCTGAAAAATGCAACCATGACACTTTAAAGGTCAGCACAAACAGTTTGAATAGGGCTTGGAAATGCACTGGGAGCCAGGGAAGATCCTTTAGGATCAGTGTTGTGTGGTCTCGGCGGCTGCTCCCAGTCTAGGGTGTGTCTAGGTCCACATCCTGAATTAGTTTCAGTTTCTGGGTCACCTTCAAAGGTAGCCCCACGTAGAGCACGTGGCAATAGTCCAAGCAGGAGATAACAAGAGCATGCACCACTCTAGTGAGACAGTCCACAGCAGGGGTAGGCAACTTAAGGCCCGTGGGCTGGATGCGGCCCAATCACCTTCTCAATCCAGTGCACAGACAGTCCAGGAATCAGTGTGTTTTAACATGAGTAGAATGTGTTCTTTTCTTTAAAATGCATCTCTGGGTTATTGTGGGGCATAGAAATTTGTTCATACCCCCCCCCCAAAAAAATAGTCTGGCCCACCACATGAGGGACGGTGGACTGGCCCATGACTGAAAAAGGTTGCTGACCCCTGGACAGGCTGGTAGGGTCTCAGCTGGAATACCAGATGGAGCTGGCAGACAGCTGCCCTGGACACAGAAATGACCAGTGCCTCCATGGGCAGCTGTGAGTCCAAAATGACCCCAAGGCTGCGCACCTGGTCCTTCAGGGGCATAGTTACCCCATTCAGGAGCAGGGAGTCCGCCACACCTGCCCGCCTCCTGTCCCCCACAAACAGTACTTCTGTCTTGTCAGGATTCAACCTCAATCTATTAGCCGCCATCCATCCTCCAAACACCTATTGGCACAGGGCATTCAGCGCCTTTGCTGGTTCCAATTTAAAGGAGAGGTAGAGCTGGGTATCATCCATATAGTGGTGAACACCCAGCCCAAACCTCTGATGATCTCTCCCAGCGGCTTCATATAGATCAGTGATGGGCAACCTTTGGAGCTTAGTGTGTCAAAATTCGCCAAAAAACCGAGCATAACTCGGGTGGTGTGTCACTTCGAGAAAAAAACCACAATTTCATGATATTTATAGTTTAAATAACAAAAAATGTATAATTGTTTCCCCTTTAAAAAGGGAAAAGGGGAGGTAAAATTTTTTTTAAAGTTTTTTTAAAAATAAAAATAAATTTAAAAGGAAAAAAATAAGGAAAACCCAGAGGTCTTTCCCAGTGGGACTCTGGGCTCAGGCCTTCCTCCAATGGGTCTTCCTCAAGAAAGTTCAACAACTTTTGACCTGACTATTCGCTCCCCTAGAGGGTCCAGAAGGATACTATGGACAAATGTCTCCAAAAACGCTGAGAGATCCAGCAGAACCAGGAAAGAGTTTCGCCCTCTGTCTCTAGCCTATTGCACACCATACATCAGCACAACCAGGGCAGTTTCAGTCCCATGATGAGGCCTGAATCCCAAAAGCTCCAGGCACAATACTTTCATTAGCTTTGAAGGGGCCATTGGATACTTGGTGGTCTTTTCTTCAAAAGACAAACATTTCAGATATATTTACAGTGATGTATGATGTAAATAGCGCTTCTGTTTCCCTTATTCCACATTGGAGAGACTTTGATCCACAGCTCTGAGCTCATCTCTCTGCCTGAAACTGTGGGTGAGCAGCAATGGAAACCTGGGCAGAGTGTTTGGGGCTCCTGGGCTGCCTAGAGAACAAGACCTCCTTCTCAGCCTGGCTGATATGGTGCCAAGGAAAGCAGAGCAGTAGGTTTGGCACCAGATTAGCTGCAGGAGTTGCATGAAGAAGGTGTGCAGGGCACATCCAACCCTCTTAGAGACACCGCCCTGGGTTTGTGTAGCTTTTCCTCCATAGCCTTTTCTTCTCCTGAACATAACCCACGAGGCAGCAGAGGTTTCGAACGAGAGTTTTCCTTCTCAACGAGCCCCATCTGCCCTTCACTTTCTTCTGCAGCAAGAACAGAATCTACCTTCTTAACTGTTCTCATCCTCTCCATAGACCAGGGCCTGCCTTCACCTGCAGCAGAATTCCCCAACCCACCAAGGATTTGAGAGCCATCAGCTATCCTCACCTGGTTTGCCGGCCGGTTGAAGCCGTTGCTTGGATCACGGCCGCTGTTGCATGCTGACAGCTTCTGGAAGCCACAGGTGATAACTGAGTGCAGGTAGATTTCCCCAGAAGGTACATGACATGTCCCCCACCAAAGGTACTACCGCTCCCCTAACACCCCATGACATCACATTATTATGATATTCCACTAAGTATTTGTCTTGAATATCCTGCTTTTCGGTGTCATTTTAGGTTAGTCCTGCATCAGAAGATGGACACAAGATCAGGCAGCACATCATTCATTTAAAAAGCATGATGCTGTATTAACATTGATTGAGGATTATGAAAGTTGCTCATGAATTGCTATCATTTGGCAACATTGCAACTTCATTTCCTAAAAATTGGGAACATGGGTAGGACGTGGGAGTGTGTAGGAGATGTTGAAATAGCAAAAGGTGCTAATGGCCATTGATGTGTTCTCTTTCCCTTTGTTCTCTTCCTTGAAACCCAAACAGGATTTCCTTTCCTCCAACTCTGAGGAAGGTGATGGAGAAGACAGTCAGAATTCTGGGAGACAGAACACCTTTCGTTTCACTGGGAATAGTCATTAAAATGTGTGAAATGTGGAATATGCTTCACTGAATGAGAACACATAGTTCATATCAAGGAACTCAAACAGAGGAGAAACCATTTAAAGATATGCAGAGTGGAAAAGGTTCCACTGATAGTGGAAAACTTAGAACTCACATGCACAATAAACGATTTAAATGCATGGAGTGTGGAAAGAACTTCAGTCAGAGTGGACACCTCAATAGACATCATCAGACTCACACAGGGGAGAAACCATTTAAATGTATGGAGTGTGGAATGGTCTTTAGTGAGAATGCAAACCTTAGAAGACACCAACGGGTTCATACAGGGGAGAAACCATTTAAATGTATGGAGTGTGGAAAGAGCTTCAGTTTCAATGCATGTCTTGGAAGACATCAACAGACTCACACAGGAGAGAAACCATTTAAATGCATGGAGTGCGGAAAGTGCTTTAGAGATAATGGAAACCTTAGAAGACATCAACAGATTCACACAGGAGAGAAACCATATAAATGTATGGAGTGTGGAATGAACTTCAGTCAGAGAACACAGCTCAATAGACATGAACAGAGCCACACAGGGGAGAAACCATATAAATGTATGGAGTGTGGAAAGAGCTTCAGTCAGAGTGCATACCTTAAGTTACATGAACGGACTCACACAGGGGAGAAACCATTTAAATGTATCGAGTGTGGAAAGAGCTTCACTTTCAATTCATCGCTTAGAAGCCATCAACGGACTCATACAGGGGAGAAACCATTTAAATCCTTGGAATACGGAAAGAGCTTCAGTTTCAATGCAAGTCTTGGAAGACATCAACAGACTCACACAGGTGAAAAAACATATAAATGTATGGAGTGTGGAAAGAACTTCCGTCAGAGTGCACACTTCAATAGTCATCTCCGGACTCACACAGGGGAGAAACCATTTAAATGCTCAGAGTGTGGGAAGAGCTTCAGTCAGAGTGGACACCTCAGAAGACATCAACAGACTCACACAGGAGAGAAACCATATAAATGTATGGAGTGTGGGAAGAGCTTCATTCAGAGTGGACACCTCAATATACATCAACGGACTCACACAGGGAAGGAACCATTTAAATGTATGGAGTGTGGAAAAACCTTCAGTTTCAATGCAAACCTTAGAGTACATCAACGGACTCACACAGGTGAAAAACCATATAAATGTATGGAGTGTGGAAAGAGCTTCAGCCAGAGTGGACACCTCAGAAGACATCAACAGACTCACACAGGAGATAAACCATTTAAATGCATGGAATGCGGAAAGACCTTCAGTTACAATACAATCCTTAGAAGCCATCAACAGACTCACACCGGAGAGAAAACATATAAATGTATGGAGTATGGGAAGAGCTTCATTCAGAGTGGACACCTCAATATACATCAACGGACTCACACAGGGAAGGAACCATTTAAATGCCTGGAATGTGGAAAGAGCTTCAGTTACAAAATAAGCCTTAAAATACACCAGCAAACTCACACAGGTGAAAAACCATATAAATGTATGGAGTGCAGAAAGAGCTTCAGTTTCAATGCAAACCTTAGAATACATCAACGGACTCACACAGGGGAGAAACCATTTAAATGCCTGGAGTGTGGAAAAAGCTTCAGTTACAATAAAAGCCTTAAAATACACCAGCGAACTCACACAGGTGAAAAACCATATAAATGTATGGAGTGTGGGAAGAGCTTCAGTCAGAGTGGAGACTTCAATATTCATCTCCGAACTCACACAGGGGGAAAACCATTTAAATGCTTGGAGTGCGGAAAGAGCTTTAGACAGAGTGGACACCTCAATATACATCAACGGACTCACACAGGAGAAAAACCATTTAAATGCATGGAGTGCGGAAAGAGCTTCAGTCAGAATGGTGACCTTAAAATACATCAGCGGACACACATGGGTGAAAAACCATATGAATCCAAGGAGTGTGGGAAGAGCTTCTTTCAGAGTGGACACCTCAGAAGACATCAACGGACGTACACAGGGGAGAAACCCTTTAGATGTATGGAGTGTGGAAAGAGCTTCAGTTACAATACAAGCCTTAAAATACACCAGCGAACTCACATAGGTGAAAAACCATATAAATGTATGGAGTGTGGAAAGAGCTTCCGTCAGAGTGGACACCTCAGAATACATCAACGGAGTCACACAGGGGAGAAACCATTTAAATGCCTGGAGTGTGAAAAAAGCTTCAGTTCCAATACAAACCTTAAAATACACCAGCGAACTCACACAGGTGAAAAACCATTTAAATGCATGGAGTGTGGGAAGAGCTTCAGTCAGAGTGGACACCTCAGAAAACATCAACAGACTCACACAAGAGAGAAACCATTTAAATGCATGGAATGCGGAAAGAGCTTCAGTTTCAATGCAAGCCTTAGAATACATCAACGGACTCACACTAGGGAGAAACCATTTAAATGCATGGAATGCGGAAAGAGCTTCAGTTTCAATGCAAGGCTTAGAAGCCATCAGCAGACTCACACAGGAGAGAAACCATATAAATGTATGGATTGTGGGAAGAGCTTCACTCGGAGTGGACACCTCAATATACATCAACGGACTCACACAGGAGAGAAACCATTTTAATGCCTGGAGTGTGGAAAGAGCTTCAGTTACAATCTAAGCCTTAGAATACACCAGCGAACTCACACAGGAGAGAAACCATTTCAATGTATGGAGTGTGGAATGAACTTCAGTCAGAGAACACAGCTCAATAGACATCAACAGAATCACACAGGGGAGAAACCATTTAATTGTATGGAGTGTGGAAAGAGTTTTAGTGAGAATACAAGCCTTCAAATACACCAGCGGACTCACACAGGTGAGAAACCATTTCACTGTATGGACTGTGGAAAGAGTTTTAGTGAGAATACTAGGCTCAAAATACACCAGCGGATTCACACAGGGGAGAAACCATTTAAATGTATAGAGTGTGGAAAGAGCTTCAGTCAGAGTGGACACCTCAGAAGACATCAACAGACTCACACAGGGGAGAAACCATTTAAATGTATGGAGTGCGGAAAAAGCTTTAGCCAGAGTAGACACCTCAATATACATCAACAGACTCACACAGGGGAAAAACCATTTAAATGTATGGAGTGTGGAAAGAGTTTTAGTGAGAATGCAAGGCTTAAAATACACTAGCGGACTCACACAGGAGAGAAACCATTTCAGTGTATGGAGTGTGGAAAGAGCTTCAGTCTGAATGGAAACCTTAGAAAACACCAAAGGACTCACACGGGGAGAGATCATTTTAATGTATGGAGTGCGGAAAAAGCTTCAGTCAGAGTGAAAATGGTTGAGGAAGACATCCGCCGACACAGTGGGGAGAAAGCGTTTAATTGTATGGCTTCAGTCAGAGTGGAAGTCCCACATCAACAGACTGATGGACAGGAAGAACTTTTAGAGTTGGAACCGTAGAAACCAACAACAAACTCAAAGAGGATAAGCAATTTAAAAGGAAAGATTGCAGAAAGTTATTTACTTATAATGAAGTGCTTAAGGAACATCTAGGGCAGGGGTCCCCAGACTTACCGGTGTTTGGGCCGGTTCCCACCGCGCCGATCGCTTACTGGCGCAGCGGCGCGCTTCCAGGGTGGGAAAAGCGCCGAAAATCCGTTGTGCGCATGCGCGTGGGCCTCCCCCGACCCGGAAGTGCACCAGAAATGACTTTTTCCGGGTCGGGAGAGGCCCATACGCATGCGCACAAGGATTTTCAGCGCTTTTTTCCCAACCCGGAAGAGCGTTGCCGCACTGCGCACCGTAAGAGCGGGCGGCAGCGGCGGGCGTCGTCGCGGGCCGGATTGGCAGGCTAATTGGGCCGCATCCGGCCCCCGGGCCGTAGTCTGGGGACCCCTGATCTAGGGAGTCTCACAGGGGAGGACCCATTTAGATGTATGGAGTGTGGGAGGTGTATCTCTCAGAGTCATTCTGAGCAATGAACTCAGCAGGAAATCATTCTTAAAAACATGAGGTATATGTGAAGTTCTGGTGTTTATATATACTTTACTGTAAAATTGTATAGTACTGAAATAATGAAGGTAATGTCTCACAATAGTGAGTATAATTTTAGATGTAAAGTAACTTTGGTTTTGGCACCAAACTCTGTCACCCCCCTCCCCAACTGCATGATCTCCAAGCACTGCTTCTTCACCAGAAGTCCATCCTTGCCCCCCAGGCCTTTTGAAGAAAACTTAAAATGCTGTAATTTAATGGGGGGATTTCCCCCGGATGTCTCCTGGGGGCCCCATCTTCACTCATGAGCCCCATGATTCACACAAACTACCAAAAACCTCTTAAACCAATACACTGGATATGATCTCTCTACATTAGATCAATATATTTCTTTGCCTGAAAAATGCAGCCATGACACTTTCAAGGTCAGCACCAAGTGTTTGAATTCTGCTTGGAAATGTGCTGGGAGTCAGGGAAGATCCTTTAGGACCAGTGAGATGTGGTCTCGGTGGCTGCTCCCATTCAGTTGCCGTTTCCAGGTCACCTTCAAAGGTAGCCCCATGTAGAGCGCATTGCAGTAGTCCTAGCGAGAGATAGCCAGAGCATGCACCACTCTGGCGAGACAGTCGGCAGGCTGGTAGGCTCTCAGCCTGCATTTTCATATAATTCTCTTTCAATAAAATACAATCTGTAATTTTTTAATTCACCTTCCACATCTTTTCCCAGTCTTCAAGTTGTATTATGTGACCTAGATGCTGAGCCCATTTTATTTGTGCCAACTTTACCATTTCGTCCAGCGTTCCCCCATACAGCAAGAGATTATACATTTTTAGAAGTAATTTCGTATGTCTTCCTTAAACTGTTCATTTAGTTGTCTATGATGTACCGTATTTTTCACTCCATAAGACGCAATTTTTCCCTCCTAAAAAGTAAGAAAGTAAGGGGGGGGAAATTGCAGCCATACAAACAGGAGTATTTTATTTAAACCTTATTTAAACGCTATTTTTAAAAGGAATCTGATCCAGGAACAGTGAATCCGAATAAAATAAAATGGCGACGACTCACTGAAAAATTATGACTAAGCAGACAAGGGGAAAGAGAACTCAGAAGTGACGTAGCAGTGAAAAGAACTTTTTTAAGGAGGACTGCTGAAAAGTGATATCTTACTGTACAAAGAAACATAGCTATAACAGATGGAAAGAGAGAACCCCCACCAGACAAACGACATAGAGACTAATGACACCGTGTGGGGAGAAACAATACTGCAAGACAAGTAAATAAAACAGAAAAAATGGAGAAATCAAAGAAGGCAAATGCAGCCTCCACAACACATAGAAGGACATCAATGGCAGAACACGAACTGGACCTTAAGGACTTAATCCTGAGCCTCAAGAGCGATATTGGAGAGGTCAAACAAGACCTCACAGAAATTAAGAAGGAAATGAATGAAATTAAGAAGGAAATGAACGATAGAGTGAAAAGCTTGGAAGATAAAGTGGAAAAGGTGGAAGAAAAAATAGAATCCAATGAAAAAGATAAACAAGAAATCAGAGAGCAAATAAATAAAGTTGAGGAAAACTCCACTAAGGCAATAGAGTTGGCACAGGAATTGCAAGAAAAAAATCAGACATTAGAAAACTCATTGAAAAACCAGGCCAAGGAAAAAAGAGAAGGAAAGAAAGATCTGGACAAGATGAAAAAGGATATGGAAGACCAGAAGGCTGCACTGGAAGCATCGCAGGATGTGCTTGCGATGCTACAGATGAAAATGAGAGAGAAAATTCTGAGATTCCGAAACATACCAGAGCAAGCTAATGAAGACATTGAGAAGAAATTAACAACTGCCTTGGCGAAATGGTTGGACCTGGAAGAATTAGATATAGAGACTAGAATAGAAGAAGCTTTCAGAGTCAACTCAAAAAAAGCCAAGGCAAATAATTGGCCTGGAGACTGTTTAGTCACTTTTACCAACATGTGGCTGCGCAACAAAATATTAAAAACAAAAGGGAAAAAGAAACTAGTGATGGAAGGAACAGAAATATACATACTAAAAGAAATTCCACCAAGACTGCTTCATAAAAGGAAAAAATATCAATTCCTGGCCAAAGCTCTAAAGTCCAAAAAAGTTTTTTTCAAATGGGAGTATCCAGAAAGAATGGTATTTTCCTTCAAGGGAAGATGGAGGAAATTTGATAACCCTGCTGCCTTTAAGATTTTATAGGACATACGCACAGGAATTGGGGGGGGGGGACAAGACAAAAGCCCTCAAAAATCAAGACCAGGATCAACCTTCTAAGTCAGATGAGGAAGAGGACAATCTCAGTGGAGAAGAAATAGACGGAGAAGAAAAGGAAGACGAAGAAACAGATCAACAAGAAGAAGGAGAAATGGAAGAATGATTGAGAACTGGTCGTAATGATAGAAAGATGGTGAACTTCGTTAGTAAGCAAGACTGAATGTCTGAATATAAATCACTGCTCAAAGGTGGAATATATATATATATATATTTCTTATTTTATTTACTCCCCTTGATTCTGCTTAGACTAATCAATAGTTTTCTTTAAGTGTGTTGATTATTGTAATTGCTTTTCCCCCCTCGTCCTTCTAACTTCCCTTATTGAATAATTAATTAGTTTAAATTACAATATTTCTATTTTCCTTTATCATCATTATTATTATTAACAATACTTAATAAACATGAATTTTAGAATAATATCATGGAATGTGAATGGATTGAATAACAAAAAGAAACGCAATAGAGTGAGCCATGTATTAAAAAAGCACAATTGGGACGTAATTTGTCTCCAAGAGACCCATATAAATAAGAAACACGTGAGGGTCCTCAAAAACGAAAAGTTGGGAAAAGAATTTATTGCTGCTGACGAAATAAAGAAGAGAGGAGTAGTTATATATATTAATCAAAAATGGAACCCAGAATTAATTTGGACTGACAGGGAAGGAAGAATAGTCATAGTAAAAACAATACACGAAGGACAGCAATGGATATGGGTAGGGATTTATGCTCCAAATGGAAGTAAGATCAAGTTCTTGGAAAAGTTGGAAAAGCAATTAATGAAGTATATGGGAGAAAAGATAATCATAATGGGTGACTTAAATGGAATAATAGACCCAGAATTAGATAAAGAATGCGAGGCAGGGGGAAGGGGGAAAAGGAAAACAATCTTACCAAAGAAATTTGTGGAATTAATGGACAATCTAAATTTATTGGACGCCTGGAGGTATCATAATCCTATAGCAAAGGAATATACACATATATCCGCACGTTACCATACTGCGAGCAGAATTGATGCTATATGGGCGCCAAAAGAATTGTTAATTAGAACTCATAAGGTAGAGATAGGCCCCCAGACCCTATCAGACCACAACACAATAGTCCTAATACTAAAAGAAGAACAAAAAGAGAAAAAACGGAGGCTAAATACCTTCCTTTTAAATAACCCTCAAATAATCCAAGAAGCAAAAAAGAAATTGAAAGAATACATTGAATTAAATAACAACGGGGAGGTTGACCCGTTAATGGTATGGGATGCGGGAAAGGCGGTAATGCGGGGATATTTTATACAGCAGAACGCAAAGGAGAGAAAAGCCAAAGAATCAATGAAAGAAAAGATATTACAGGAAATAAGGAGCAAAGAAAAAACATTATGTAAAAAATATTCGAAAAAGTTGGAACAGGAATTGAAATTATTAAGAACGGAATTTGAGAAAATAATAGATCAAGAATTGGAATATAAAATACAATTTTGGAAATATAAAAATTTTGAATGGGCCAATAAACCCAGCAAATTATTGAATTGGCAAATAAAAAAGAAAAATGATGAAAAAATAATTAATAGGATAAAATCGGATGGGAAATATTATAGTAAAACAGAAGAAATTATGAAGATATTTCAAAAATTTTATGAATTATTATATCAAAGAGAAGAAGCCTCCATACAGGAAATTGAAGAATTTTTAAAGCAATACCGCCTACCCCAAATCCCAGCAGAAAAAATAGCTCGTATAAATGAGGACATAACAACCCTAGAGATTGTAAAAGCAATAAAGTGTATGAAGAAAGGAAAAGCACCCGGCCCTGATGGGCTACCCTTAGAATATTATAAAGAGCTAGAAGAAATTTTATTGGATCCCCTAAAAAAAGTAATGAATTTAGTAATAAAGAATGGAATCAACCCCCAATCATGGATGGAAGCCCAAATTATATTGATTTCAAAACCAAATTCGGACAGAGAGGACCCTGGAAATTATAGACCGATTTCGCTACTAAATAGCGACTATAAAATATTTACTAAAATATTAGCCGATAGACTAAGTTTAATATTAGATGATATTATACATAAGGATCAAGTAGGTTTTGTTAAAGGGAGGGTCGCAAGAAATAATATAAGAAACATAATAAATATTCTGGAATGCTTAGAGAACCGTAGGGATAAACAGGCAGCATTATTATCAATAGACGCTGAGAAGGCCTTTGATAGGGTGGCGTGGCCGTTTATGATAAAAACATTAGAAAAGATAGGGATAGGAGAAAAGCTGGGAAATGCCATTAAAGCTATCTATAGAACTCAAAAGGCCAAAATATTAATAAATGGCAGGCAGACAAAGGAAATAAAAATCATGAGAGGCACCAGACAGGGGTGCCCCTTATCCCCTATTCTTTTCATTATCACCCTAGAAATATTATTAAAAAATATAAGAGAGGACAAGGATATCAAAGGCATTGTTATAGGAAGTAAAACATTTAAAATCAAAGCCTACGCAGATGACATAATAATAACAACGGAAGACCCTATCCATAGTATTCCAAGAGCCATAGATAGGATAAAAGAATACGGGAAATTAGCGCAATACGGGAAATGATCGCAAAATAAAATATTTGGGCGTACAGACAACGGTCAAGGGAATCGACCTGATTCAGGAGAATTATGGGGAAATATGGAAAAAAATAAAGAAGAATTTGGAACTATGGGATAAATTAAACCTGTCATTATTGGGGAGAGGGTCAGTAGTAAAAATGTGTGTGGTATCTAAAATGATATATCTATTTCAAAATCTACCATTATTGGGCAAAAGTAAAATATTTAAGGACTGGAAGAAAGCAATTACCAAATTCATATGGAATGGCAAGAAACCGAGAATAAAATACAAAATTATGATTGATCATAGGGATAGGGGTGGATACGTTTTATGGAGCAAAAAATACGGTAAGCAACTTTGTGAATAGATCTTCAATTCCTCAAGTTCTTTCAGCTTTATCTCTGTTTCCACCTCTCTTAATAATTCTCTATACGATAGCCAATTTCCTCTCTTACTAAGATGTTTTGATGCTAACGCTTCCACCGGTGAGAACCACCATAGGGTTTTTGGTTCTAGAAAGTCTTTATATTTATTCCAAACTTTTATAAGCGTTTTTCTTATTATATGATTATGAAAAAACTTTGTTTTTTAATCTTTCCCATACCATAAATATGAATGCCAACCAAAACTATTATCATTTCCTTCCAGATCTAATATTTCATCTCTCTAATTTATTCCAGTGCCAAATCCACGTAATGCAAGCTGCTTCATAATACAAATTTAAGAGAAATGCCTCCTCTATCTTAGATATCTATAAGTATTTTATATTTTATTCTAGGCTTTTCCCCATTTCAGACAAAATTAGAAATATCTTTTTGCCAGTTTCTGAAGCAGACAAGATTACTTATTATCAATATTGACTGAAATAAAAATAACATCTTTGGTAGTGCATTCATCTTTATTGTTGCTATCCTTCCCATCAAAGAACGATTCATTCTATTCCAAATTTCCAAATCTTCCTTAATCTCATTCCTAACTTTCCTTATATAAATTTTTATTTTTATTGGCAAGCCAAATTCCTATATTTTTGAGTTTTTCATGAATTTCTAATTTTGTAATCTCCTGTAATTCCTTTTTCTCCAGTTCCATCATTTTTTTTGTTAATTTTTTTTGTCTTTTATTTAATTTAAATCCTGCCACTCGCCCAAACTCTTGTATTTTTTCTAAAGCTTTAGGGAGACATAGTTTTGGTTCCTCAACTGTAATTACCAAGTCATCAGCAAATGCTTTCAACTTAAATTCATTTCCCCCATTCTTATTCCCACAATCTGTTTATCTGCTTATATTTCTGTTCAAAACCTCCAGGACCCGAATCAATAATAAAGGTGATAATGGACATCCTTGTATATACAGCTTGTATCCCTTCTATAAACTTTTCACCATATTCCATTTCTTCCATCACTTTCTTCATAAAATCCCAAGATATATTGTCAAATGCTTTTTCCGCATCTATAAACATCATTGCTGCTTTTTTTAAAAAATAATTTTATTGGATTTTATAGACAGAGAAAAAGGAAAAAACAACAACATAGAAAAATACAAAAAAGGAAAAATATAAGACAATTTCAACAAATCTCATTCCCCAAAATTCTTCACATATCAATAACAATAAAATAGATAAAGAAAGAAAAAGATAAAAATAAAAATACAAAAATTCAACTCTATAACTTCAAATCTAAACATTTCAGACTTCCTCATTCTCCCTTCTTGAGTTCTAAATATTACACTAACTCTTGTACATGTGAAAGGGATCTAGGAGTCTTGGTAGACCACAAACTTGACATGAGTCAGCAGTGTGATGCAGCAGCTAAAAAAGCCAATGCAATTTTGGGCTGCATCAATAGGAGTATAGCATCTAGATCAAGGGAAGTAATATTCTGCTCTGGTCAGACCTCACCTGGAGTACTGTGTCCAGTTCTGGGCACCACAGTTCAAGAAGGATATTGACAAGCTGGAACATGTCCAGAAGAGGGCAACGAAAATGGTCAAAGGCCTGGAAATGATGCCTTATGAGGAACGGCTTAGGGAGCTGGGTATGTTTAGCCTGGAGAAGAGAAGGTTAAGGGGTGATATGATAGCCATGTTCAAATATATAAAAGGATGTCATATAGAGGAGGGAGAAAGGTTGTTTTCTGCTGCTCGAGAGAAGCGGACACGGAGCAATGGATTCAAACTACAAGAAAGAAAATTCCACCTAAACATTAAGAAGAACTTCCTGACAGTAAGAGCTGTTCGGCAGTGGAATTTGCTACCAAGGAGTGTGGTGGAGTCTCCTTCTTTGGAGGTCTTTAAGCAGAGACTTGACAGGCATATGTCAAGAATGCTTTGATGGTGTTTCCTGCTTGGTAGGGGGTTGGACTGGATGGCCCTTGTGGTCTCTTCCAACTCTACGATTCTATGATTCTTGCAGTTCCCAATTCTAAAATCACGTTTTTTTTCTAGGTTGTAACTTCTTTGTTGCTAATAACCCTTCACACTTCACATTACTATTATTTAACTACTAATCTCTACCCTTTACCCAAAAATATTCCAATTTATCTATCAAAATCTTTTACCCCCTATTATTCCAACCCACAAAACAAAATCTGTCCCCCTATCCTTGGAATCGGTATCTCCAGAGGCATCAGCCAGTTCCTTAATACATTCCGAATTCAGACCATTTTTTATCAATACAAAGTAATACAGGACTCGCTCAACCCACTCCCAATCTGTCCCAATCCAAATTTTGCCGAACCCTTTCCCCCCTCTTCTGTAATTCCCACACTTTATTTCCATTCTCATTATCTTTCTCTTTCTGCCCCCCACCTACTTCCTTCTTCCCCTCTCTCACTGGGGTATTAACCTTTTTGTTCCCCTTTGGGGGGGGGCTTTTGAACTCCCGCCCTCCGCTGTTTCACCTCTCCCACCAGTGAAACAGTGGTTTCTTCTTGATTCCCTCCCTGTTCCACCTCTCCCCCAGTGGAACAGTATCTTTCTCACAAATCAAGTCTGTTGGTTCAGCACATTGTCCTTCAAGGTTGTATTTCTCCTCTTCTGG
Source organism: Zootoca vivipara (assembly GCF_965207765.1). Taxonomy (NCBI): domain Eukaryota; kingdom Metazoa; phylum Chordata; class Lepidosauria; order Squamata; family Lacertidae; genus Zootoca; species Zootoca vivipara. The sequence goes on along the minus strand of NC_142592.1, from coordinate 70,620,738 downwards.
GATTTCTCCATAAGTCACACCAACGCAGTCGTGCACCTCTGGTCTTTTTTCTTCTCCCTTTTCTTGCTTTCTAAGTTCAAGTGATTCATCTGTTTCAGTGTTCAGTACTGGTACTTCCACAATCTTATCCACCAAAAGCCATGTGTCAAGTTTAGAGATACTCGCCTCCTCTGTCAGTTCCAGAATTGTTTTCAGTATCAATAAATCTACTGTGTGTCTTCCTCACCGCCATCCAGAACTTTCTCTCCCAGTCCACTGCCAAATTCCTCCATGTTTGTAACAGACAGGAAGTGGTGTTGTTATTATTTGTCCAGTGTAAAAAAAAGAAGATTTTAATCCAATTCGGTCTGAATCCCACCTTTAATTCTTTTCTTTTTCTCCTCAAAGTCAGTAATGAGTAGCCTTGGAGTTATTTTTAAAATAAATCCTCCTCATCTGTTTACAGCTCTCAGTCTCTCACTCTCAGACAGGCACATTCCTTTCTATTGTGACGTCACAAAGAAGACTAGCCGATACTTCCTTTGACCCAGCTCCAAGTTCACAGGAGGGTTCTTTCTTGTCAGATCTCAGTCTTTTGCAGAGATTAAATGCACGTTTAACTTTTCCCTTTACTCTGCATCAGGAAAAAGTTCTTTAAAACTGTATTTCTGGGGTTTCCAAGCTTACTGCTTCATTCCATACTCAGTTGGGGGGGGCTGACTTCCTTTTTACGCCTCCTCCCGGTACCAAATTCTTGATCCCAATCAATAAATTTTGACTTACTTAGTCCAGGTCTTAACTTTTTTCAGGAAGAATCCACCACTTGCAGGCTATAGGCTCGAAGCTTCGCTCTCTGGAGGTAACGATGGTGCCCAAAATGGCTCCCGTGACCGCCACTCCGCTGGCTCTTGGGGGCTCTACTGAGCTTCCCGGGCAGCGGAGGAGTCGCGTTTGGAGCTCTGCTGGGCTGCTATGCCCCCTGGACGCTCTACCAGGGGTTTTTACGGGGATCCGCGTGCCCCCGCGGATTTCCCCCCCCCTTCGCGATGCCAGAGACCTTGGAGCTCGAGGTCTCTGCGCCTCCATGCCAGCGCGGCAGACCGGAAGTCTCCCATCATTGCTGCTTTTTTCTCATTTCTTCTATTATATGCTCTTTAATCTATCTACCTGGAGGAATCCAGCTTGGTCTGGATGTATATAAACATTTAAGACCTTTTTCAATTTATTAGCTAAAATATTAGCAAATATTTTTGATCAAAGTCAGATCTATATCTTGTTTTGGAATCAAGGTAATATAAGCTTTCTTCCATGTTTCTGGAATTTCCCCATTTGTTAATATTTCATTCATTATATCTTTCATTGGATTTACAAGATGTTCTCTACATTTTTTAAATAATACTTTGCTGATAATCCATCTGGTCCTGGTGATTTACCCACCTTTATTTGACTTATTGCATTGGAGATTTCTTGGTCTGTTATTTGTGTATTTAAGAGAACTTTCTCTTCTTGTTTTATTTTTGACATTTGACACTTTATATATATATTCCTGTATGTTGATTATCTTTTCATTTCTCTTTTATATAAATTCTGAAAGTATACCAATGAGACAGAAGCATGGAAGGTGCCTAAAGAAGCCAGGGTGGCTATCTAAAGAACTTTTAACTGAGTTAAGATTTAAAAGGGATATGTACAAAACATGGAAAAAGGGGGAAATCACCAGAGAGGAATTCAAACAAATAGCCAGCACGTGTAGAGACAAAAGTCAGAAAAGCTAAAGCACAGAATGAACTCAGGCTTGCTAGAGAGGTTAAAAGCAACAAAAAGGGCTTTTATGGGTATGTCCATCGCAAAAGGAAGAACAAGGAAACAGTGGGGTCACTTAGAGGAGAAGATGGTGAAATGCGAACAGGGGGCAGAGAAAGGGCAGAACTCCTTCTTTGCCTCAGTCTTCTCCAAAAAAGAAAACAATGCCTGACCTGAAGAATATGGAGCAGATGATTCAGCAGGGGAAACACAGCCCAGAACAAGTAATGAGGTAGTACAAGGATACTTGGCTAGTTTAGATGTATTCAAGTCTCCAGGGCCAAATGAACTACATCCAAGAGTATTAAAAGAACTGACAGAGGTGATTTCCGAACCACTGGCAGTAATATTTGAGAATTCCTGGAGAACAGGCAAAGTCCCAGCAGACTGGAGGAAGACAAATGTCCCTATTTTCAAAAGGGGGGAAACAGGACCCAAACAATTACCGCCCAGTCAGCCTGACATCAATACCAGGAAATATTCTAGAGCAGATCATTAAGCAAACGGTCTGTGAAACCTAGAAAGGAATGCTGTGATCACATACAGCATTATGCGGCTTAGGACCCTCGTACCTACGGGACCGCCTCTCCTGGTATGACCCACAGAGGACATTACGGTCCACAAATAATAATATATTGGAGATCCCGAGTCACAAGGTGGCTAGGCTGGCCTCGACCAGGACCAGGGCCTTCTCAGTACTGGCCCTGACCTGGTGGAATGCTCTGTCCCAGGAGACTAGGGCCCTGCGGGATTTGTCATCTTTTCGTAGGGTCTGCAAGACAGAGCTGTTCCGTTTGGCCTTCGGACTGACGCAGTCTGACCCCACGATTACCCTCCCCTAAGGTTTTAAGGTTTTATTTTATAATGTTTTATCTTATTTGTAGATTTTTAATTTAAAATTGAATTTTAACATTGTATTAATCTGTGTTTTAACTGAATTGTTTCTTTTATATTTGTGTTGATATTATTTGTTGTTAGCCGCCCTGAGCCCGGTCTTGACTGGGAAGGGCGGGGTATAAATAAAAATCATTATTATTATTATTATACATTTATACAAAAAAAAACCCCAAGAAAAAACAACAACCATTACATCTCTCTATATGTACAATCCACACCGTTGTGGTGACTTCCAATTATTTTCTCTGTAGTCTATATATGAACCTTATTTTATCGCACAATTCTGGATTTCTGTTTACATTTATTTTTAATAGAGTTCAAATTAGGTTCAGCTTTAGTCTGCCATTAGGATTCTTGGTATACCATTACTTTTTAAATACTAATCAAACATCCTCCATTCCTTCTGTGTTTTTTGTTTCATTTGTCCTCTTATTCTTTCAGTGGTTTTTGGTAACTAAATATTCTGTCATTAAAGTTTGCCAATCCGTTATGTTTGGTGTGTTTTTGTTTTTCCAATTTCTCGCTACCGGGACTCTTGCCGCTACAATTCCATACATTAACAATATTCCTTTTGTGGTTTTAATATCCTCTGGTATTATATTTAGTAAAAACATTTCTGGTCTTTTTTTAAGTGTACATTTCAACATTTTAAAAGCTCTTCATAGATGTTATTCCAATACCTACATATTTCTGGACACTTCCACCACATATGTATTAAGAGACCCTTTTTTCGTGCTGCACCTCCCGCACTTAGAAGATTTATTCTTATACATCTTGGCTAACTTTTCTGGTATTTGGTACCACCTGTACATCATTTTAAAGACGTTTCCCCTTAAATTGTAACAGGCGGTAAACTTTAAATCCACCCTCCACAGTCTTTCTCATTGATCCATCAGGACATTGTAGCCAGTCTTGGGCCCACTTCACCATTACTGATTTAACCTGCTCCTCTTTGAGTTCCCATTCCAACAGCAGGTCATAGATACGTGAAATGTATTTCCCATCACTCTGCATTAATTCTTTTTCAAATTTTGATTTTTCTTTTGCAATACTCTGATTGATTTGAAAGTATTGTAGCCAGTCTGAAAGGTAATTCTTCTCATTTTCAATATTAGCTCGTTTTGTTTCCCCCCAATAGTTTTTGATACGTGGCAATCTTTTCTTCCATAAAGACCAACTAAGTTTATATTTTGGTATGAGCTTTCGTGTGCATGCACACTTCTTCAGATACCAAAATATAAACTTAGTTGGTCTTTAAGGTGCTCATACCAAAATATAAACTTAGTTGGTCTTTAAGGTGCTACTGAAGGAATTTTTTTATTTTGCTTCGACTCAGACCAACACGGTTTTCTTCCATATTTAGTTTCTTAACTGTTATAACATTTATTGTGGTTATAACATTTACTGGTGATGTCCTGAGGGGGATCCTGGGTTCCCATCTGTTGGTTTATCCTTAGTTGCCATGCCAACCACTTTCCAGGTTTGTTTGTTTCATGAGAGGTTTTTTTATACAACAAAATGCTGTAAACAAAGAGCCAGGGAAGCAAGGAAAAAATAAATTTTGGATGCCATATCAAAGAAGGAAAAAGAATTTTGTATTGTCTACTGACCCGAAGGAGAAGCAGTTGGAGCATGGGAATCCCAGATGGAAACACCCACCCCCATTGTTCTTTATAATAATGATGTTCTGCCTGATCTTGTCTTCTGACGCAGGACTATCCTAAAGTGACACTGAGAAGCAGGATATTAAAGGCAAATGGATAACTGTACTTATTGGAAACTTCATCCTTGAATACGTACTATTGATTCGTTGAGGCACTGAAGTTGTGTTATCTCTGGAGACATGAATTTTGTATTGTCTACTAATTCTTGGCCATCCAAGAAGTCATCTTTAAATCTCCATCTAAAGGTTGGCCATCCTTCCTTTTGCATAGTTGTGATCCGACAAAGTCCTCAGTTCTATCTCAACTTTCTTCACTTTTAAATCCAACTCTTTAGTGATGCAAACTGCATCGATTCTCGCATTGCTCTCATGGACATGAGAAAATGTCCTTCTAATTCAACTTCCACCCTTTGTCAACCCCCCGGCAGTCTATGCCCTGGGAAAGAAATTGCTGTGGCGACTCTGAAAACTCTGATGTCTTTTGTTGTTGGTTGCAGGTAATAAATAGTCTTGGTAGACATTTGGATAGTAAGGCATTTAATGGAGAAGCAGTTCACGTAGTATTCTCATTCATCCAGTCCAGCTTCTCTCATGATTAATTCTTCATATAAGTTAAATAAGCAGGGAGACAATATACAACCTTGTCGTACTCCTTTCTCAATTTTGAACTAGTCAGTTGTTCCATATCCAGTTCTAACTGTAGCTTCTTGTCCCACATAGAGATTTCTCAGAAGACAGATGAGGTGATCAGTCACTCCCATTTCTTTAAGAACTTGCCATAGTTTGCTGTGGTCGACACAGTCAAAGGCTTTTGCGTAGCCTATGAAGCAGAAGTAGACGTTTTTCTGGAACTCTCTAGCTTTCTCCATAATCCAGCGCATTTTTGCAATTTGGTCTCTGGTTCCTCTGCCCCTTTGAAATCCAGCTTGCACTTCTGGGAGTTCTCCGTCCGCATACTGCTTAAGCCTGCCTTGTAGCATTTTAAGCATGTGAAATGAGCGTCTGAAATGAGCGCAATTGTGCGGTAGTTGGAGCATTCTTTGGCACTGCCCTTCTTTGGGACTGGGATTCATGGAATCCGCTTCTTGCTACGATTGTATCGGCTGCTTTTCTGAGCCTCTTGGCTGTTGTGCATGTCTGGGGTCTGTGTCAAGGGTCATTGTCCTGGCCATAGTTAGAGGCTGTTGGGGGGGGGACTTGGGCTATTGGGGGAGTCCTTTAACTGCCCCCCTCCCATTCCTGGTTTGAACAGCACCCACCCCCACAACACAGATGGATCTAGTCTCATGGCATGGGGTGGGGGAGGGAAGGATTTTGCAATGTAAACATTGTACTGTAGGAGGGTCGGGACCCACGTTGCGCAGCTGGTTTTCCGGGATCAGCCCCGCCGCCGCCCTCCTGATCCACTAAGGGGGGAAACCTTCCTCTCCTGCCCCCCCCACTCAATCCTTTCCCTCCCCTCCCTTCCCGGCACATCCTCCTCTCACCCCGCCCCCACAACCCCAATTCCGCCCCCAATACGATGCGCCTCTTCCTCCCCCCTCCTCCTCCAATCCGGCTCCCCCCCCTCCCAAACTGCCTGCTTTTCCCGGAAGTGGAGGTTCTCCCCGGATTGCTGCTCTGCGCCATAGCTCTAGGGGCTCGCGCATTTACAAAGGGGAGGGAGCAGACAGGGGACCCCCCCTTTTGATGTTGCTTGAAAGGAAATCAGAATTGGGAGCGAGGGCAAAGAGGTAAGGGGGCTGCGGGGGGGGGAGAAAAGGACCCAGAGACCCCCCGCCAGCTCCCCAGACTGAGCGCCTTTCGTGGGCCCCGTCGGCAGGGTCTGGACCCCTGCATGCCTGCTGCGAAGGGGGTTTTCCTTGGCCCCTTAGGCGACATGACGGGGCGGACACGGGGCGCCCACCCAGGGGGTCCCCACGAGGGCCCCGTTTCCCCCGCGCAGGCATCGCTGGGACGCTGTGGGCTCCGCGCGGAGAGAGGCGGGGCATGAAAGGGTTAAAGGGCGCGAGGGACGCCGGAATAGAGACCCCCCCCGTCCCTCCCCTGCTCGTCTTGGGGGGGTGGAGGCTCCGGATGGAAAGATGGGGGGCGCAGGGCGAGGGGTGAGCCGAGAGCCAAGGGGGCCTCTGGGTGCAGGGGAGACTCCGCGAGAAAGAGAAGGGGGAGCATCCCTGGGGCACGGGGAGGAAGACCAGTCTATGGAGAGACATCCCCATCATGGCGCCCGTGGGGCCACCTTGGCTTCTCTCTCCCGCCCAGGAATGGGTCACCCCTTCAAGGAGGCCAGAGAGGGATCCCTGGAACCCCTTCCTTCCTGCAAGCTCTATCCGAGGCTGTTGAGGGTTTTCGGTTGCAGATCTAACCCCTCCATCATGTTCTCCAAGTCCGCCGTATCGTTAGCTAAGTAGGAAAAAACATTCAGAGGTAGCAATAAATTCATTCAGCTGAGAAATAAGCATAACAGGAGCCCAAAAATAGCAAAAATGTAACTTGCAGTAAAACCCTAACTTAGCATACCGAAACACACAAGCAGAGTAGAGAAACAGCAGAATGGGAAATGGGACCAGGCGCCTTTCAGCCTTATAATTCAGAAAGAATTCGAGGTCAGTGTAACCTTGGGACGAGAGAACAAGCCTGGCTCACTCCAGTTCAAACCAGCTTCCTCTGGTTCCCAAACACAAGGAAGGTTCAGCATAACCTCATGACAACTTATTCCCCCGCCTGCTCTCAGCAGAAAGGAAACTCCCTTATCTGCTCAAATGTTCCATCTAGAGAAAACACATCAAATGTTCCATCTAGAGAAAACAGCTTTGAATCACACAGAGTAGAACTACCAGAAACTTCTTGAACCGATAGACTAGGAATAATCTCTATACATTAGATCAAGGGTCCCCAAACTAAGGACCGGGGCCCAGATGCGTTCCAATCGCCGGCCCGCGGATGGTCCGGGAATCAGCATGTCTTTACATGAGTAGAATGTGTCCTTTTATTTTAAATGCATCTCTGGGTTATTTGTGGGGCATAGGAATTTGTTCATAATTTTTCCAAAATATCGTTCGGCCCCCCACAAGGTCTGAGGGACAGTGGACCGGCCCCCTGCTGAAAACGTTTGCTGACCCCTGCTGTACTGTACATTTCTTTGCCTGAAAAATGCAACCAGGACACTGTAAAGGTCAGCACTAACAGTGTGAATTGTGGTTGGAGATGCACTGGGAGCCAGGGAAGAACCTTTAGGAACAGTGTTGTGTGGTCTCGGCGGCTCCTCCCAGTCACTAGTCTAGGTCCACATTCTGCATTAGTTTCAGTTTCTGGGTCACCTTAAAAGGTAGCCCCATGTAGAGCACATGGCAATAGTCCAAGCAGGAGATGTTGTTGTTTAGACGTTTAGTTGTGTCCGACTCTTCGTGACCCCATGGACCAGAGCACGCCAGGCACTCCTGTCTTCCACTGCCTCCCGCAGTTTGGTCAAACTCATGTTCGTAGCTTTGAGAACACTGTCCAACCATCTCGTCCTCTGTCGTCCCCTTCTCCTAGTGCCCTCAATCTTTCCCAACATCAGGGTCTTTTCCAGGGAGTCTTCTCTTCTCATGAGGTGGCCAAAGTATTGGAGCCTCAGCTTCACGATCTGTCCTTCCAGTGAGCACTCAGGGCTGATTTCCTGAAGAATGGAAGGGTTTGATCTTCTTGCAGTCCATGGGACTCTCAAGAGTCTCCTCCAGCACCATAATTCAAAAGCATCAATTCTTCAGCGATCAGCCTTCTTTATGGTCCAGCTCTCACTTCCATACATCACTACTGGGAAAACCATAGCTTTCACTATATGGACCTTTGTAGGCAAGGTGATGTCTCTGCTTTTTAAGATGCTGTCTAGGTTTGTCATTGCTTTTCTCCCAAGAAGCAGGCGTCTTTTAATTTCGTGACTGCTGTCACCATCTGCAGCGATCAAGGAGCCCAAGAAAGTAAAATCTCTCACTGCCTCTATTTCTTCCCCTTCTATTTGCCAGGAGGTGATGGGACCAGTGGCCATGATCTTGGTTTTTTTGATGTTGAGCTTCAGACCGTATTTTGCGCTCTCCTCTTTCACCCTCATTAAAAGGTTCTTTAATTCCTCACTTTCTGCCATCAAGGTTGTGTCATCTGCATATCTGAGGTTGTTGATATTTCTTCCGGCAATCTTAATTCCGGCTTGGGATTCAAGCAGGGAGATAACAAGAGCATTCACCACTCTAGTGAGACAGTCTACAGCAGGGGTAGGCAACCTAAGGCCTGTGGGCCGGATGCAGCCCAATCACCTTCTCAATCCGGCGCACCACATGAGGGACGGTGGACCGGCCCATGACTGAAAAAGGTTGCTGACCCCTGCACAGGCTGGTAGGGTCTCAGCTGGCATACCAGATGGAGGTGGCAGACAGCTGCCCTGGACACAGAAATGACAAGTGCCTCCATGGACAGCTGTGAGTCCAAAATGACTCCCAGGCTGCGCACCTGGTCCTTCAGGGGCACAGTTACCCCATTCAGGACCAGGGAGTCCTCCACACCTGCCCACCTCCTTCCACCACAAACAGTACTTCTGTCTTGTCAGGATTCCGCCTCAATCTGTTAGCCACAATCCATCCTCCAAACACCCCCAGACATTCAGCATTCAGCGCCTTCACTGGTTCCAATTTAAAAGAGAGGAAGAGCTGAGTATCACCCACATACTGGTGGAACACCCTGCCTAAACCTCTGATGATCTCTCCCAGCGGCTTCATGTAGATATTAAAAAGCATGGGGGAGAGGACGGAGCCCTGAGGCACCCCACAAGTGAGAGCCCAGGGGTCTGAGCACTCCTCCCCCACCACCACTTTCTGATGAGGCCTCAAACCCAATTGGAAGGATCATGGTGGCAGAAGCTGTCCTGGTCCTGCACCCCCAAAAGCGTGAGGCACAATACTTTCATTAGCTTTGAAGGGGCCATTGGATACTTGGTGGTCTTTCTTCAAAAGACAAATATTTCATGTACTTTTACAGTGATGTATGATGTAAACGGCACTTCTGTTTCCCTTATTCCACATCGGAGAGACTTTGATCCACAGGTCTGAGCTCATCTCTCTGCCTGAAACTGCTGTGTTAGCAGCAATGGAAACCTGGGCAGAGTGTTTGGGGTCCTGGGCTGCCTAGAGAACAAGACCCCCTTCTCAGCCTGGCTGATATGGTGCCAAGGAAAGCAGAGCAGTAGGTTTGGCACCAGATTAGCTGCAGGAATTGAATGAAGAAGGTCTCTTAGAGACTCTGCCCTGGATTTGTGTAGCTTTTCCTCCATAGCCTTTTCTTCTCCTGAAGATAACCCACGAGGCAGCAGAGGTTTCAGACCAGAGTTTTCCTTCTTGGTGGGCTCCCCCAGTTGACGAGCCCCATCTGTCCTTCACTTCCCTCTGCAGCAAGGGCAGAATCTGCCTTCTTAACTGTGGGATTCACTATTGTTCTCATCCTCTCCCTCCACCAGGGCCTGCCTTCACCTGTAGCAGAATTCCCCAACCCACCAAGGATTTGAGACCCATCAGCTAACCTCACCTGGTTTAGCCGGCCGGTTGAATCCATTCCTGGGATTGCGGCCCCTGTTACACACTGACAGCTTCTGGAAGCCACAGGTGAGAGCTGAGTGCATGAAATGTCCCCCACCAAAAGTGCTACCGCTCCTCTAACATCCCAAGACACCACATAATTATGATATTTAAAACAGATTAGGAATAAATTCATGTCCCCGGAAATAACACAATTTCAGGCCATTAATGAATCAATATTACATATTCAAGGTACTGTACTACATATTCCACTAAGTACAGTTATCTATTTCCCTTGAATATCCTGCTTTTCATTGTCATTTTAGGATAGTCCTGCATCAGAAGACAGGCACATGATCAGACAGCACATCATTCTTTTAAAAAGCATGATGCTGTATCAACATTGATTGAGGATTCTGAAAGTTGCTCATGAATTGCTATCATTTGGCAACATTGCAACTTCATTTCCTAAAAATTGGGAACATGGGTAGGACGTGGGAGTATGTAGGAAATGTTGAAATAGGAGAAGGTGCCAATGGCCGTTGATGTGTTCTCTTTCCCTTCGTTCTCTTCCTTGAAACCCAAACAGGATTTCTTTTCCTCCAACTCTGAGGAAGGTGATGGAGAAGAGAGTCAGAATTCCGGGGCATAGGACACCTTTTGTTTCACTGGGAATAGGCATTAAAATGTGTGAAATGTGGAATTTGCTTCACTGAATGAGAACGCATAGTTCATATCAAGGAACTCAAACAGAGGAGAAACCATTTAAAGGTATGGAGAGTGGAAATGGTTTCACTGATAGTGGAAAGCTTAGAACCCACCACTGGACCCACATGCATACTAAACGATTTAAATGCATGGAGTGTGGGAAGAGCTTCAGTCACAGTGGAAACCTCAATATGCATCAACGGACTCACACAGGGGAAAAACCATATGAATGTATGGAGTGTGGGAAGAGCTTCAGTCAGAGTGGACACTTCAGAAGACATCACCAGACTCACACAAGCTATAAACCATTTAAATGTATGGAGTGTGGGAAGAGCTTCAGTCAGAGTGGACACCTCAATATACACCATCGGACTCACACAGGAGAGAAACCATTTAAATATATGGGGTGTGGAAAGAGCTTCAGTAAGAGTGTTCACCTCAATAAACATCACAGGACTCATACAGGGGAGAAACCATATGAATGCCTGGAGTGTGGGAAGAACTTCAGTCAGAGTGGACGACTCAATAGTCATCTCCGAACTCACAGAGGGGAGAAACCATTTAAATGCTTGGAGTGTGGAAAGAGTTTTAAGGAGAATACAAGCCTTAGAATACACCAAAAGACTCACACAGGGGAGAAACCATATGAATGCATGGATTGCGGGAAGAGCTTCTGTCAGAATGGAGAACTTAAATCACACCAGCGAACTCACACAGGTGAAAAACCATATAAATGCATGGAATGCGGAAAGACCTTCAGTTACAATACAAGCCTTAGAAGGCACCAACAGACTCACACAGGAGAAAAACCATTTAAATGCATGGAGTGTGGAAAGAGCTTCAGTCAGAATGGTGACCTTAAAAAACATCAGCGGACTCACATGGGTGAAAAACCAAATGAATGCATGGATTGCGGGAAGAGCTTTCGTCAGAATGGAGAACTTAATAGACATCAACAGACTCACACAGGAGAGAAACCATTTCAATGTGTGGAGTGTGGAAAGAGTTTTAGCTACAATGGAAGCTTTAGAAAACACCAACGGGTTCACACAGGGGAGAAACCTTTTAAATGTATGGAGTGTGGAAAGGTCTTCAGTCACAGTGGACACCTTAGAAAACATCAACCCATTCACACTGGGGAGAAACCATATAAATGTATGGAGTTTGGAATGGTCTTTAGTGAGAATGCAACTCTTAAAACTCATAAATGGAGTCACACAGGGGAGAAACCATTTAAATGCTTGGAGTGCGGAAAGAGCTTCAGTTTCAATGCAAACCTTAAAATACATCAGCGGACTCACATTGGTGAAAAACCATATGAATGCATGGAGTGCGGGAAGAGCTTCATTCAGAGTGGACACCTCAGTATACATCAATGGACTCACACAGGGGAGAAACCATTTAAATGCCTGGAGTGTGAAAAAAGCTTCAGTTACAATACAAGCCTTAAAATACACCAGCGAACTCACACAGGTGAAAAACCATATAAATGTATGGAGTGTGGGAAGAGCTTCAGTCAGAGTGGACACTTCAATGTTCATCTCCGAACTCACACAGGGGGGAAACCATTTAAATGCTTGGAGTGCGGAAAGAGCTTTAGACAGAGTGGACACCTCAATATACATCAACGGACTCACACAGGAGAAAAACCATTTAAATGCATGGAGTGCGGAAAGAGCTTCAGTCAGAATGGTGACCTTAAAATACATCAGCGGACACACATGGGTGAAAAACCATATGAATCCAAGGAGTGTGGAAAGAGCTTCAGTCAGAGTGGACACCTCAGTATACATCAACGGACTCACACAGGAAAGGAACCATTTAAATGTATGGAGTGTGGAAAGAGCTTCAGTTTCAATTCAAACCTCAAAATACACCAGCGAACGCACACAGGTGAAAAACCATATAAATGTATGGAGTGTGGAAAGAACTTCAGTCAGAGTGGACACCTCAGAATACATCAACAGATTCACACAGGAGAGAAACCCTTTAAATGCATGAAATGCGGAAAGAGCTTCAGTTACCATACAAGCCATAGAAGACACCAGAGAACTCACACAGGACAGAAACCATTTAAATGCATGGACTGCGGAAAGAGCTTCAGTTTCAATGCAAGCCTTAGAAGCCATCAACAGACTCACACAGGAGAGAAACCATATAAATGTATGGAGTGTGGAAAGAGCTTCATTCAGAGTGGAAACCTCAATAGACATCAACGGACTCACACATGAGAGAAACCATTTAAATGCCTGGAGTGTGGAAAGAGCTTCAGTTACAATATAAGCCTTAGAATACACCAGCGAACTCACAAAGGTGAAAAACCATATAAATGTATGGAGTGTGGAATGAACTTCAGTCAGAGAACATGCCTCAATAGACATCAACAGAGTCACACAGGAGAGAAACCATATAAATGTATGGAGTGTGGAAAAAGCTTTAGCCAGAGTAGACACCTCAATATACATCAACAGACTCACACAGGGGAGAAACCATTTCAATGTATGGAGTGTGGAAAGAGCTTCAGTCAGAGTGAAAATGGTTCATAGAATCATAGAATCATAGAATTGTAGAGTTGGAAGAGACCACAAGGGCCATCCAGTCCAAACCCCTGCCGAGCAGGAAACACCATCAAAGCATTCTTGACATATGCCTGACAAGCCTCTGCTTAAAGACCTCCAAAGAAGGAGACTCCACCACACTCCTTGGTAGCAAATTCCACTGCCGAACAGCTCTTACTGTTAGGAAGTTCTTCCTAATGTTTTGGTGGAATCTTCTTTCTTGTAGTTTGAATCCATTGCTCCGTGTCCGCTTCTCTGGAGCAGCAGAAAACAATCTTTCTCCCTCCTCCATATGACATCCTTTCATATATTTGAACATGGCTATCATATCACCCCTTGACCTTCTCTTCTCCAGGCTAAACATACCCAGCTCCCTAAGCCGTTCCTCATAAGGCATCGTTTCCAGGCCTTTGACCATTTTGGTTGCCCTCTTCTGGACACGTTCCAGCTTGTCAGTATCCTTCTTGAACTGTGGTGCCCAGAACTGGACACAGTACTCTACGTGAGGTCTGACCAGAGCAGAATACAGTGGTACTATTACTTCCCTTGATCTAGATGCTATACTCCTATTGATGCAGCTCAGAATTGCATTGGCTTTTTTAGCTCCTGCATCACACTGTTGACTCATGTCAAGTTTGTGGTTTACCAGGACTCCTAGATCCTTTTCACGTGTACTGCTCTCAAGCCAGGTGTCTCCCATCCTGTATTTGTGCCTTTCATTTTTTTTGCCCAAGTGTAGTACTTTACATTTCTCCCATTAATATTCATCTTGTTTGCTTTGGCCCAGTTGTCTAATCTATTAAGGTAATTTTGAAGTGTGATCCTGTCAACCAGCCAGTTACAAATCCACTGAATGGTAGCATTGTCTAGCCTGCATTTTACCAGCTTCTTTACAAGAATATCATGGGGCACCTTGTCAAAGGCCTTGCTGAAATCAAGATAGGCTACATCCACAGCATTCCCTTCATCTACCAGGCTTGTAACTCTGTCAAAAAATGAGATCAGATTAGTCTGAAATGACTTATTTTTCAGAAATGTGATGTGCGTTTGCCTGGAAGCAGCCAACAGAAAGATTTGTTTCGTGAAGCCCCTGCAGATGCCGAGTAGGTGACTTCCCTCCCAGATGACAGGAAATGAAACACACACATCCATTGTCGTGTGTTGTTCCAGCCTCTCTCCTCCCTTCTGCCGGTGTGTGTGCCTGACTTAGATATCCTGTGTGCTATATTTTTTCACTGCTGAAACTGGATGTGCCTCACTGGGGACCCAGTGAGAACAGTATGCTTTGAAACTTCAGTAAACTATTATTGAATAGAATTCCTGCTGTTCCTGTGTGTGTTCTTGACCTCAGCGTGGGAATTGCTCTACATGTGGCCCCTTCCCCACTGATACTTGGCTCATGTCCTGGAGTTGCTGTACTCAAGCATGCAAGACTGGTGTTTGTGTGTCAGACTGTTTTTTGCACCAAACTCTGTCACCCCCAGCCCTGCATGATCTCCATACACTGCTTCTTCACCAGAACGTCATCCCGCCCCCCGCACATTCTGAGGATAACTTAATTTAATGGGAGATTCCCCCCCCCCAAGCCTAACTGCAAGAGGGAGAAGGAGGGGCTGCAGCTACCAGTAAAGTCTCCTGGGGCCCCCATCTTCACTCAGGAACCACATAAGCTACTGCTTATTCTGGGGTTTGGGGGGGATAAGATTTTTTTCCATAGTCCCAGAAGTTATTATTCAATTATGCAGCTATGGAGTTTTCCTACCAGAGGACCAAAGTGCATATTACTATCCTACTGATTTTACTGTTGCTGCTGCTGTTGCAGTCATGGCCTGGCGGGGTGAAAGGGGGGGGGGAACCAGTTGGGGAACACAAAAGGGAAGAAGGCTCAGAGCCGGGGAACTGGCGGTAGGAAGATGATGAGCAGAAAAAGGGAGAAAAGGGAGCAGACAAGGAGGGGAGGTGTTGCAACCCGAGGAGGAAACTAGAGCACGCAGAGAAATCCAGTTCAGACCCCATGAGCCTGTACATTATATTAATGGGTGTGGGTTTTTTTTTTTTTGTCCCAACATGCATCACTTTAATCTCATTGACAATGAACTGTATTTTCTGCCCATTCACCCCGTTTGGAGAGGTTCCTTTTGGAGCTCCTTGCATCTCTCTGTTTGGAGAATTTGCTGCTATTAACAATCTTTGCCTCTTCCCTGCTCACTCCTAACTCTAGATCGTTTATGAACAAGTTGAAAAGCCACAGGTCCCAATCCTGATCTTTAGGGGACCCCACTTTTTTGCTCCTCTCCATTCAGAGAACTGTCCGTTTATTAGTATATGTTTCCCCTCCCTCCTTCTGTGCAGCCGAGGGAAACCTGCAGAAAAGTTATGGGGTGAATTTCACTTCCCCACACATCTAACCCTGCTCAGCATTCAGGGAAACTGAAGAGGAAAGCTGGCCCCAATCCAAGAGACTGACGTCAGTAGGAAGCGAAGCGAAGCGTACTCAAAGGGCAGCCACTTCAGTTTCCAGCCCACCCTCTCCCACAATGGCTGAAGAAGAAGCACCACTTGGGAATGGCGGAGCTGAATGGAAGCGGGCAAGGAAGCCCCACAATCTCTCCTGCTGGAGGAATATAGGGTACTGACCCCTATACTCAAAGGTGATGGCCAGTGATAAGAAAATCCCAGGTTGGGAGACTACTCAACAGCCCAGCTCAGTGTGGTGCAAGTCTCCCGTGGGTCTATGTCAGGCATCCCCAAACTTCGGCCCTCCAGATGTTTTGGACTACAATTCCCATCATTCCTGACCACTGGTCCTGTTAGCTAGGGATCATGGGAGTTGTAGGCCAAAACATCTGGAGGGCCGCAGTTTGGGGATGCCTGGTCTATGTGGTCAGTAAAAAAAAGGAAGTTCCAGTCAAGGAATTTGGAGCAAACCGGTGGTCAGTAGAACACAATCTTTATTGTAGCGCAACAGGTGTGAAGTTTTCTTCCTAATGAGTGATTGATTAGCTCATTAGGTCTTTGCCAAACATCACAACAGTCCAGCCGCTTCCTTAGCTGCGGCCCCGGCAAAGAAGCTGCAGAGTCTCTCCTTGCGTAGCTGGAAGCTTGTGTGATCTTGCAGAAAGCAGCTCACAATAAATCACGAAGAACAGCTTCTTTCTACTAAACTAATTGCTTTATTTACAGAAAGAGAAACAACTGACCGGGAGAGCACGACGGCATGATTGCTCTCCTCGAGCAAAAACGAAAGTGATTTACACACAGAGTACAAAGAAACATTCCCTCCTCCTCCTTCCCTCCCAGTGGTCAGGCGACACAGCAAAAACAGCTAAGGTAGCCCCATGTAGAGCACATAGCAGTAGTCCAAGCCGGAAATGCAAATGCACCACTCTGGCAAGACAGTCTGCAGGGAAGGAGGGTCTCAGCCTCCTCCTCCTCCTCCTTCTTCTCCCTGCATACCAGATGGAGCTGATAAACAGCTGCCCTGGACACAGAATTGACCTGCGCCTCCATGGTCAGCTGTGAGTCCAAAATGACCCCTAGGCTGCACACCTGGTCCTTCAGGGGCACAGTTACCCCATCAGGACTTGGGGGTCCCCCACACCTGCCCGCCCCCTGTTCCCCAGGGACAGTACTTCTGTCTTGTCAGGATTCAACCTCAATCTGTTAGCCACCATCCATCCTCAAACCACCTCCAGGGACCAACACAGTGTTGGGTTTCTTGAATAATCAAAGTTGCTTTTGAGCCGGTCTAATGTCAATACTGTCTGTTTAAGAAAAACAGGTGCCGGTAATTTCTCTTTAATTGCTCACAGGGGTGGGCTCTACTCCATGTATATAAGGCTCTGTTGGACAGCATTTTGTGTGGTAGTATGGTGGGAGGTTTGAAGGGTTGGAATGTGGGTATGTGAAGTTGCTGGGAGAGAGAGCGTTTATCTTTAGTTTAAAGTCTTTTCCAAGTCAGTTTGTTTTTCTGTTAGAGAAAGCCAACCTTTTGTTTTTCATCTGTATACTTTAAGCAGGTATGCAGCTAGTCAGGGGTTTCATGCTAGGTCGGTCTTTAAACTCTTGGTGGTGTATTTTAGCCAAGTCAACTTCTGTTTGCATATTTTGTTTTTCTGTAAACTCTGCGTGAGGCGTACTTTGAAGGGCCACTGGGAAACGGGGGTATATGATTTATGTTGTTGTTGTTGTTTAGTCGTTTAGTCGTGTCCGACTCTTCGTGACCCCATGGACCAGAGCACGCCAGGCACTCCTGTCTTGCACTACCTCCCGCAGTTTGGTCAAACTCATGTTCGTAGCTTCGAGAACACTGTGCAACCATCTCATCCTCTGTCGTCCCTTTCTCCTTGTGCCCTCAATCTTTCCCAACATCAGGGTCTTTTCCAAGGATTCTTCTCTTCTCATGAGGTGGCCAAAGTATTGGAGCCTCAGCTTCACGATCTGTCCTTCCAATGATTTATGTTAGCACTCTTAATACCCAGTGTTCCCCAATATTATTTCCTAATACACAGGGCATTCACTAGTTCCAATTTAAAAAAGAGGAAGAGCTGGGTATCTCCCACATATTGATGGACACCCAGCCCATGGTCCATGGGTTCACGAAGAGTCGGACACGACTAAACAACAACAACAACAACAACAACAACCCAGTCCAAACCCCCTGATGATCTCTCTCCGCAGCTTCATATACCGTATATGCCGGCATATAAGGCGACTGGGCGTATAAGACGACCCCCTAATTTTCAAGTTAAAATATAGAGTTTGGGATATTCTCTATATTTTATGTACTTGCGATTTCTGGCGCAGCGGGGACTTGACGAGAGGCGCCGGAATCGCGTCATCGCAGCTGCAGAAGGTATTTCTGGCGCCGTGGATACTTTGGCTATGGGCAGCACTGCCCATATCAAAAAAGGTCTGCAGTGCCAGAAATTGCTTCTGAGCATGTGCAGACATCAGGACATGCTCAGAAGCGATTTCTGGCGCTGTTCGGCGAGTCCCATCGCTGCTCGGTGAGTCCCCGGTTTAGCGCAGCATGAGGGGGACTTGCTGAGCGAACAGTACCCAGCGTATAAGACGACCCCCAAATTTTGAGACTATTTTCCGGGGTTAAAAAGTCATCTTATACGCCGGAATATACAGTAGATATTAAAAAGCATGGGGGAGAGAACAGAGCCCCGAAGCACCCCACAAGTGACAGCCCTGGGGTCTGAACATTCCTCCCCAACACCACTTTTTGGACATGGCCCAGGAGGAAGGAGGGGAACCACTGCATAACAGGGCCCCCAGCTCCCAACTCCCCTAGAGGGTCCAGAAGGATACTATGGACAAATGTCTCCAAAAACGCTGAGAGATCCAGCAGAACCAGGAAAGCGTTTTCCCCTCTGTCTCTAGCCTATTGGAGATCATACATCAGCACAAACAGGGCAGTTTCAGTCCCATGATGAGGCTTGAATCCCAAAAGCTCCAGGCACAATACTTTGATTAGCTTTGAAGGGGCCATTGCATACTTGGTGGTCTTTTCTTCAAAAGACAAATATTTCACGTACTTTTACAGTGATGTATGATGTAAACGGCACTTCTGTTTCCCTTATTCCACATCGGAGAGACTTTGATCCACAGGTCTGAGCTCATCTCTCTGCCTGAAACTGCTGTGTTAGCAGCAATGGAAACATGGGCAGAGTGTTTGGGGTCCTGGGCTGCCTAGAGAACAAGACCTCCTTCTCAGCCTGGCTGATATGGTGCCAAGGAAAGCAGAGCAGTAGGTTTGGCACCAGATTAGCTGCAGGAGTTGCATGAAGAAGGTGTGCAGGGCACATCCAACCCTCTTAGAGACTCCGCCCTGGATTTGTGTAGCTTTTCCTCCATAGCCTTTTCTTCTCCTGAAAATAACCCACGAGGCAGCAAAGGTTTAGGACAAGAGTTTTCCTTCTCGATGGACTCCCTTCCCTGGTTGACGAGCCCCATCTGCCCTTCACTTTCCTCTGCAAAATCTGCCTTCTTGACAGGGATTCACTGTTGTTCTCTCCCTCCACCAGGGCCTGCCTTCACCTGCAGCAGAATTCCCCAACCCACCAAGGATTTGAGACCCATCAGCTATCCTCACCTGGTTTAGCCGGCCGGTTGAATCTATTCCTATGATTGCGGAACCTGTTGCATGCTGACAGTTTCTGGAAGCCACAGGTGAGAGTTGAGTGCAGAGTGGGGACCAAGGGTGGATAACTTACCTTAAAAGGTGCATGACATGTCCCCCAACAAAGGTACTACCGCTTCTCTAACACCCCAAGACATCCTATAATTATGATAATTAAGACAGATCAGGAATAAATCCATGTCCCCAGAAATAACATAAATTCAGGCCATTAATGAATCAATATTACTTATTCAAGGTACTACATATTCAACTAAGTAGAGTTATCTATTTGCCTTGAATATCCTGCTTTTCAGTGTCATTTTAGGATAGTCCTGCGTCAGAAGACAGGCACAAGATCAGACAGCACATCATTCTTTTAAAAAGCATGATGCTGTATCAACATTGATTGAGGATTATGAAAGTTGCTCATGAATTGCTATCATTTGACAACATTGCAACTTCATTTCCTAAAAATTGGGAACATGGGTAGGACGTGGGAGTATGTAGGAAATGTTGAAATAGGAGAAGATGCTAATGGCCATTGATGTGCTCTCTTTCCCTTTGTTCTCTTCCTTGAAACCCAAACAGGATTTCCTTTCCTCCAACTCAGAAGAAGGTGATGGAGAAGACAGTCAGAATTCCGGAAGACGGGACACCTTTCATTTCACTAGGAATAGTCATTAAAATGTGTTAAATGTGGAATATGCTTTGCTGAATGAGAACACATAGTTCATATCAAGGAACTCAAACAGAGGAGAAACCATTTAAAGGTATGGAGAGTAGAAAAAGTTTCACTGATAGTGGAAAACTTAGAACCCACATGCATATTAAACGATTTAAATCCATGGAGTGTGGGAACAGCTTCAGTCAGAGTGGAAACCTCAATATACATCATCGGACTCACACAGGGGAAAGACCTTATAAATGCATGGAGTGTGGAAAGAGCTTCAGTCAAAGTGGACACCTCAATATACATCATCGGACTCACACAGGAGAAAAACCATTTAAATGTATGGAGTGTGGAAAGAGTTTTAGTGAGAATACAAGCCTTAGAATACACCAACGGACTCACACAGGGGAGAAACCATATGAATGTATGGAGTGTGGGAAGAGCTTCAGTAAGAGTGGACACCTTAGAAGACATCAACAGACTCACACAGGCAAGAAACCATTTAAATGCATGGAGTGCGGAAAGAGCTTCGGTCAAAATGGAGACCTGAAATTACACCAGCGGACTCACACAGGTGAAAAACCCTATGAATGTATGGAGTGTGGAAAGAGATTCAGTACGAGTGGAAACCTCAATATACATCAACGGACTCACACAGGGGAGAAACCATTTAAATGTATGGAGTGCGGAAAGAGCTTCAGTCAGAATGGAGACCTTAAATTACACCAGCGGACTCACACAGGTGAAAAACCCTATGAATGTATGGAGTGTGGAAAGAGCTTCAGTAAGAGTGGATACCTTGATATACATCAACGGACTCACACAGGGGAGAAACCATTTAAATGTATGGAGTGTGGAAAGAGCTTCAGCCAGAGTGGAAACCTCAATATACACCAATGGACTCACACAGGGGAGAAGCCATTTAAATGTATGGCATGTGGAAAGAGCTTTAGCCAGAGTGGACACCTCAATATACATCAATGGACTCACACGGGGGAGAAACTTTTTAAATGTATGGAGTGTGGAAAGAGCTTTAGCCAGCGTGGACACCTCAATATACATCATCGGACTCACACAGGAGAAAAACCATTTAAATGTATGGAGTGTGGAAAGAGTTTTAGTGATAATGCAAGTCTTAGAATGCACCAACGGACTCACACAGGGGAGAAACCATATGAATGTATTGAGTGTGGAAAGAGTTTTAGTAAGAGTGGAAACCTCAATATACATCAACGGACTCACACAGGGGAGAAACCATTTAAATGCATCGAGTGCGGAAAGAGCTTCAGTCAGAATGGAGACCTTAAATTACACCAGCGGACTCACAGTGGTGAAAAACCCTATGAATGTCTGGAGTGTGGAAAGAGCTTCAGTAAGAGTGGAAACCTCAATATACATTTACGGACTCACACAGGGGAGAAACCGTTTAAATGTATGGAATGTGGAAATAGCTTTAGCCAAAGTGGACACTTCAATATACATCAATGGACTCACATAGGGGAGAAACCATTTAAATGTATGGAGTGTGGAAAGAGCTTTAGCCAGAGTGGACACCTCAATATACATCAATGGACTCACACAGACGAGAAACCTTTTAAATCCATGGAATGAGGAAGAAGCTTCAGTGAGAGTGGAAATCTTAGAAAACATCAGCAGACACACAGGGAAGATAACATTTAAATGTATGGCCTGTGGAAGGAGCTTCAGTCAGAGTGGAACCCTTGATTTACGTCAACAAACTCACACAAGAGACAAACCATATAAATGTCAGGAAGGTTGGTAGAGGGTCAGCCCTAGTGGACGTCTTACATCAATGGACTCACGGACAGGAAGAACCTTAGGAGTTGAAACCCTACAAACCATCAACAACTCATAGAGGAGAAACAGTTTAAATGGAAAGATTGCAGAAAGTGCTTTAGTTATAACGGAATGTTTATGAAACATCTAGGGATTCTGAGGGGAGAACCCATTTAGATGTATGGAGTGCGGAACGACTTCCTCTCAGAGTCCACTCTTTTCTTCACAGCAATGAACTCAGCAGGAAATCAGTCTTAAAAGCATGACATGTATGTGAAGTCCTGGTGTTTATATGTAAAACTGAACAGTAATAAAATATTGAAGGAAATGTTAAACAATGTGAGTATAATCTAAGATGTAAAGTAAATTTTGATAATGAGGGGGAATCTAGATTGCTGGTGGGGAGTGAGGATTAGGGCTGAGTGATATATTGATATCTCGTCCAATACCGGTTTCTAGATCACATCATGATAACCTTTGAAAAACAATTGATATGGCAATACACCGCGAATCACAGTGTGTGTTTCTGGGATGCACGTTTGCCTGGAAGCAACCAGCAGAAAGCTTTTCTTCATGAAGCCCCTGCAGATGCCAAGTTGCTGAGTTCCCTCCCAGATGACAGGAAACGAAACACACACCTCCGTTGCCCTGTGTCATTCCAGCCTCTCTCCTCCCTTGCTCCCTTCTGCCGGTGTGTGTGTGCCTCGCTTAGATATCCTGTGTGCTGCTTTCTCGCCGCCATCCTGGCTCGGTGCTGCTGAGGCCTGCTGGGAAGAGGACTTCAAGACAACACCACGACTGGCAGGTTGTGGTCCAAGGCCACTTTTGCTGGCTACAAGCCAGGTCTCCGAAACCAGAGAGAGCACACACAGCTTTTCTGAAAATTGAGGGTGTTTATTCCTGTAATGAGACAGAATTCTGTTTCGGCAAGATATGTGCCTATGTGTACAAAGCAAAAAACAACACCATGACTCCTGGCGGCTAACCCAACAAGACCAGAGTGATCTGGGGGAAGGTGACCCGTGCCCACGGAAGCAGCAGCATGGTGCGGGCAAAGTTCTGCTCCAACCTACCTGCCAAGGCCATTCGACACAGGATCCAAGTGATGCTGTATCCATGTAGAGTCTAAATTTAGAGTGAAAATAACATTAAGCCTGTATTGCACTTTTGTGTATTTGGTCTTGCCTTGCCTTTTTGTTTCCTGTCCTTGAGGCTCAGGAAAACACTCTTCTACAACCAGAAAATCCTTCGTTGTTTTTAAGGCATTGAAGCAACAGATTATTTTAAAAATAAAGCTGTGGTCCATGTTCCTGGCAGCAACTCATCCCCCTCCCCCAAATAATAATTCTGTGAGCTGTATTCTTTTACTTCTGAAACTGGATTTGCTCTCAGGAGCTTGGTTTTGTGCCTCACTGGGGACCCATTGAGAACTGTATGCTTTGAAAGCTCAGTAAACTATTACCGAAGAAGTCCTGCTGCCTCTGTGTGTGTGTTTAACCTCAGTGTGGGAATTACTCTACACGTGGCCCCTATCCCGGTGCTACTTGGCTCATGCCCTGGAGTTGCTGTACTCAGGCATGCAAGACGGGTGCATAGGTGTGTGACTGGTTTTTGCACCAAATTCTGTCACCCCCACCAAACACTGCTTCTTCACTAGAACTTGTCTCTGCCTCCTACATGTTCTGAAGAAAACTTAAAATACTGTAATTTAATGGGAGATTCCCCGTCCCTAAGTCTAATTGCAAGAGGGAGAAGGAGGGGCTGCAGGTACCAGGGAAGTCTCCTGGTGGGTCCATCTTCACTCATGAACCCCATGGGGCACCCCAGAGCTGCTGCTTATTCTGGGGTTTGGGGATGATAGTACTTTTCCATTGTCCCAGAAGTTATTATTCTTCCAGCTAGAGGACCACAGTGCATATTGTTATTGTACTGATTTTATTGTAGTTGTTGTTGCTGCTGCTGTCATGGACTGGCAGGGTGAAGGGGGGGGGAGGCACCAGCTGGGGAAATGACAAGGGAAGAAGGCTTGGATCCCGGGTGTTGTATGCCCCCAAAGGCTATCAAAACTCCTAGCTCTAGGTCTAGCCAGTGTGGTGTAGTGGTTAAGAGCGGTAGACTAGACTGGGGAACCGGGTTCGAGTCTCCGCTCCTCCACATGCAGCTGCTGGGTGACCTTGGGCTAGTCACACTTCTCTGAAGTCTCTCAGCCCCACTCACCTCACAGAGTGTTTGTTGTGGGGGAGGAAGGGAAAGGAGAATGTTAGCCGCTTTGAGACTCCTTCGGGTTCTGATAAAGCGGGATATCAAATCCAAATTCCAAACTGTCGCTCTGGCCAATAAGAGGCTGATACGGGAGCCGTTGGGGTTCTTTCTTTTCCACCTCTCCTCTGGAAAAGTGCTCTTTCTTTTGGGCTTTGATTACTTCTGCCTCCTTCAGTGCCCACGGCACCATCAGCGAGGTACAATACTGTCCTTTGAACTTCTGTAGTCACGTAGGGCTCTCTCTCAGGACCGCTACCCAGGAGTCGGCGTATGGAAACTGCTCCCAACATCCAGGGTGTTTTGTCACACTTCGAAAGATCTGGTTGGTTAGGTCCAGAGGGGGAAGGGGGGCTGTTTGCAGGGAGTTCTCAGTCATTTGGGGTTCATTGCTCCACTGTATTTGCGTTTGAATTTGCCAAAATTATTCACCATGCCTTGTACAGTGGTACCTCGGTTTACAAACACAATTGGTTCTGGAAGTCCGTACTTAACCTGAAGCGGTCTTAACCTGAAGCGAATTTTCCCATTGAAAGTAATGGAAAGTGGATTAATCCGTTCCGGACAGGTCCGCGGAGTACTTCAACTGAAAATACTCAAACCGAGGCATACTTAAACAGAGGTATGGCTGTAATGGAGTCCATTCCTCCTGTGAGTGTGTTGTTGTTGTTGTTGTTGTTGTTTAGTCGTTTAGTCGTGTCCGACTCTTCATGACCCCATGGACCAGAGCACGCCAGGCACTCCTGTCTTGCACTGCCTCCCGCAGTTTGGTCAAACTCATGTTCGTAGCTTCGAGAACACTGTCCAACCATCTCGTCCTCTGTCGTCCCCTTCTCCTTGTGCCCTCCATCTTTCCCAACATCAGGGTCTTTTCCAGGGAGTCTTCTCTTCTCATGAGGTGGCCCAAGTATTCATGAATTTAAGTACCATCAATAAAGATACTCTATCTCACCAGTAGTGGTTTTAACAAGTTCTGATTACAGTCGATTTGACTCTGAAACATTGTATGTTTACCCGAGGTAAGTGAACGGGAAGACTTTGGAATACTGTTGTAGTGATTGGCATGCAACCGCCAAGGACGCTGTTCAGGAACAGCCATTGATTGGAACACAGTGAGCGGTCAAAATAGATTCTTCCGGTCAACCCATACAAAGCGTGGGAGCGCGTCTCTCCGGTGGAGCGAGATCCCGGCCAGCCCTTATTTACGGGGGGGGGGGCATATCAATGAAATAAATGAGGGCTGTGTGAAGAGGGGGTGCTTGTGAAACTATGTGAACCTATGTTTTATAAGCACAAAGGTTGGGGGGCATTTTTCTGCAATATCTGTTGTGTATTGAGTCAAAGGATTTTATATCTGCATTACTATTGTCTGTATGTGCTTTAGGGTAAAGTAACTGCCTTTTGGTTCAGCTACTATTGGTTCATTTAAGCTGCTGTATTTGGATCCTCTGTCTTATTGGTTCCCTCCAAAAGGCAGCACTGTGATTGCCTGATATTGTTCCCTCCAAAATGTATCCCTTCCTAGCTAGTCCCCTGTCCCTATAAATGTAGCTTTCCTGTCCTCAGAGTCAGTCTTGTCTTGTTGCCTTAAATAAAGAGCTGTTATCATGAAGAGAAAAGCAATGACAAACCTAGACAGCATCTTAAAAAGCAGAGACATCACCTTGCCGAGAAATGTCCGTATAGTTAAAGCTATGGTTTTCCCAGTAGTGATGGATGGAAGTGAGAGCTGGACCATAAAGAAGGCTGATCGTCGAAGAATTGATGCTTTTGAATTATGGTGCTGGAGGAGACTCTTGAGAGTCCCATGGACTGCAAGACGATCAAACCTATCCATTCTTAAGGAAATCAGCCCTGAGTGCTCCCTGGAAGGACAGATCGTGAAGCTGAGGCTCCAATACTTTGGCCACCTCATGAGAAGAGAAGAATCCTTGGAAAAGACCCTGATGTTGGGAAAGATTGAGGGCACTAGGAGAAGGGGACGACAGAGGACAAGATGGTTGGACAGTGTTCTCGAAGCTACGAACATGAGTTTGACCAAACTGCGGGAGGCAGTGGAAGACAGGAGTGCCTGGCGTGCTCTGGTCCATGGGGTCACGAAGAGTCGGACACGACTAAACAACAACAACATCATGAAGATGTTGTCACTGAATGACTACTATTAAGAAACCCATGACACAACAATATCCATAACAGTAGGGACTTGGGATTTTGGGGGAGTTGTATAACTGCCCCCCATTCCTGGTTTGAACAGCACCAATACCTAAAACACAGACGGTTCTAAGCTTATGGCGTGGGGTGGGGTGGGGAGGATTTTGCAACATAAACGTTGTGGGGGGGGGACCCCACTTTGCAATTGGATTGCTGGGATCAGCCCCTCCCCCGCTCTCCTGATCCACAGAAGGAAGAGACGGGGGGGAAACATTCCCCTCCCCCCAAAAAATTCCTCCCCTCCCGGCATATCCTTCCCTCACCCCGCCCCCACAATCCCAAATCCCCTCCCCAATATGTTGCTCCTCCTCCTCGCCATCCGGCTTCTGCTCCAAAAATGAGGGGGGGGAAGCCCCCCTCCGAAACTGCCTGCTTCTCCCGGAAGTGGAGCTTCTACGCCGGATTGCTCCTCTGCGCCGTAGCTCTAGGGGCGCGCGCTTTCGGAAAGGGGAGGAGGGGCGGCAGGGGAAATCCCCCCCCCGTGGGAAAGAGAATCGGGAGCGAGGACAAAGAGGTAAAGGGGCCGCGTGGGGGGTGGGAGAAAAGGACCCAGAGACCCCCCCCCGCCAGCTCCCCAGAGCGCCTTTCGTGGGTCCCATCGGCAGGGCCTGGATCCCTGCACGGTGCTGCGAAGGGGGCTTTCCTTGGCCCCTTAGGCGCCTTGGCAGGGGGGGACATGGGGCGCCCACCCAGGGGGTCCCCACGAGGACCCCCCCCTTGCCCCGTTTCCCCCACGCAGGGATCCCTGAGAAAGGCGGGCCATGAAAGGGTTAACGGGCGCGAGGGACGCCTGGATAGAGACCCCCCCCTCGTCCCTTCTCTGCTCGTCTTGGGGGGGGGGCTCCGGATGGAGAGACAGGGGGCGAGGAGGGGAGACACAGGGAAAGAGAGGGGAGGTCGAGAAAGTGTGGGGGGAGCATCCCTGGGGCAGGGAAGGGCAGCATTGGCGGGGGGGGGGGAGGAGAGAGAGATAGGAAGACCAGATTTTAGGGAGACGTCTCCATCGTGGTGCCCGAGGGGGAATTCTCCGTCGGGGCCGCCTTGGTTTCTCCCTCCCATCCAGGAATCGGCCACCCGGTCAAGGTGACCAGAGAGGGATCCCTGGAAAGGGGGGGGGGTCCAGTCCCCCCACCCCTTCCTTCCTGCAAGCTCCATTCTCTTCCCACCCCATAAGCCCCCAGAAGCCTGCCAAGTCCAACCATTGGTCCCCCTGGAGAGGAGAGGAAATCCCAAGAGGAAGAGGGGAGGGGAGAGGAGAGGCCTTCTCGGAAGCAACTCTTTGTTTCCGCAATCCCACCCTGGAAACAGCCAGAAACCTTTTCCTCTCTCTCAGGCTTCCACCTTTAAGTGTCTTTTCCACTGCCTGGTTCATTCAGGATGAGGATAATATACACCTGTCATCAGAAACAGGGGTGCAGAGTCCGTGGAAAGGCGCTCAGGATTGATAAGGAAGTTGCACCACAAAAGCATTTCTATTCCTCTTATTTTTTGTAGGCAGCGTCAGAGTGACTGCCAGGCTGAGATACAATCCATCAGCATCCGATGACAGCCATTGCATGAATCTTTCCAGTCAAAGGACCCATTTTCATGATAGACAGTGCCTGGGGCTGGAGGCTCTACACACAGGGTTTGCCTATGCAGGCCAAAGACTGTCAGTATTAGCACAGGTGAGGTGTGTGCCCCCCCCCCCCAAATTTGCAGACTGTATGTGAATGAGAATTTGTGGGTGGGATTATTGTTTACGGCAACCCTTTGATTTTCTCCATCAAAACATTTCATGATCTGATATTGCAGTACGAATTCCAAAATAACTACAAAAAAAAATCACAATATAATAGTAGTAGTAGTAGTAGTACAGTAGTAGTATTTGAACCCCGCCCACTCTGGGCTGCGTACAGTACATATAAAAGACAGTAAAACATCAAACATTAAAAAACCTCCCAATACAGGTCTACCTTCTGCTATCTTCTAAACGTCAGATAGTTGTTCATTTCCTTGACCTCTGAAGGGAGGGCATTCCACAGGGCGGGTGCCACCACCAAGAAGGTCCTCTGTCTGGTTTCCTGTAACCTCATTTCTCACGGGGGGGGGCGGCACTAGCAGAAGACCCTCAGAGGAGGACCTCAGTGTCTGGGCTGGACGATGGGCTTGGAGACGCTCCTTCAGGACTTCAGAACCAAGTCTGGGCTTTAGGTTGCTGATTTTTCTCCTCCATAATGACCTCCAGATCAAGTATGACATATAATTAGCAGAGTAGGAAAAAACAGCAGCAAAAAAATTCAACCAGCAGAGAAATTTATTACTTAAGATAAATAAATATAACAGGAGCAAAAAAAAAAAGAGCAAAAAATTAACTTCCAGTAAAACCCTAACTTAGCAAACCCAAACAGCACTCAAGTAAGAAACACACAAGCAGAGTACAGATGAGCAGAATAGGAAGTGGGAGCAGGCGCCTTTCAATACTGTAATTTATAAGCAATTCAATGGCAGAGTAACCTTGGGACTGGATAACAAGCCTGGCTCACTCCAGTTCAAACCAGCTTCACCTGGTTCCCAAAGACAAGGAAGGATCTCCTTCTATCTCAGGTCGGGGACAGAGGGTGGCGCTAAGGAAGGACTCGTTGCCACAGCCCTCCTTGGTGTGTGGAGTCCCCAGGGCGCAATCCTTTTCCCGATGCTTTTTAATATCTTTATCCCTTGCCCAGATTGTCCGGAGTTTTGGGCTGGGTTGTCATCAATATGCTGATGACACCCAACTTTATCTTTTGATGGACGGCCGCCCTGCCTCGACCCTGGACACACTGACCAGATGCTTGGAAGCTGTGGCTGGATGGCTGCGTGGGAGAGAGTTAAGCTAAATCCTTCGAAGACAGAGGTTCTCTGGCTGGGTCGGGACGCCATGGGGTTGGGGGGGCCAACTCCCATCTCTTGCGGGGGCTCAATTAGTGCCAGCTCCTTCTGTCAAGAGTTTGGGTGTAACCTTCGACGCCTCCCTTTCCATGGAGGCGCAGGTTACAGCCACAGCAAAGGTGCCATTTTTCCATCCCCACCGTATCAAGCAGTTGGTCCCTTACCTCTCTCGCCCTGATCTGGCCACAGTGATCCATGCGACGGTCACCTCCAGGCTTGATTATTGTAACTCGCTCTACGCGGGGCTGCCCAGAAACTCCAGCGGGTGCAGAATGCTGTGGCGAGGCTCCTTACGGGGTCCTTGCCATGGAATCACATTCATCCAGTGCTTTACCAGTGGAGTACAGGGTCAGATTTAAGGTGCTGGTTTTGACCTTTAGAGCCCTATGCGGCCTAGGATCCTTGTACCTACCGGACCGCCTTTCCTGGTATACCCTGCGGAGGAACTTAAGGTCCACAAATAACAACACATTGGAGGTCCTGAGCCTCAATGAGGTTAGATTCGTCTTAACTAGGGACAGGGCCTTTTCAGCACTGGCCCCGACTTGGTGGAACGCTCTGTCACAAGGGACCAGGGCCCTGCGGGTTTTGACATCTTTCCACAGGGCCTGCAAGACGGAGCTGTTCCGCCTGGCCTTTGCTTTGGGCTCTGTCTGACCCTTGTGTTTCCTCCCCTTATGGTTTTGATTTATGGGCTACTATTAAAATGAGGCTGCATTTTAAATTGTATTTTAACCCGTATTTTAATTAACTGTTTCTTTCTTTTTCTATTACGTTTTATTGGTGTTAGCTGCCCTGAAACCATTTCTGGCCAGGGAGGGTGGGGTATCAATTAAAATTTATTAATATTATTATTCTTAACCTCATAACCACTTATCGCACCACCTGCTCTCAGCAGAAAGGAAACTGCCTTATCAGCTAAAATGTTCCAGTTAGAGAATACAACTTTGAATCACAGAGTAAAACTTCCAGAACCTTTTTGAACCAATAGACTAGGAATCATCTCTCTACATGAGACCAATACTTTTCTCTGCCTGAAAAATGCAACCGTGACACTTTAAAGGTCAGCACCAAGAGTTTGAATTAAGGTCAGAAATGCGCTGAGAGCCAGGGAAGATCCTTTAGGACCAGTGATATGTGGTCCTGGCGGCTGCTCCTAGGTCCACATTATTTGGAGTTTTTGAGTCACCTTCAAAGGTAGCCCCATGTTGAGCACATGGCAATACTCTGAGCAGGAGATAACCAGAGCATGCACCACTCGGGGGGGGGGCAGTCTGC